>NC_088351.1:36537500-36875000 GCF_036884655.1 Musa acuminata AAA Group | reverse complement strand
TCTGCTCCTATTCTTGCTTTCCGGAGCCGTCTGCATCTTCTGGCTCTTGCCGGCCGTCAAGTGGCGCCGGCTCAGGAAGTGCGGCCTTGCTGGCCCTCCTCCACTCTTCCCCTTGGGGAACCTGGTGGAGATGAGCAAGAAGGGAGGAGAGACGTCATCTCCAGGCTCGTCGAGCATCGCACATGATATCCACTCTCGCGTACTCCCTTACTTCTCCCGATGGAGAGAAGCTTACGGTAAGTGCGTCATCATGGCATGCATGCATGGTTGATGGTTTTCCGAGTGGAGACTTCTCCTGTAACCTATGTGTTTAATGGTATGCATGCAGGGAAGGTCTTCGTTTACTGGCTTGGAACAGAGCCGTTCTTGTACGTTGCTGATCCTGAGTTCCTCAAGAGGGTGACTTCCGGCGCCATGGACAAGAAGTGGGGGAAGCCAGATGTGTTCAAGCACGATAGAAAGCCACTGTTTGGGAAAGGACTGGTGATGGTTGATGGCGATGAATGGACTCACCACAGGCATATCATTACACCAGCATTCTCCATGACAAATCTGAAGGTGAGCTTCTAGGCTTTGTTGGAATCCTTGTTCCTTACTGAGCTCAAGAAATGCATGACATGCAGGCCATGGTGAGTGTGATGGAAGAGACGACCAAGAAGATGCTGACGGAGTGGAGCGAGCGGCTCGCCCGCGGCCAACGTGAGATAGATGTGGAGAAGGATGTGACCAAGAATGCGGCAGAAATCATAGCCAAGACCAGCTTCGGCATCAGCGAGGGGAATGGGGAGAAGGTGTTCGGGAAGCTGCAGCTCATGCAGAAGATGCTGTTCAAGACGAACCGGCCGGTGGGTGTCCCTTTCGGCAAGCTGATGTTCGCTAAGAGATCGTACGGGGCGTGGAAGCTTGGGAAGGAGATCGACCAGCTTCTCTACGCCGTCATCAGCTCGAGGAAAGAGGAGGAGGGCGATGGCAAGACGACGCCGAAGCAGGACCTCCTGGGGCTCCTCCTCGCGGGGAACCGGGAGAACGCGCAGGGTGGGGGGAGGAACCTGACGGCTCGAGAGCTTGTGGACGAGTGCAAGACGTTCTTCTTCGGCGGCCATGAGACCACTGCGATTGCGCTCTCGTGGGCCTTGTTCTTGCTGGCTCTGCACCCCGAATGGCAATCAGCTCTCAGGGAGGAAGTCGTGCAAGTCTCCGGAGGAAGGCCTCTCGACTCCACCATGCTCTCAAAACTGACCAAGGTAAGAATAATAATGACCTTTTCGAAGGCACAGAAGCAATCCCCGTTCACAAGATTCTTCTTCCTCTTCTTCTTCTTCTTCTTCACTTCAGATTCTTCCTTTTGAGATTCTACTCATCTTCTTCTTCTTCTTCAAATTCGTCATCATCGACATCTTCTTCTTCGGATCAACCGAGCTAAATCTTGATGGTGCAATTGCAGATGGGGTGGGTGTGGAACGAGGTTCTGCGACTGTACCCGCCGTCTCCCAACGCTCAAAGACAGGCGAGAGACGACATCCAAGTAGGAGACACCATGGTCATCCCCAAGGGCACCAACATGTGGATCGACCTCGTGGGTATGCACCACGACCCGGCTCTCTGGGGCGACGACGTGAACGAGTTCAACCCGGAGCGCTTCAGGGAGGATCTCCACGGCGGGTGCAGGCACCGGATGGGCTTCCTGCCCTTCGGCCTCGGGGAGCGGATCTGCGTGGGGAGAAACCTCACCGCCATGGAGTTCAAGATCGTGCTCAGCCTCATCCTCCGCAGCTTCTCCTGGTCTCTCTCGCCAGCCTACGCCCACTCGCCCAAGGTCATGCTGACGCTGAGGCCTTCCCATGGCGTTCATCTCATCCTTCACCCATTTCCATGATGGAGTTCATGTCCCTGTAAACCTAAGTGTGTGATTCACATACGGTTACCTTCTTTTGTTGAGTGAACTAAAAGAAGTCTATAGGTCAGTAATTATAATAATTACATAATTTATAAAACAGAGCTTATAATATAAATTTCCGAAATGCGGATTAGATTTTTTTTTTTTTTGAATTATATGTTTTCGAAAGAAATCGAAGAATTTTTTTAGAATATTACAAGATTAATTTTTTTAAAAAATATTCAAATATTATTATTAAAAAAATATTTTCTTAATTATTAGAGAATATATAAGAGTCGTTTATATCTCTCTCTATCACTAAAACTTTGAGACTCTAATTCATCGTCGACTAATCATCTTATTTGGATCCCTAACCTAAATCTTAAATCCACCAATAAGTTTGAATATAATTAAGATTCCTCTAAATAGTTTGAATCTAATTATAACTTTTTAGGATACTTATAAACAATGTCTGTCATACCGAAACGTACCACCCATATCGGGTGATACGTACCGATCCGACAGGTTACCGGTACGCGGATCGCCCGGTACCGTTGTAGTGCTATAGTACTATACTGTAACACTACTACAGTATAAAAAAAATAAAAAATTATTCGGTACGCCCTGATGTATCACCCGATATACCAGGGTATACCGCTCGATACGCCCTGATGTACCGCCCGGTACACCGATACCATACCGTACTGAGCCCAGGTCGAAACGTCGGTACGGTACGGTATAGCGAACCTTGCTTATAAATTCTAAGAGAAAAAAAAAATAGAAAATTAGCATCAACATATGATTTTTTTTTTTCTTTTGTTAGGTTGGTGATATGTGATCAAAACTACAAAATGAAATAAAAAACGAAGTAATGGCATATGACCGAGTTTAGTGTCAAAATTAGAGTAATGCAAGCAATAATCACATGATTTTAAAATCTATAAAAAAAGAAAGATAAGGTGAATTTATCTAACATGATTGTTTAAGTCAGAATGATAATAATATCTATCAAAAAGTAATTAAAGATAATAAGTATGGAGAAATAAAGGAGAAAATAAAATTAATGAATTACTTGAAATCCCCTTTTATAGACAAAACCCGTATGTGTCAATATGAACAAAAGATTACATTGAAAGCTCAATTGTTTGAATTCATAGAGGTCAACATAATATTGGACTTCTCCCGTCCTATTTTATTTTTAAGAGCAAAAGTCATAACCTTCCTTTTTCTTCCCATCATAATCATCTTTTTGGGACATTCATGGAAAAGAAAAAACATGTTAAAATACGTGACTATAAAATTTAATTTGAAATTCTAAAAGCTTAGCCGCAAATTTGACCCTTTGAGATCTATTTGAGAAGATGTAAAATGTTGATGTTTGAAATATATAAAGAAAATAAAGAGAATAACTCTTTTCAAAACAGCATTCTCAAATATTTGTATAATGTATTTTTCTTCCTACGGATAGATGTATCACATTTTTATTTTTGGATTTGTTTGATGCATTGAACACTTTTGTATCCTAAGCATGCTTTGAACTTACGTGGCTATATAAGATGTTTCATATGTTTTTATGTTCTAGATGGATGGATATAAGAAGCTTTGGGTATGGACATATGTTTTAAGATTCATATAATGTTTTAAATGCTTTTGTATCTTAGGTGGATATAATGATGCATGAAAGTATGTCTTGGATCTAGCCAGTGTTTTTGATATCTTTCTATCAGAGTAGAAAATAATACATATGAAAAGAAAGTTCTAGGTTTCGATATTAAACATTTCAAAAAATTTCTTGACGATGCTTTGGGATACATCTAATATTTTGAATGTTTTTATATTTTGAGTGAATGTATTATACTCGAGAATGAATGATTTGGGCTCGAGAGACTCTATCAAACATTTGAATATTTTTTTTAATATTTTGAATATTTTTTCGACAATTGTAATCACGTAAAGAGGACACTTTGCGACCTGAATGCATTTTATACCTTGAACACAAATATCACATGTAATGTATGATACTTTGAGCATATAACATTTTAAATATTTTAAATAAGTTTTTATCCTAGCGGATGGGCATAAGTAACCACATTGGATATTTTAAATATTTTTTTTTATTTTTAACAAATATATCATAAGAAGAACACTTTGGAATGCGACGCTAACAAATCACACATATACTTTATTTACTATTTGAATAAATAACAAACAAAAAAAATATTTAGATTTTTTTACATAAAATGACGTCATAGGATGCATGATTCTTAATACAAGAGAATAATAATTATACATAAAAAAAGATAATTTGGACCTCTATGACAATATCGAATGCTTTGAATATTTTTTAAATTCTGGATAAATATATCATACACAAAAAAATGTTTTGAGATCCGTTTAGCACTATCAAATGCAAAGAGGATGCTCGCTCAAGCTCTTCAAATATGAGAATCTTAGAACAGGTATTCAAAAGGAATTGTAAGACAACAAATCTCATCTATTGGTCACCCTGCTCTGTCATTACTAGCTCAAGTTCTATTGAACAAACGTCTTTAATTCTATCAAATCGAGAAAATAAAAAAATCTTTCAAGTGAGCACAATCTGAAGAAAAGTCAATATCTCTTCGCCTGATTTCAGTCATAATCTTCCAGTCTGATTGCTAATCTTGGAAGGCAGCATAGTTAGATGAATTTTTTAAAACAAAGCCTAAAAATTTCCTCTTCAAACTGAAAGATTTGTCCCAATTCTCCAGAAGAAAGTTAAACAACTCACTGACTGTATCATCATATCACAGAAGGAGAACATTACATCTCAAGTGGAGAAAATAGATGAAAAATGATGCCAAACAATAGTTAACTCACTTTCATATATTTATCATCTCAATGGTTGCCAAACAATGAAGTGTATACAATACAATCTTTCTGTGCCTTGCAGTCACCTCTAGGCACAATTTTACATCCAAGGGGAAAAACAAATGATCAAGTCAAGCTGAAATCAGGTATTTCCTGTGTATGCTATCGATTTACAAGGTGGATGGAGGACACCTATGAAGACAAGGCTAGCTCTGCCCATGCCAAAGGAGATTCCTTCAGAAGGGCAGCTGCTGACAAGTCGATCCCATTCTCCAACACAGCACATATTATTTGCATCGATGGTCTCTTCGTAGGATCAGGTTCGATGCAGAGGCTAATCACACTGCATATAACTCCAAGGTCTTCTGACTTCACATTTTTCAGTTCAGGATCTACTAGTTTTCCTATCTCTTCTGAGTGTTGAAGATACTCTGTGGCCTGCAATATATAGGAAACAATTGTATCAAGTGTATTGGCTATAGATAATGTAGAACAAAGAGCAGATGTTATAGCAAACATCTAATGATATGTATTCCCTTCAACTGAATGCATTTGAATCATCTGCAGTAAATGGCGATGCAATTTATTTAGAGAAAAGGAAGATGCTAGTCTCGGAAGTGCCAGAATTTCTTGTTCGAGGCGCCTCCTGCTTTTGTTTCAGGTATCATTGAATAAGTTCTATGCAAGATAATGAACTATTGGCACATTGGAATTACTATCAACCTAATGAAGCTTCGATGCTAGACAATACATGACGGTTGAAAGGAATGCAACGAGGTTCTGGTTCTCTCAGTTGCTGCGTATGGAAGGAACTGAATGCAGCAATAATTGATCAAGATCCAAGGTTCATCAATAACTTAAGTTGCTAATCTACATTAAAGGGAAAAAGTTATGCTGCAAATGCAGCTTTGCATTGTATGTAGAGCATAAGAGCAATACATGTTAACCAGCCAAATTGGATTTTATGATCTGAATGTAGCTTCAACGATCTAAAAAACTGATGCTCCAGGACTAAAATTACCAAATGTAAGCCTTACCCAATTTACCAAACACCCTCTTTCTTTGCAATATGGAGGCCTTCCACTGATTATTTCCAGTAAAAGTACTCCAAAAGCAAATATGTTTTCTTGTATTATCATGTCTTGTTGCTCTTGAGAATCAATGTATCCAGGAAGCGAGAGCCCATCAGTAATATAACCGTCATTCTTCTTAGACTTTGAGAATATCATTTTCCAGCTCTCAAAATCAACCAACTGCAACAGTAAACTGTAGTTAGGTTTTCTCTTGATTATAATGCTAAAAGAAAAATACAAAATAGAACAGAAGTCAACAGCAGCAGGAAGAACAAGAATTCAGATACTACAAATGTCAGTCATTGACAAAACTATTTGACCAACGCATGGACCAGATAAAAACCTGCTCAGACACAACAAGCAGATAGAAAGTAAATCAGATGGGAAAAGTCAAATGCCAGACTCTAAGTCAAATGTCCTTGTGTAGTTAAGCATATTGGACAATTCTTTATGTAGTATGGAGTTCGTAATGATCTTGGAGATATGGATTAAGTGACCAGCAGGCAGAGTACCAATCACATTTGGTGCAACATTCCAATTTCTTTATTGGATTCTTCATCGTACATTTACAAGAGAATAAACATAGATCTTCACGTATGAAACACTAATATATATACAAGGCACTACTTGTAAGATACTTTGGAGATGTGTCAAATACTTCCTTGAAGATAGATGCTTTTTGGGATACTTAGGGGATTCATGGGCCCTGGAAGAGATTTATGAGTAATGATCTTGTGGCTAACAACAAGATGGACAATGGCTAGATTACGAAATTAAACTAAGAGTATCAATTTTTCCTAAGATTTTACTATCTTTAGTATGTTTTTGAAGTGTTATGTTACTAAAGACAATCTCTTTCAAGATGACTTAGTATGGGATGCTAGTCATAACCATCCAGGCATTTTACATAAACATGGGGTCAGCCAGACAGTGCAACTTAAATCAAAGAAAATTTATTGAAAGATCAACAAATTTTCACTGCTTATACATCCCTCAGAAAAATCTATTTGTAACTACTGATATAAGTCTGCTTCAGCTGACATTAAATTACTAGCCAAGACAAATTTGAGAAAAAAGTATGACTTGTCCAAGTACCTAAAAGCCAAACATCCCAACTATTTAATGTTGCAGTCCAAAGGCTAACGGCAGGTAGATAGTCTACCTCATTGGTTGTACTTCAAGCTTATGTAACCAAGAATTATCCTTTGACTTGAGAGATGATAGCAATGTTCACATCAGTGGAGTGATTACAGAAAAACATGAAAAAATAAAAAAGGACACATTTAAGATCCTGGGTAGATTTATTAAGTTTTATTCTCCCTAAACTTGTAAGCCAGGGGAGGAAAGCAAAGAGAAAATAGACTGGGATCTTGTTCTTAAGAATCTGCTGAAAGCTACAAGTGATAAACTTTATGTGCCTCTAACATGCCTCTAGAACTTTCTTGCAACATATGACTGTAAATAATTGTAAAAAAGCCTTCTATACAATAAAAATATGATGCAAGTAGCTTTTAATCTCTAGAAACTATTAAATTTATGCATTTCTGAAAACAAAAGCATTAGTGAATTATGCAAGCAAATTGCTAATGCAAATTTCTCATATGCAAAAATGTCACAGACTGATAATATCAGAATAAATATTCATACCTTTGGAGAAAAATCTTCAGTAAGGTATACTGCATTTGAACTCAGTTCACAGCACACAAATGGTGGTTGCAATTCCGTGTGCAAGTACCGCAACCCACGAGCAACACCTAGTATTAATTTCATGCGTCTAAGCCAAGATAACTGGGATCCATCACCATCTAAATTTGAAAAGTAAGCCATAAAATATATCAGAAGCTTTCACATTCTGATGCACGTAAGTAGAAATGTCTGTTGTCTGACTTACAATGCAGATGCTCATATAATGTCCCATTAGATGCATAATCAAGCACCAGCATCCTTGAGAAAGTTTCACTTTCTTTGCAATAACCTAGCAATTTTGCTATATTCTCGTGGTTCAACCTAGCCAGATCTGCCACCTGAAAAGCTAAAAGTTTCATTGATGTTCTACTGAAGACTTTCCCGCATATTAAAATAATTTTCACAAACTAATTACTTTATTGTGAAAGGAGAATTCAAGACAGCTTGTCCATTGGTCTTCTAAGATGCAGAGGGAGATGACGGCAACTTCTGTCCCATCCTTCATTGTTCCTTTATAGACTATACTATCCGGAGAAGATCCAATTATATTGCTGAAGTCCTCACAAGCTATTTCAAGTTCTTCTCGGCTAAATCCTGGGACATTTTTCAACAATTCTCCATCTGGTTTGGAACAATTAATAAGATCTGTCAGGTTTGGTGCTGAAAGCTATGCTAGACCGGAAAATACTTTGAATACAAAACAAGGGTAGGGCTAACCTATCAATATTGGGGTCTCATCATTCCAATTCCTAGTTTTCTTCCAGGGGATTCTCACAAATGATTTTAGCTTACAAGACCTAACAGCGGTAGCAATTCCTGTTATAATGCAGACAACCACAATAACTCCTGTAGTGACCTCAAGAATCAGAAGCCATTCTGGCTGTTGTGGACCCTGGTGTTTTTGCCCATCAGTAGATTGTTTATCAGTCTCCTTGGCTAATCCTTGGTATTTGTCTGAGCCACCTACATTATGATAAATAAAACTAGCATTAATCAAGGATGGCATTGAGAGCAACTAATGAGCTTCTAAATGTTAAATAGGTTTTCAAAAAATTGTTCCTAACAATTTTCAAAATGTTACTTCTAGAGCAAGTAGCAGCATTCCAACTATCTTTGCTGCATCCAATAAACTGCAAGGAATAGAAACATATGCAAACAGTAAAGCATGAAAAGCTGATAACTTCAGGTTCCTAATGACATAAATGCATTGCTGTGGATCTTAAATGAGTCTCTATAGGAAGAAATACTTGCATCTTAAATGCAAATCAAATGAGGACCATGGTGATGTTCATGTCATTTAGCTTCACCTTCACCATGACAGAGGAATTTATTAATGTACACAACTAAAGAAGTTCCCCTTAATCTTATGTGATGCCATAAAGATGATAATGTCCAGTCATTTAAGTATTATAAGTAGTCAAATCTGAACCACATATGGTCTCATATACACTATACAGATTGTTAAAAATATTTGACTGACAGTTTCAACATTATTATCCAACCACTAACTAGAATCAGTAAAATCTGGTAATCAGCTGGTCTACATTCAATAACCGTCTGCTGTCTTTTGAAGAGTCAAAGTCACCCAAAAGTACTGCTCAAGATTTGAAATACAGAAAGTGGATGAACATAATTTGGACGTATTTACAACAGTCATCTAAATTTCCTTTAAGAATCCATCAGTGCCAGAGGACACTGATGGACATACAGCTCTAAACATGAAATACGAGAACTGTTTGTATACTTGGTCTAGACATATGTACATGTCAACTGCTACAAGTCTTTCAAGCATATTTTATATATGCAAGATTACTTTGACAACTTAAAGGTTTCCTCAGACTGCCTGTCTGAAATGCAAAAATAAGTTTTAGAAGTTCATTTCTCTTTATTATAATTACTTTTACAAAAATGATTGAGAGAAAAATAGAGAGGGGGAAGTTCATTACATAATTGAGGACTACGCTGCAAAACTGAGTATTTATCCCCAAAACAGTTTCCTTGGAAGCTTGACCTGCAGATAGGATCAAAGAAAACTTACGAAATTTAGTCAACATAAGATGAAAGAAGAATTAAAAGAAATTGGTTTACCTTGGAAGATACTTCAAGCATGATGGTATTTGTCCAACTAAAAAATTGAAGGAAAAATCGCCAATCCTTAGTTTGGTTGATTGGCAAAGTCCAGTCCGTCTCTTGTCAGATGTGTACCTAAATAATATTTAAGTAAATATCAAAACCATCTAAGAGCATCAAATCTATATCAATGTGCCCCTATGCTAATGTGAACACAAATATCCCTACGTCTGCCTATAGGCTTTATTGTATGTGGTCATGAATATGTGCAAATGGACGTCCAAGTGTTTCTAAGATAAGAGTTCCATACTTTGCGTTCTTCTCATACAATGGTGTATGAGAGAAAAAACCTGAAAAGCAACTCTGTGATTAAGAACGGTTATTAAGTGATTGCAGGAGTAGTTGGAGACATTATTTTTATATTTTTACTCAAGGGTCATCATGGTAGTTGTTTGGGAATTTGGGATATCTGCTACGTAGATGTGATTTCAGCGATCATGAACACCTGACTATTTGAGAGATCATGAACATGTGATTTCTCAGCTTTGCTTTCCAAACTTCAACCAGAGTGCAAATTGTGGGAAGATTGCTCCATCCAAGAAATTATACTATTCTGTAAGCATGGAGATATTATACAATGGAGAAATTTTTTATCCAAGTTCTATTTTTGCCATGACCAAGGAAGACCAGTATACCTTTTGTTTCGAAGTTAGAACAAATAAGAGAACCATGGCTAAAAAAATCAGCTCAAATGTGAGTTGACTTGAAAACCTTGACTGACAGGGATTCACATATTGACGGGAATGAATTCTGACATGAAGCATTTTCTTCCAATAATGATGCCATCTTTATCTTATTTGATTTGAATAAGATAAAGATACCACCATTATGGCATACAACAATTTCTTGAAATCGATCTCTAACATTATGACACATTGCTCTGCTTTCATACGTGAAAATAATGATACTAATTACAAACGAACCATCAAGCTCTGGTTGATAAGGCAGGTTTTGTGCTTAACCCAGTTCCTCATGGTACATATTTGTCAGTTAATAAGCTTGTTATTTTAGTGTAATATCAGAAATGAAGAAAAATATTCCAATTACGTTGCATCTTCCAGGACTCCATGGGTTAATACTAATCTTTGTTTACTTTCCAGTTCTGACCGTCCATGATGTGAAAAATAAACTTGGCATTTTTGGTGATCTTGTACTTGTAAACAATCACCTCAAAATAATATAATTTGACATAAAAGGGGAGGAAAAGAAAATTCTTGCATGTTGGGAGATACATGGGGTCGGTGACATGGTTTTATTGCTTACCTAGAACAAAGAAAATTCACCAGTCAAAATATAGCATAGCAGAGGTACATAACAAAACATCACTTACATGCCATGCAAGGTAGCAGAGAAATTTGAATTGGTGGATCCGGGAATTTGTCCCTCGAGTCTATTTCTGTCTAGTCGTAACTCCACAAGATTCTCCAGTTTACCAAGTTCAGGTGGTATATCGCCAGTCAACCCATTGGAATGGAGATATCTAAAAGAAAAATAAAGGGAAAATGTGAAGACAATGTTAGTAAAATAGCCCACCAAATAAAAATATCCACTTGTCTAAAGAGCGACCGCTTCCTACAATTTCATGATGCTGGTCAAGTCTCCAAGTTTAGGAGGCATAGGACCGGTGAGGCGATTCACACTCAAGTCCAACACAGTAAGGTTCTTTAGCATTCCAATTTCCATGGGTATTGTGCCCAAAAGCAAGTTATTATTCAAGTACCTGCACAATGGCAACCACTCTGTAAAGAACGGCACAGAACACTAACAACCAGTACGAGATGCTCCATCAAGAGAACATACAGTTCTTGCAGGCAACCGAGATATCTCAGTTCTGGAGCGAGAAATCCTTTCAGCGACGAGCCCGACAGGTTTCTGCAACAGGAAGATCCACGTATCAAAGAAGATCACACGCCAGATCTCGGAGAACAAAGCAAGATGATCTATTGATCCCACAGAGCAATTAGACAAACACCTAAAGGGCCTAACAGACAAGAAGGATGTGACTAAGATCTAATCGTGACGAGTACAAGCGAGCATCAAATCAATCTGACATTTCTTACAGCGAAACCACACAATCTTGATTCGCGGAGCAGATCACACCAGTCCAGTTGCAAGGGCTGGCGTCAAGGGAATTCCAGTCGGATAAAACCGAGAAAGGGTCTTCAAATGCAGCCCGCTTAAGGGCGACGAGCGCCGAGACTAGGAGGAACCAAGCAAACTCCATCAGCAGACACCCAAAACAACAACTTTAAGGCTACCAACCAGAAGGAGATCAAGAAAAATGCCTACTTTCACGGTGAGGGAAGGGATGAGCAGCTGTGAGCAGTACTCCCCATTCGACAGCAAGAAGAAGCAGCAACTGGAACCCAACTGATCTCTCCATGTCCACCACACACAAGAATCCAGAACTGGGATAGATCTCAATGAAGAGAAGTGCGGGAGGAGGAGGAGGAGAGACTACATGGAAGAGAGAATGATGGAGTGGGTAGAGGTAGGCTATAAAATAGCAGGTGGTGGGAGAAGGGGAGGGAGGGA
Organism: Musa acuminata AAA Group; assembly: GCF_036884655.1. Taxonomy (NCBI): domain Eukaryota; kingdom Viridiplantae; phylum Streptophyta; class Magnoliopsida; order Zingiberales; family Musaceae; genus Musa; species Musa acuminata. Next base: position 36,862,850 of record NC_088351.1, on the reverse strand, counting down.
GAAAGGGGAGAAGAATGCAGAATGTTTCTTGCTGGCTGGCTTTTGGGACATTAAAAGACTGCTATTAAAGAGCGAGGGAAAAGATACAAATGTAGTGCTGCTTCTCTTCATGGATTGTTGGGTTGATATGGTGACATCAACCTCTCACCTATCAATTCATCTTGTTTGTATGCTGGTATCACATATATTTCCCATGCAATCAGATATTATTATTATTATTATTATTATTATTATTATTATTATTATTATTATTATTATTATTATTATATACATATATATATATATATATATATATAATTTTTTTAATGATAAATTATTCGATATATTAAATTAGGATTTAAATTTTTAATTATAATTATTTGTGATCGACTACATGGATCGATTTTTAATAAGTTAAAAGATATCTTTTTTTTGGTTGAAAATCACACATTATTTTTAAGATAATTTTTAAATCATGTTCATGACATTGTTGTTATTGTAGTATTCAAAATATATAAAAAATAATTATTATAAATATTTTTTTACATATTTCAAAAGGTATATAATTTTTCTTAGCAAAGAAAAAAGAATAATTCTTCTCAATAATTTGAAGCTATCAGTGTATTTAAACATAACCACATATGGGATTAAGTTGTCATAGTCTAAGTTCAAAAAAAGAAAATCTTAATCAATACAATTTAGTCAAACAAAATGAGAGCTCCACATGAGAGTGATCCAATATCTTTGAGCATTTATTGATAATACAATCATGTACTTCCAAAGACCATCAATTCATTTGGCAACTTTATCAAATTGGAACAGCTTGTGGGGCCCTAACACCATGTGATATCTTAATCCAACAACAGTGAGGACCAATCAATTATATATATATATATATATATATATATATCAATGTGCTTCAATCAAATATCCAGTCATTTCATTGGTTGACCTTCATTGACATGGTTGATCTTGTCAGTAACACTAGGGATTTGCAGTGGCAGTCTTCAGACCAAGCAACATGTTGGAGTTTCACTGTTGGAATCAAATTGAGAATATTGAAGTGAAAATTAATACTGATGATATGAAAAGATATTATTCTATCTAAAATAGTTGAAGGATATTATGACTTGTTTTATGTTGTCAATCATCCATGTGGTCAAAGAAGAATTTGGCACCAACTTTTTACTTTCCTCTTTGCTTGGATAGAGCATACAATTAAACTCGGGGAAAAAGATATAAGCTGTAGGTTCAGCTTTGCCAGAGAAGGAAGAAGAAAACTTGGCAGTGGCACCACCATGTCAGTTGTCCTTGTTTCATGCAAAGCATCATTTGATGAAATGAATGAAGCTTCTTGTCTACCCTAACCACCAAACTCACCACCACCTAAAGTGACAAAAGAAAAAGGTCAGCAGCCCTTCTTCTCACTAAACTAATCCAAAGAACCCAAGGATATGAATTCTTGTTTTGTGCTCTGTACTAGTAGTGTTAGTGGAGATCCAATCATCATCATATGGAGGGGTCAGGTTTCAGAGAGCTTTAATGGAGAGGTGAGAACATGTGAGGTGAGCAATCCTCACAAGATGGTAGGTCTTTTGACGGCAAGGACATCATCCCTCTCCTGCTCCTCATTAACTTCTGGGGCAACAATGGAGGTGAAGAATCAATGAAACCTCAGTGGAGGACCAAGGGGTCAGTCCTGTCTCTGTTGCATGAGCATTTAGGGATGAAGATTGCATGCCTGTGTGTTAGGTAGACTTGGGAGAGTCATTACATGGACTTGACTGCAGGGTTTTCATTTTATGTTAGGTGTGATGCATATGTAGTACATCTTGTTTGAAACTGTAAATGATCTCTCTCTCTCTCTCTCTCTCTCCCTTTCTGACTTCAAAGCTTCCAAACCATTTTATCTAATCTTGGATGTGGTTGTGTTGGAAGCAAGCAAGACTCTCTCTCTCTCTCTCTCTCTCTCTCTCTCTCTCTCTCTCTCTCTCTTCCATGTCAATGCTTCAAAGCAAAACAAGTGAAAGAAAGGAGTGAGGGGGTGGAAATGAGTTGGAGGGACCAGTTTGAGATGTGTGTAAGTAGACAAACAAGATCCTGGTTTCCAGCTCTTATGATGATGCAAAGCATGCATGTAAAGGTTTGCTCCTCTGCAATCAACACACAGCTCATGCACTGCCCTGATGACAGTCTCGGGCATGCAGGTGATCTCTTTTGGTCTTCCTCATGGTCCCCATAAACCACCACCATCATCATCATTATCATCATCTTCTTCTTCTTCTTCTCATCTCCCCCTTTTCGCTGTACAAAAATGAGAGCAAAGCATTGAACACGGTCTACTTCCCTTCGCGTGTCACCTCAGAGAGCACTGGCAGAAAGGTGGAAGAGGACCCCTCTTTATAGTGTCTTGGGTTGCTGTTTCCTTGCCAAGCCTGCAACCTCCTGCCTACTCCAACTCCAAATTAGGGTTTTGCAGTTCCAACTCCCACTCCAACTGGTGCAGTCAGTCACGTTGCTCCATTAGCCATCTCTTTACTTCCAAGCCAAGGTTCACATTTACATTCTTACTTGCCAACAGACCATCCAATTTTAATTGATAGAGAGAAATTGAGAGAATCATGCTATGATAATTTCTTAACGACTAAGATAACGAAAGATTTCTTCTCGATCGATAATAAAACATTAACTCGAGTTTTGATTGCTTACTTTGATCTAACCTCATTCAGAAACTAAGTCACTTATCAAGTGATGTTTGAAGTGATGATCACTAGACACCCGAAGTTATATTGGGTTATTTCTGACATGAATCCTCCGATGCTCGAACTAGTTTTGAATAATTATAGAGATTGAAAGACAAATTTTTTAAGTTTACAATCGAAAAATGTTACATACCTCAAGAGTTGTTATTTACTTACATGAAATGAATTATCTGTGTATTTCAGAACCTATGATAACATACATAAAAGAGATTGAATTCTTTGAGAGCAGAAGTAAGATTTGATAGGGTAAAGTGATGTTAACAAATCGTTGGATGGAAAAGATATGAAAGGACAAAAACATCGAAGTTGGATAGTAATGAGATGAGAGGTGGTGATGACAGCAAATGGCGCCGTATCGATCGTCTGCTGCCTCGCAAGTCCCAGCGTTTGGTGGTGAAGCTACGAAATGGATAAGACGTGATAGGATCGTTGCGGTGGTGGTTGATCGGAATCCGATGCTTCATGGCGTCTTCTTCCCTTCTTCAATGGGAGTATATATATATATATATATATATATATAGCAATTTCATATGTCCATTTTGTGCTTGAATGCAATTCAAATAACCTAATGGAAGACTCAAGTAATTGGGTTTAGATCAGAGTTATAAAAAAGAAAAAGAGTCGGATTACGACACGTTGATCGATCGGTTGGATCATATGTTTAATAAAAAATAAAAAATATATAATATTAAGTATAAAGTCATTATTTTAGGATTCAAAGGTATTTTTATCTTTTTTATAAAGGATAAGTGGTAACAATTAGATTCGATTCCAAAATCATATTCTTAAAGTTTCTAATACTAAATTCTTAGTAAAAAAATATATTGACACTCAGTAAATGTTTGTGACTAGTGACAAAGAAACAAGAGAAAATTTTTAATTATTTTTTTATATTCAAAAATTAATTGACCTAATCGATTGGGTAATTCTTTTGGTTAGCAGAGACTCGATCGATCGAACTATTTTAAAATCTATCCTGGTTTATTTTTTTTAATTTATGACACCTAAGAATCGAACTTTCGAGATTTAATTGAGCATCTTAGGGCGAAGTCATTATGGCTCAAGCTCAAAACTTGCAATTAGAGCATATCGAACAAAGGTTTGTCCGAGATTAAATTTATAGCATTTTTGAATCTTGATTTCAATAGGGGATACTCCGAAAAAATTCATCATTTGAATATATACGAAAACTTAAAGAATAAATACTTACATATTATAATCCCTAATTCCGTAATATTCCAACTAAAAATTTGGTTGCATGCACATAATCTCTCTTTTTTTGGAATCCAAATTGTTCGATTAATTGAATCATAAGATGAGGGTGAATTCTTCAAACATGTGAAACGCCGCATGGATATTATATTTCAATTGATGGAACTCTCACGGGAGTAGCTGTAAACTCCATATGTTCGCTTGTCACTAATATATTTGATCTCTGTAAAGACTAACCTTTGGTGAGCAGATGCATATTACTCGAGCAAGATCAGCTGTGTCGGTGACGTCGAGGTGAAACATGACATGTTCCTTTCAACTCTTGTCGTGGAGGTCAAGAAAAGAAAGGATGCTGCCGGGGATTCTTGCAGCCACAGAGGTGACAAACCAGCAAAAGCAGCAGCGAGAAGGTGAACGATGTGCTGCTTCATGTGTACTTTGATGCCGATGCTGCCACTGTAGCTCGACTCCCCCTCTTCCTCCTTCAAATTTCAAACGCCAGCGCTCCAAGCCATCCCCACCACCTCTCTCTCTCTCTCTTCCCCATGATGATGATCGCAGGTGATGGAGACAGGACGCTGCTCCATCCTTTTATAAGCCCAAGAGCTTCTACCCTCAGCTCGGATCACTGCCTTCGCCCACAGCTAGCCCAAGGTCCATGGCGGTAAGCCTTCCTTCACGTGCAGCATCGTGATGACATGCGTTGAGTGTCTTGGGTGTGGATGCAGGGGTTGGAGGTGAGAGTTCGGAACCTGGACTGCGAGGGCTGCTCCTCCAAGATCCGACGAGCTCTACTCAAGCTCAAAGGTAATTCTCAGTAGTCAGTGTTGTGCGTCGATCCATGATTCCCAGCTGCCGTAGATGGAGAGGATGGGCATTACAGGTCCGGTCAACTGTAGGGGTGAAGGAGGTGGACATCGACGTGGAGTCGCAGAAGATAACGGTGAGGGGATACGCCGTGCACGAGAAGAAGGTGATCAAGGCGATTCGGAGCATCGGGAAGACGGCGGAGCCATGGCCGTATCCGCGGGGACACTCCCACTTGTCCTCCTTCTACACCTACCCGGCGGGCATAGCGTCATCGTACTACTCCGAGACGCCCGGCTGCGACGCTGCGGAGGTGCAAGCGTTCTTCCACACTCCGGCCGTGTACTCGGTGGCCGTGGCGTCCGATGAGACCGTGGCGTCGCTGTTCAGCGACGAGAACCCGAATGCTTGCACTGTTATGTAGATTAGGCTCTGCTTACTGCAAGTCCAGCTTGTTTTCCATCTCTAAGCTTTCTTCTTCTTCGGCGGGGAATGGCAGGGAGAGATTGTCTCCGATTTGTTGTTTTTGATGGCATCCATAGCAAAGGTTGAGACATCTGACCGGTTGCAGATCTTTCCGGATTCATGTTAAGTAAACAACACAACACAATGTGAGATGTCAGCCTCTGATTGATTCTTCCTGTCTTCAACATTGCCTTGCAGATCTATGCTTCCAATTTTGATTACCGAAGAGGAATTCCGAAAGAAAAAGGAGGAGAAATAGAAAGAAAAAGGAGGAGAAAGGAAGAAGAAATATAGAAAGAATAAGGAAGAAGAAATATTGAAAGAAAAAGGAGGAGAAAGAGAAGGAAAAATATAGAATCACATGGAACCCTCCGATTTGGACTAATATGTGCATCAATTGGCAATCAAAGTGGATAAATGATGCTGATCAAACCATAATGAACCAGAAGATTTAGCAAGCATTGGTAATGATATTAAGGACCCTCTCCTTGATCAGCAATTTTAATAGATACCTTTGTTCTGCTTCTACTCAGAAGAAAAATAGTTGTCCTTTTCAGATGGCAAACCATCTCGTTCCAATACAATACCAGAAAGGAAATCTAAAAGAACAAATGAGCAGTTCACGGGCAACAGATGAATGCCATAAGCTCTTTATTTTGAAGTTTACCTGGCAACAAGTAGTTTTGGAGATGGAATCGATAAGAGTCTATTTCAACAGAAATATTCATGTAGTTGGAGTATGATATGTTGCTTCAAGCTCAGGCATCTCCAATCAATTTTCCAGAAACAAAGATCTGCATTGTGCTGCGGTGTCATCTGGACTTGTCACTGGGCACAGAGCAAGTATAAATTATCAGTAGAATGTACAATCAAAAGGATATTTGAAGTGAAAAGCCAGATAACCAAGCTTAAATTATCTACCTAACCAAGTGGAGGAGAAAAGATAAGACAACTGGATTGAAATGTGAGAAAATGCATGACTTGAGGTAGACCATAGTTTGTAAGTTGATACGATAAGGATTGTGTTTAAGCAAATCAAGCCTTGTTGTTGTGAATTGGACACCCTTGTTTGGAGAATATATAACAAGAACATAGAATAGTCATTTGCTAATGAGTTGGGTGCTCTACATTTCTAAACCTTCAAACCAAATGTTGTTTAGTCCCTTATCACATACCTCTTGAATCCAAACAGAATAGAACTAAGCAGCTTAAAGGATGCCCTCTGAAACTATTCCATCTGACATGATGACTAAGTAGATGAAGTTTCCCACAAACAACAGTCTCATTTTAACTCATCAAAATCACATAAATTCCTCAATTTATAACTTTTAGTTCTTAAAATAAAACTAATGTTCAAATCATCTCTTGGGTCAAGCAGCTACATATGCTTTGATAATAAGGAGTGAACACACCAAGTGAAGAGCATTCAATCGAATACAGAAAAAAGAAGCATCTGTCAATAACCTCAGATATTGTGAAAAAGTAAATGAGTCGATTCCAAAGTACAAATATAGTGCAGGCGTTAAGAACAATATTATAAAGCATACCCGTATGACCAACAGTTCGTTCAGACCCGTAAATTTCATAGTCATTCCCTCCCTGTATACAAAAGATAATAATGACATCACAAAATACATTTAAGGTACCTGAGACTGCTTAAGTAGGTATAAACAAAGAACAAAAATAAGGCTAATCTGTCAAATAACTACATAAAAGGTACAAATAAACTTGAGAAGATCAATGTGCAAAGGAAAAATTTTATACCACTCGTTGAAATTACTTGAGGCATATGGCAACAATTCATCAATACTTACAAATGCATATATAAAAAAGATGATAAATTAATAAATATACTCTATTCAAAAACTGGTGGTAGAGCTGCTAAATTTTCATTTAAATATCCAACTGAACGCTGAAATATCAAGTCTTTTAACAAAGGAAGAACCTCTACCAACTTAATTATGCAGGTGAACATGCACAGATTATACGAGGTACACATGATTATGTAAGAAATAAACACCGATCGTCAACAGTTGAGTCATCATTGTCAACACTTGCATGTCGGTCACAACTAGATCAACAAAACTTCCTAATCAATATGGATTTCATCAATCAGAAATCAAATTCATTGAAGCTCATGTGAAGCTTGCACAGATGCATCAAAATTTTTATACAAAAGGTTGGTAAGTTTGGAGGAGTGGAAAAAGCCACCTGCATTGACTCCAACTGGGGAGTCAAATAGCAGATGTTGTATAAACTCCATGAACTTCTCATTAAATGTAGTTTTGTCAATACGACATGGCCAAGCATCATACAGAGAGAGTTTTTTAGATTCTACCTTGTAGGTTTTGTCACCGAAAAAGTGTATTTCCTGATATTCATCAAGATATTTTAAACAGTATGTCTTGTCCCAACCTTGAGGGAAAACCTGCAACCAGAATCAAGTAGCAGCATAACTAGTCTTGGCCTTCAAATTAAAAGGTTTTACGCACTAGTCAAAACATACATCAAAACTTATTTGTCCCCCTATGGAAAATGTCAGATCCATATGTGCAAACTTTTCACGCAGCACAGAGACCATCTGTGGCCTTATGTTGTGAACCTAATAGACAACAGATGATAAGCTTTCAACAATCTCAGAACATATAGACCAAGCTGAAACCAAAATATCAAGCATCATGTTTACTTTGACAAAGAGTACATGCCTTATCATATTTTTCAAATTCATCACGCTCCTCTTGGCTACAATTCCGCCCTATCGGAGAGACATTAAGCATTCCACTTCGGAACTCAATAAATGTTCCCCTAACCACCAAATAATGCCGAAGAACTTTGAGTTCATGCTAGTACTATTTTTTTCTAAAAAAATATTTCATTGAGATCTTCACAAACCTCTTTATTGGTATATCCAAGTCGGCAATATAATGGAGGGTGAAATTAATGAACTCCTGTTTAAACAGTTCAACTTTAGCTCTTCTCAGAATGCTTCATGAATGACATGCAAAATTGAGTATCTCACCTTCAGTCTATCATCGCCAAGGAATGATTTCAAACTCTGTATAACATCAAAGAACATATTTTACATCAGAAAATCCCAGAGGAAAGTGGAAAAGAATCAACAAGTACATACAATCATCAGTTTTCATTAACATCTACATTAGGTTGGATAAATTTGCAATACTGCATGATGGTAGCTGACCACAACAGTTGTAGCTCCTTTGTCCAATTCCCAAGCATTAAGTAATTCAATACTGGTAATAGTCTTCATTGGGAGTCATCTCTTACTACTATTAAAGTCAAATGCAAATCTCATCAATGATAATGCTAGTGAAATCTTCAATTTCTAATTTTTTGGGGGGGATCACACTGGCAGATATGAGAATGATATGGAGTATGATTAGTCGACCACCAAAAATTTTGGATGTATATAATCCTGGAGATTCTCTAGTTTATCATTAAATATTAAATCTTGGACAATCTACATATACTAGATCAGAAGAAAGAATAAGGTCCATATTTAATACTTTATCGAATGAGATCAAACTCGCAGTTGCATATAAATGATAAATGAAACATAAAAAAGGAAAGAAATATAAAGTCTCACTGAAGATAAATCTTCAGAGATTCATGATTAAATTGAAATTAAGCCATGAAATGATAATAAAAGATCAAACTTTTTACAAGAAAAATAATTTAACCAAGTTCACAAGCGACAGACAATTCATATGCCAGCTTCAACTATTTCATGTCCTTTATGGTCTATACTGATAGTTCAATGACTAATTCAGGCAAGTAAACACTTCACCACTGTTTTAACATATGAAAAAGGACGATAGTTAAGAAGTATAAGATACAAAATCTTTTCATCTTGTGGAAGGTAATCCCCTATTGAAAAGTTGAGATGGCAAAAATACAGTCGACTAAGCAAAAATTAAATATGCCAAGTATAATATCATGAGCTTTCTCACTCTGATATTCCCAAATTAGGTTGCTTTCTATAATAAAATGGAACAGGAGCTCAATTGAAGATCTCCAAGCATAAAAGGGAAAAAAAAGTTGACTTGTATGTACTCCAAACTGCTGACAGTCTCAGTTATCTCTTAAACTTTATAAAACAATCATATAGTTTGAAGCAACATATTGGCCCATTTAAAAGATCCAGAAAAAGAAAACCTGTGAAACAATTGTCTGTAGTTATCAAGATTTATTTATCATGAGATCTTAATCACAGAAATTATTACTTTGCAACTTATTCGATTGAAAAAAACTACAATTCAGCAGATGCATACCTGCCTACCAATTAGTTCGCCATTCTTGTGAGCAAGAAGGCCATTTTCCGAGAATACATAATCATAGTCATTCATAACTGCATAGAAAGAAAATCAGCATGTCTAACCCTCAACCATGAAGAATATTTAAAAGACGCAAACAATACAGTATTAGCCTCATACAAAGCCAAGCAATTGTCCCATCAAATTTCATCTCCAATTCAAAAGAGCAAAGTTACTGAAACTTGAAAAAGTCCTCACTTTGAAGTCAATTTAAAATCTGGGTTTTGAACTGGGATCCTTTTAATTGGGTGAGTCTAAGGGATAGTAGGCGTCACCCAAAGTTTTAGCTCTGCTGGGAATCAGAGGTGCCATAATTGATCTTATGCAACACTCAAGCAGTAAATACTGCATAACTAGCATTTACTGTAACTTTTAACTGTCATTAGAAGCAAAGAAAAGACTGCAGATTGAGAGAAGCACTAGCTATTCAAAAAAATGCAATTTGCCTTTGCATCAAACAGGAGGGCATACTTAAGTTGAACTACATCACAAATTCTTCTCAAAATCATTTCGAATCTGAAGTCAAATTGCAACTAAGAAGACAAATAAATGAGATCATAATTGCTATGATCTGTATCTATATACTCTTAAGATGGTTATTTGAAGCCTATTTTTACTAATAATCGGTGCTCAGAAGGAAAATCATTATCTTGTCAAAAGCATTAGCCTAGAGGGGAAAAGTAAAAAAAGAAAAAGCAAACAACTTGGTGGTAGAATGATGTAAGCACATGCCATGACAACATGAAAGAGCGCAATGTTGAGCATATATTCTAGGGTTTGAGCATACCTGTTTTTCCAAGTTGTTCTGTTATCTTAACGAGGTCCGATCCTCCAACAACACCTACAGTCACGACCTGCCCACAGAATGCTACTGAATCTTACCCCATTACATTCCAGAAGAACAAATACAAAGCTGGATCTTTTACTACCTCCCTCAGATCCCGCATGAACTCGAGCATCTGCGGCGTTATCACCTAACAAAAGAAATCACCACCAAGAGAAAGCAAGAATCCGTTAGAAATTAGACTTGGAACACCGCTTCGATGGTCAATGACCGAGCAAATCGCACCTTCCTAGGGGCGGTGAGCGTCCCGTCGACGTCGAACAAGGCGATGACTCCGGGTTTCCTCGCTGCCATTCCCCTGATTTCAGAAACGAAGGACCTCCCGGGTTGAGATTTGATCACAGGTCGGAGGGGGAAAGAAAACTGGCACCAGGGGGTAGCCGCACCCCGCGAGATTTGCAGGATTGAGAGAAAAAGAAGACTGAGATCGGCTCAGATATAGAGAAGAAGAACGCCTCGGATCCAGAGAAGACGATCTTGGCCCGAACGAAGAGGCGAGTGAGACTTGTACTGCGCTCTGCCGCGACAAGAGCGGTTGATGACGTGGTGGAAACACGCCGGCCACGTGAAACGCGATTTCACCGGGTGAAGCAAGCAGGTTGTGAGCGTGTCGGCCGGGGATCCAAAGGGGTTCTGGTATCTCACCTACCCTTGCGACTGATTGGAGAAAATTCTATGGCCCACCTACGGTTCCCACAAGAACCAGCTGCTACTTCCATTGAGAAAGTTCGGGTACGCGTAAAAGGGGAGATGTTTACATGGACGCGCGTCATGTGAACCGCCCGCCGAATCTTAACCGTACACAAGATCGGGTTCGGATCCAAGAGCAGGCATACCCGGCAAGGAGGTCAGGGAAGCAAGAGAAGGAAAAGAAGCAAGAGAATGTATAGCGGGTTCGGATCTAAGTGCTGCCACACCCGGTAAGGAGGTCAGGAAAGCACCAAAGAGAAAAGAAAGAAGAAAATATATAACGGGTTCGGATCTAAACTATGGCGCACCCGGTAAGAAGGTCAGGGAGTAAGTCCATTTTTCACATGAAAGTTTATGTTCTTATAAGGCAAATTACTATTTAATTTCATGCTGTTTCATCTATGATATTTTATAGTGTATTATAAATTTGGCTGAATTTTTTTTTCTTTTTCTTTCATTATAAATTACAAATTCTTTTCTTTTGTGTTTTGTTTTTGGGGTCTTTTGTTGGCTTATAATATATGTTTGGGAAGTCTCTCCCTCCCTCTCTCTCTCTCTCTCTCTCTCTCTCTCTCTCTCGTCAAGTGAATGAGAAGGCAAGTCTTTCACACATGGCGCCCAAGAAGAAGGGCCGCGGCCGCAGCTCCAAGTCCAAGAATGTGCCCGGCTCCTCCAGCACGGCCGTCCCATCTGACCACGCCAGTGAAGCCGCCACCATTCGTCCTTCCTCTACTGCTCCCTCAGGCCATTCACCACCGACCCAAGAAACCCCGCTCTTACCTCCCGCCTCTCAAGAACCGCCCTCTTCCGCCATCCCTCCACCATCCCTCTCCTCCCGCCTCCTCCCTCTCCCGGCAGAAGTAGAGCCCACGACTGCGGGTGAAGTCTCGACATCTCATCCTTCTCTGCGCCCCGATCCCTCCACTGCTCTACCACCGAGTACCTCCCCTCCTGCCTCTCAAGATCCGTGCTCTTACGCCATCCCGCCACCATTGCCCTCCTCTCGCCTGCTCCCTCCTGCGGATGACTCATCGCTCAGATCTTCAGGTGAAGCCTCCACCTCGGCTCCTCGTCGACCGAGCTCCGCTCCCTCAACCCGTCAACGACCGACCCAAGGAACCTCATCCTCACGTCTCACCTCTCGAAGACCGTCTTCCTCCGCTGCCAACCTTGGGAGACCGCCTCTGCCGCTTCCGCCGCCTCCTCGGACTACCTTACCACGCGTCACGGATCAAGAACGAGATATCTTTGCGCTTATTTGTTACACGGCTGAGGACCTATTCGCTGCAAGGTGCCATCTGAACGCGGCGAACGTTCAGGGCGCAGATAGCTCGACGTCGCTGCAGAGCGGCCTGGCCCATGTAGCTAACTCGATCCCAACTGTGATGGACGCGATCAACATGATAGTACAGCTGGCGGACGAGAGAGATGAGACGGAGGTGGTGAACGCGTCCATCGCCGCTTACGCGGACTTTGACACGATTCTGCAGGCGTTCAACGCGACGTCGCTTCTGATGAGCCGCATGGTTGAGCAGACCCGCGCCGGTGGTTCCCTCCGCGATCCCGGGGGTCAAGGCGGCAGTTCTTCTGGCAGCGGCGATGGTCCCGGCGGCGCAAGCAGCGGCGCTGGTCCCGGCGGCGAAAGCAGCGGCGCTGGTCCCGGCGGCGAAAGCAGCGGAGCTGGTCCCAGCGGCGAAAGCAGCGGCGATGGTCCTGGCGGCGCAAGCAGCGCCTAGATGCTGAGTTAGTTGGGCCGTTAACCTCTCTCTCAAGACCATTTCTTGATCTGGTGATGATACTCCCCGTGCTGTTCTTGATCTTGCCAGTGGTGGAGTTCAAGCTCCGGTTTGGTTCATGAGATATAGGACATTGCATCCACAAACCCTGAGAACTCGGTTCTTGTGCTACTGCAGGGATTGATCCGAGCATGAACTTTCTTGGCAAAAGTTGCTTCGAAGACTTGCGATCTTATGCCTGTTTCTGATGCAGTTCATGATAATGTTTCGTGTGTTCAAACTCTGTTCTCAACAGAACACAGGGTGAACAAGGGAGGGATCGAGGACGATCACAGCAAGCGACACGAGAAGCCTAACTAGATTCATGAAATCCTAAGATCGTCACAAGATCTTATGGATACATGAGGTATCTATAAAATAATAGAACGCTAATAGAGAAAACCTTACGCTTTAATTCATAATTGCAAGAAAGATAATTAAGTTCCATTAATCTATAGCATCAATTTGGAGTGCTTCCCCCGGCCGTAACATGCTCTCAGAAAACCATATCTTCAGACATTTGCCCCTCTCTCTCTCTCTCTCTCTCTCTCTCTCTCTCTCTCTCTCTCTCTATATATATATATATATATATATATATATATATATATATATATACCAGTGAGTGCCTTTGAAGCCAAAGGTCGTCCATGGCTCGCAAGAACAAGAGCCATGGCTCCAACTCGAAGAGCCAGGCGGCGGCCGCCGCCATTGTGGATTCCCAGTCCTCATTCCCTGTACCTCCGGTGGCCTCGCAGCTCTCTGATACAGACGTTATCACCACTTCTCGTTTTCCCTTCCCTCTCCCAAGGAATCCAACACAGACCCGAGAAATCCCACCGCAGCGTGCAACCGCCGTCCCCTTCCACATGTCAGATCTGACTGCTGTGAGAGTCGTCGGCAACGCCACCGAGTTGGCGTGTCGGGCGCCGGTCTTCCCCAGGAACACGGTTCCTGCGCAGCCACAGCTCGGGAGGAGCAGGAGCTCCAACAGCGATCTCCCTCGAGGAAGCGAAGACATCTTCCGGAACGTGTCGGCCACCGTTGGCGATGTTGTTTCGGAGATCATGATCATGATGGATCAATTGGGACTGGACGGCACGTCGTGGTTGAAGGAGAACATGGATGGCGTACACTCCTGCTACCTCAAGATGATGGCGAGGGAGAGGTTGCGTCAGGCGGGCGATAGGGTAGTGGACGAGACGGACGCCGTGGATCCCATCAAAGAGGTCTACGGCATGGCTTCGAGGTGGCTGGAAGAGAAGCTTAAGCTGGAGCAAAGCGTTAAAGGGGGCGGCGCAACCTCGCCCGGCGGCGGACAAGGCAAAGCAGGTTGCTGAGTGTGGTATTTATCGCCTCTCGAGCGTTACTGCTTGCTTCTGATCTGGTGAGTAAACTGAGAAATAAGTCGGGGAGGAGTCTGCGTGTTACTTTGTTCATCTTTATAGTTGACTCATTATCTGTGCTTGGATTTGTCTTCTTTGTTGACAGGATAAGAAGAGGCACATTTTTACTAGCTAAATAAAAGGCATTAAAAGAAGAGAAATCTACTTCTAGGGTATGAAGAATCCGGAATCAAAAACCAGGCTTGAGCTAACGAGCCGAGCTCTTTCTGATGAGCTCTGATCTCAAATCTGTAGAAATCCCATCTAGAATGTCTGCTGCTTTAAAGCTCGTCGTGTGCGTCGTCGTCGTCGTCACCGCCGTCGGAGCCACCGCCAGGTGCGCCGCCAGATTTCTGATACACAGCAGAAATGATGGGATTGCAAACAGCTTCCACCTCCTTGAGCTTCTCATCGTAGTCCTCTTTCTCGGCATTCTGGTTGTCGTCCAGCCACTCCAGGGCGTCCTTCAGTGCTGCCTCTATCTTCTCCTTCTCTTCACTCTCGATCTTGTCGGCGAGCTTATCCTTGTCGTTAATGGTGTTCTTCATGTTGTAGACATAGGTCTCCAACTGGTTACGAGCATCGATCTTCTCCTTCACCTTCTTGTCCTCTTCGGCGAACTCCTCTGCCTCCCGAACCATCCGTTCAATCTCTTCCTGGCTGAGCCGGCCCTTCTCGTTGGTGATGGTGATCTTCTCCGACTTGCCGGTACCCTTATCTTCTGCCTTGACGTTCAAAATGCCATTGGCATCGACCTCGAAAGTGACTTCGATCTGAGGCGTGCCCCTGTTTTGTCATATGGTAGGAACAAGTTACTGTCAAGATCTAAAATTTGGAGTACGGAATCTGAGAAGCAGAAGGAAGACAAACCTAGGAGCTGGTGGAACTCCAGATAAATCAAACTTGCCAAGCAGTCTGCAGTCCTTTGTGAGACTCCTCTCGCCCTCGAAGACCTACAGTATAATTCATGGATGTAGCAGTGAGAGGGACAAAGATGTGTGTGAAGTACCTATTAATTAGCAGTAAGAGAAGCGAGACATGTCTGCAATCAGGATAGTAAAGAAGTTACAAGTACCTGGACGGAGACAACAGTCTGCTGATCTTGGTACGTTGTGAACACCTGAGACTTCTTGGTTGGGATCACAGTGTTCCTTGGAATCAACTTGGTCATCACTCCACCAACCGTCTCAATCCCAAGAGTGAGAGGTGCCACGTCCAGAAGAAGAATGTCTGGTTGCAGTGAGACAATGTAATTAAGCAAAGGATGAGGAAGATCACAAATGGAATGTAGTCGAACGTACGTACCTTTAGTTTCTTCACCACCTTCTCCGCTCAGAATGCTTCCCTGGACAGCCGCACCGTATGCTACGGCCTCGTCCGGGTTGACCCCCTTGTTTGGCTCTTTTCCATCGAAGTAATCCTTCAAGAGTTGTTGGACCTTCGGAATCCTTGTGCTCCCGCCGACGAGAACAATCTCATCAATCTGGTTCTTCTCCAGTCCGGCGTCTTCCATAGCCTTCTTCACGGGGCCCATAGTCTTCCTGAATAGATCGTTGTTCAACTCTTCGAAACGGGCACGAGTAAGAGGCTCAGAGAAATCCAAGCCTTCGTAGATCGATTCGATCTCAACACGGACTTGGTGCTGGTTACTCAAAGCTCTCTTGGCACGTTCGGCTTCCCTCCTCAGCTTCCCAAGAGCACGGTTATCCTTACTGATGTCCTTTCCATGCTTCTTCTTGATCAGTTTAATGAAGTATTCCATGATTCTCTGATCAAAGTCCTCACCTGCAAAGAGAAAGGAATGAATATTCATAAGCATCGTACACAACACATCAAACAAAGCAACCAGGACCGATTACTCGATTGGCTTACTGTTAATAGGAAAGATGAAATTTTCACAACATGAAAATGACCAATTAGAGAACTATATATATGTGGTATTTTAAAGAGTATGATCCAAAATAATACTAAATTTCAATTGCATTCACATCCTAAATAGATTTTTCAGGTGAACTCCAAACATATCTATTATAATGTTCCTATTTTGAATTGGCATATCGATCATGCAGTAGAGACTACATGTTGATATTACCTCCCAGATGAGTGTCGCCATTAGTGGCAAGAACTTCAAAAACTCCATTATCGATTGTCAGGATGCTAACATCGAATGTCCCACCACCAAGGTCAAAAACAAGAATGTTCTTTTCACCACCCTTCTTGTCCAGACCATATGCTATGGCAGCAGCGGTTGGTTCATTGATAATTCTGGCCACATTCAAGCCAGCTATAATGCCAGCATCTTTGGTTGCCTGCCTTTGAGCATCATTGAAATAAGCTGCAGCACAAAAAGGAGAACAAATGAGAATGTTTCTAGAGAAAAAATCATATAGTTCAAGGAGGAAACTCATCAAAGATGTTCTTTTTATACCTGGAACAGTAACCACAGCATCGTTAATTTTCTTTCCGAGGAAAGCCTCTGCCGTCTCTTTCATCTTTGTCAAAATCATTGCGCTTATTTCCTCGGGGCTAAAAATTTTAACTTCACCATCCTTGATCTTGACTTGGATATAAGGCTTACCATCCTTGTTAACGATTTTGTATGGAACAAGTTTCATGTCCCTCTGTACTTCTTTGTCCTCAAATCTGCAGGTCACAACTTCGTAAGCATCTAATAACATTTGCCTCAACAGATAAACGACCCAGCATATAAAGCTAACTCACCTTCTTCCGATAAGTCTTTTCACGTCGAAAATGGTCCTTTCGGCGTTCACGGCTGCCTGATTCTTTGCAGCCTCACCAATCAATCTCTCAGAATCAGTGAAAGCCACCCAAGATGGGGTGATGCGGTTTCCTTGGTCATTGGCTATGATCTCAACATGACCGTTCTTATAGACACCAACACAAGAGTAGGTGGTGCCAAGATCTATCCCAATAACTGTTCCCAACTTGGTGGCCTCTTCCTTAGCAATTGAGAATGCAAACAAAGATCCTGCAAATATATCAGCAAATTTAATCTTATATGCTTTATCATGGCTAGATATTCTACTTTCAGAAAACAGATTTGACTACTTGTATGATCTAAAGAAAACACAAAGCTGATAATATCAAGATAGTGCTCGGTTTTTAAAAAGATTGGGCAAGCTTCAGCAACAACAAATACAATCAGTCATCTATATATCCTTGGTTGTTCAGTAACGAGACTTCATTGGATTTCATATTGGAAGAATCAAATTGAATCTCATATCGGAAGAGAAGCAAACAGGAACTCAACCTCATTGGATTTCATAGAATTTCATTGGATTACCATCACCTTATGAAGAGGCATTTCTCAAATCTTAATGTGATTACCATCTTAATACAATATTAGAAATGGCAACTATAGAAAATTGCAAATTTAGTTAAAAGAAGGACGAAAAAGGTTCAGTCTCCGAGTGTTGCAATCAATCAAATGTTACGATCAATCAAGGATGTCACCAGTGGTCAAAAGTGACCCGTGCAGAGACAGACGAAGGCCTATATGAGAAGTGACTAGCCCATCTGCCCGAGAAATCACCGGATAGTTAATTGGAGGAATCACCAAAAACAGGTGAAGCATCTTAACTAGACTCACAATGACAACAACATGCACTGTTCTTTGAATTCATATGGATTATGGAACTCCAGTTGCTTATATCGACCATAAAGTATCCTTTTCTTGAGACGCAAATCCAAGTCTAAAGTTCTTTAATGAATGTATAGGTCAAAAACGTTACACGAAGCACCAAAAAGAACCATACGGGAACAGCCGTCCGATTCCAAACCAATCAAAGCTTACGGCAGAACCTCGTAGCTTATCACCTCTAAAGCAGGTGATTGCGAACAGATAATCATATACATGTCATTTGCGAAGACAAGAACAGAGAGTCCTCAACAATTATCAATTCGCAAACACCAATGACCCAAACTTCTTTCTTTTTTTCTTTCTTAAGTATTGGGAAAAGCTTGAAGACAACAACATATAATTCCAAGCATCAATTAATTTAAATCTTATGGGAAAAAAGTATGTTTATCTAAACTTAAAAGAAACCAACGATACGGAACGAATCCAAGCCAATACAGTCTGTATACTCGTACGGGAACAAGTAACACGCTCCCTCGCGCAGCAACATTATATATCAGATCGATCCATACCCTAGGCCCAGAGATCATGATCGGAGAAACAAAACCGAAGATGACGCCACTAAGATCAGATCAGAAGAACTTACCAGCAAGCAAGAGACCCAACAGGATCACGGACCCTCGGTTCCGCAACGATCGATCCATCACCTCTCCCCCCTGGGTGCTTTCCTCCGAAGAAACAACCAAAATAACTCGGTCGCTCTCTCTCTCTCTCTCTCGCTCGCTCGCTCGGTGGCGGTCGACAGGGACTCGAGCGGAATTTATAATGGGTTTTGGGTATGGGAGTGTGAACGATTCGGATCCACTTCGACCATTTGGAACGAAGGGAACATGTCATGCCGACGACGTGGACCAATAAGAACTCGAGCTACGAAGGTCTCACCCAATAGGAGCGAGAAATGTCGTTGGGCTGATCAAAGCCGTTCGTTCCAAAACACACGGCCGAGAAGCCTTTCCATCATGTTCCCATAGTAGCTTCTTAATTGGGCTCAGGCCTGTAGATGGGCTGAGTCCAATAAAAGGATGCCATCCGATTGGGTTTCGTCTACATCATCTACTTAACCATACCTTGTATCTAAACCGCGGTAGATCTAATACGAGACAAAACCCATTCCTCGTCACAAATGAAGATATAGTCAATATGTCAACTTTCCCTCTGAAACACTTCGTCCAGAATTAGTCTTAGCTTCATTCGGGTCAAAATTAGTTCAATAATTAATAATAACGTGTGGTTTACAAAATATTTCAATCATATACTTCGACAAATTATCTCAATGAAACGTGTATATATATAATTATACATACATGAATGTATATGTTGGTAAATGAGTCGATCCTAAATATGCCTTCATTTTCTTAAGAGTATTGTGAAGTAATATTTTGTCGAGGAAATGTATCATCGACACTTGAGTTAGCTAGGCTTAGTTCATTTGTCGCAATCGAGCACTCAAAGAGTTGTTCATTGAATCTATTGATTGGGTCTCTGATTTGAGCAGGACACTGATGCAGCGGTATACCAAACTTACAATTGAGGAGTAGGGTGCTCACAGGCATAAGTTGGGGGAGTCCCATCGAGTGCATATGCCAATGGTGGTTGGGACATTGGCCATGGCTAAGACGATGACATGATTTGTTGAGCTAGTTGGGGTATGAGCGGGGTGATAACTTATATCATGCTCATGAGCATTTAAACTTGATGGATGAGATTTATGAATACTTCGGTAGAAACAGTCAGGTGTCTTACATTTGTCCCCGGAGGTGAAAGTCCTGAGTCATTGAATAAACGTCGATTACGCTCCAATGTTTAAGTAGAAGTAGACGCATCCACTTGGGGAAAGGAGAGTAGCTATCCCTCTTGGGTAAATGTGCTATGGGTTGGGAGGAGGGCCTCCTCACTAGAGTGCTTGTTGAGAGAGTTTAGAGGTGAATGTTCCTGCGATGACGTTCATACCCTTCGAGTGTTAAAATGTTGAGGGAATATACTATCAACACTTAGAGTCAGCTCAACCTGATCAAGATCGAAAGGCATGGGGACATTCGAGGTCCTCTCTAAGCTACACCAAGATGGAGTTTGGCTTCTCGAAAGGTTCCTACACAAAGACCAATGTCGGAAGAGAATTTTCAATCTAGTCTCTTCGACGCTAAGTTTATCCTCTCGGGATTTATGTAGAGTGTAACAGCTTCAATATCCCCTCTTGATATATTGTCCATAGGGATGACAAATGAGGGACAAGCCGAACGACCTCCCGTGGACTATTATCCACGTAGATCGACAGGCCCACAACACTGATAGGAGAGGTTGATTGCCAAACCAGGGTTTCAGACCTGTATACCATGTAAAATGGAAAATAATATGACAAATATTAGATGCTTGAAAGCATGCATCCATCTGTCATGGATAATTCTGCTGCAACTTGCTTTTTAACATATGGAAAGACATTCATATTTGCTCTAAGACAAATTACAACATACACACATCTCAAACCTGGACATCACACCATCATGGAAGATATTTCCTACAGACAACTCTGACCAAAGGAATTACAGTACATAATTGAGATTGTGCCCCTTTTGCATACATTAACAGTAGCAACAACTGCCTAAGTTTGTTCAAGGGGATCCCACATTAAGTGCAACACAGGTTTCCTCAACAAGGATTGAGATGAGCAGTCTTCAGAGATATGAACTGTTCCTGATTGCTGTCGTCATTCCTTCATCTTCATGAAGGTTATCTCATCCATGGTTGTGACTTCAAGCGTCCTTAAACCATGCAGTACAACTCGGTGGACTTCATGAATCCTGCTATATCCAGACAGCAAAAGTCATCACAATGTAATACATCAATCTGATTCATTCTATAAGTCATTATGAGGGAGATCGACGGGCATCCAGTCATTTCTCTATCTGCCAAAATATTCAATTGCTAACCAGTGAGCTTAGTATAATAATCTAAAAACATGTGCTACACACCATGTCTAACCCAAACAAAAGACTCTGCATGTCAAAATTGACCACCAACATTTACTGTACACACTTATAATTAGAGCATTTCCCCAGTTTTCTAGGATTCATTAAGCCACCAATGTTTTATCTCTGGCGACGCAGAAAATCTCGCATCTCTTGGTGCACCTCGACACGAACAACTAATCGCATGGTTCTTGAATCTTCAAACAACAATCCACCCAGCTCCCTTGCAAAATCACATGCTGCTTCAAATACTTCCTGCACAAGGTTGAAGTATAAAGAGCGAAACAAAGAAAATGAAGGAAAAAATTATAATAAGATAATTAACATGTAGACAAATGCTATCTGCTATTGCCAATTAATCACCTTTGATGGAAAATCTTCGTATAGATATGAAGGAGTGATCTCAACTCTATTTTTATCGGTTTCCCAGAGCCTAATCTGCATTAGAATATATTTTTCAAGGGATCAATCTTATAATTCACTAGCAACTATGTATTCACTCAGATGATAAGCGAGATAAAGAAGTTACAGTTGCAAAAGTAATAACAAGAAATTTTTTGAATTTGTTATCCTTATAAAGAAAAAGAAAAACTTAATTGCTCAAGATCAAGAAAGCATCAAGCATTTTAAAAACTAGGACTATCGTTCTACTTGCCCCAGAATATAATAGTTTGACATTAAAAAGAAAAGCCATAATTTTGGAAGGGGTTAAATCTAAAAGGGGCTCAATCTTTACAACAGTCAACCTGATCTGTAACATTTTCTGGAACTGCAGGTATCTTTTGTGCAACTCGAGGATGTGCATTTTGCTGAAGAAAACAAATAATCTGAAAAGGCAAAAGTTCAAAAAAAAATCAAAGCAGATGATGATCCTATATAACAGTAGTGAATCAATCAGGTTATTACAGAAAACACATAATGTTGTAAATAAGTATAGTAAGTAATAACAAAACTGGTAATGCTCAACCTGATCAGCTGTAATCCCATTCTCAAAAGCGTTATACAAACTTTCTTTTGTAATAGCTCCAACAAGGAGGTTTGGAAGTTGATATTCGATTCTGAAATAAGGAAGCAGCCAACAAATTATTAAAAAATCAATATGTTAAACATGTAACAACATTTTAAATTGATATTTGATAACACATCACTGAGTAAATGTTGCTGTTAATGTTTTTATACAACCAAGTTTGCAGTGGGGGGATCATTAAGAAACAAAAGCTATACAAGTTGTATAGTAAGCAAAATTTTGTCACATGTTTCGACTGGAAATAGTTTGTACATGAAACTTTAGGATCTTCAGGTTGCTTTCTCCTTGATCTCAAGCAAAATTCTCAGTCTAACTCAAATAGAAGAGCCTGATTTCAGTTGTAGATGAGTCGGAGGATGAAACAAATCAGTTCTAGAACCAGAAGGCCTACTGCAATGATGACGAAACAGCAAACAACGACTACTGCAGAAATGAACAGTAAACCTGCAGCTGCAGAGTTGTTTCAGCAAAGAAACAGAGAAACAGGGCTGTTAAGAAGTGTGGAAGTGAGAAATGGGAGGATGCAAGAGATATATGAGATGAAAGACAAAACAGGTAAGGAGAAGATACCAAAGTGGGAAGGGATATAGTGGCTCAAAGAGATAAACATGCATCAATTTTTAATTTCAATCAACATGACTTGTATGAGAGGGCCAACAACATTATTAAATAAAATGTAACCGGATGATCTAGACCCCAACAACGTTAATGATGACTCCTGATATTACTCAAGAATAGAAAATCACAACTGGATACAATTTTGAGTTTGCATAAATTAAATAAACAATTTTAAGCCCCCAACCTAACCTAGAAGCAACCAACTGACATCAAATTCCACAGTTCTGATCCAGCATTATCTCGACAAACATACTGAATGTAGAAACTATGTGAATATTAGCAAAATCCTATTCGATTTTCCAGCGAATCCTCTCTTAACATATATTCTCTACTAAGTTTGGGATGAGGCTATTCTGACAGCCTTCCTAAATCTTTTAGGTTAGATTCTAGTTAAGAAAATAGGACAAGAAAGGAATATAAGAAAGCATTCTCCTGTTACTGTGCTGGTCTGAGCTAAAGCATGCCAGCCAGCAACGTATTGCACCCAGACTCAGCATGGATTTTCATGCCACAACAACAGCAAACCAAAATTCATTAATCTTGTGACACCAGTCATGCTGACCAGCACACTACTACATAAAATTGTGGCACTTTCGCTTTTGTGAGCATTAGTATATTTGCAGAAGAAGTTTCAGGGACCAAGTAGACTAGATTACAACAACAACCTCTTGCTCATTAATTTACAGATTCCTTAAAAGGATTGTATAAAAGCATCCAGAAACTAGTAGGTTGAACAAGGAACAATTCAGGTGGCAGGAACATATCTATGAGGACCTTCTACTGCAAAGAAAGAATTCGGACCTTTTTTATGTTGATTATAGAGGAAACATTAGAAAAAATAAATTCTGGAGAGCTGTCTATGTATAAGAGACAGCAACAGACATAATAGAGAGAGAAACTTTGCAGGAACAGTATCCCTAATTACAGAGAGTTTAAATGAATGGCAAAGGTCTTTTTTTCTATTGGAAGAAAAATTATCTTGCAAATCTGTAACATTATATGGAAAAATTAAAAGTTAATGACCAGCAAAAGAACTGATGAATAAAGATTTAAATTTGAAGGTGCACAAATTTTGGGTTACAGAAGGAACCATCAGCTTGGAGCCTTTCCAGAGAACTAGCTAAAGGTGTGGCAGTCTTAAGAATACCTCATATTTGGATGGTCACTAAGCTTGCTAAATGTTCAGAGGATGCATGAGACCAGGGTGAATCTTCTACAGAACATTGACCGGATCTAGAAACTGAAGCAACTATAGCAATTCATGCAGAAACCAACATGAATGTATGTAGAATAACAACAAAAAAATGAGCAATCATAAGACATTATTAGCTCGTAAAATTATATATCTTGTACATCCAGGAAGATATTTCTTTTTCGTATTCATTCTTCAATTGAGCAATCCAATATATTTCAGTAGTCAAAAGGTTGAAGTACACAGAATGGTCGCCCAATGTCCAAGGCTCCCACTCCCATCAATACAGTCAAGGAGAATCACATACACTTTTTAGCAGAGTACAGAGCAAACAATAAAGAGCAGAAATCTAGATATAGACCAGAGAAGTGAAAATGGGACCAAGAATGGATAAAAAGATTGGCTAGAAGCATTCATTCTACCTGAAAATAGGCAACATATAGCCTATTTTGAGCAAAGTAAGACAACTAAATACAAAGCTAACTCCTGATTAGAAGAACTTTATCTTTATCCTTTAACCATCACCTAGTCTTCTTTTTTTCTCTTCATTTTGTTAATGAAAGGAGTCAATATCCTTTGTCTAAAATTAACTAATAGAATGAATCAAGAAAAGTTTCGTTTACTCATTGCCCAAAAAAATAGATAAAAGGCATAAACACAGTTTATCCATGTCTAAAAACCTACCTTCTAAATATTTTCCATAAAGAAAAAAAATGAAAACAATAAGAAAATAATGTCCAAGGGAATTTCAGAATATGCTTCATTTTTTCATGAATTTAAACTACAACCAACAATGTACTTGTGTTTAAGAATGTTATGAAGGTTTACAATTTTGTTTGGCTTCCGTCACATTGCATGACTACATGTAAAAAAATTGACACCAACTTTAGCTATTCAATTACCACAAAATATGAAAAGATTAAGATCAAATTTTGCCTAAAAATATATTGACATCATAAGGCCTAAGTAATCCCCTCATAGGATAACAGTAGCAGGACCTTTTAAACAAATCCAGGCTACACAAAGTTCACTGAAATGTAATTTGATACATCAGGTCTAGATTTTTTTATAAAATAGTTTATTTAAAGAAAGAGTTTAAAGTTGTAATTTGTACAACATCACCAAACAACATGGGTTATCCAAGTTTCACAAGGCTACCTGATATTGAATGAAAAGAAGTGAGAATATAAATCTTGCATAAATGGTTTTTTTTGTCTGCATGCAAAAGTGTGTTCTATTATCGGAGACAGCAAAGATGAACTTTGGAAAAATGCCCAATAGCACGTATTTTAGAATGCTTTTACCTTGAAAAGAGACGTAGAATCTCACAGTACAATTTAGATGTCGAGTATGCATACATTCTGAAGTTTGTTTCCACAACGACAAATCCCTGTTTAAAAGTTGCATACAAGCTTTAACAACAGTATCCCTGCTAAAGATAACATTAAAGGATAAGAAACAAGATAGATTAACAGGTAAACACATTTTGATAGTGTCTCTCTCAGATAGAAAACACATAAACTATCAGTGAAGTAACAGTTGCAACATGCATGACCAATTATAACAACAAAATAACCAAATTAAATGTGGATAGAAAATATAAACTTCCAGTAATTTGAACTTGACCAACAAACTGTTGCCTTCCCTGGTCTTTCATAGAAGTTCATCAGTGGATGGCCTTGTTCTATCTGCTACCCAGAAAGAAATGATGCTGCTTATTTGCCCCATAGTTCTGACAGAGTCTGGTCCAGAACTTTGTGTATCAGCTCCTTTGTATTTATTTGGTTTTCCTTATTGTTTATCTGGAAGCATTAGCTTAACCTAAAATTGGCCTATGTAAAAGGCATCGGAAATGATTGATACCAATAGAATCAAAACTAATAGTATGAGGTGCTCGGTCAACATTCAGAATAATAGCATAACCAACAAAACTCATAGAACTCGGGATGGTTAATCAATTTTCTTTTACTGTCAGGCTCCATAGAACCTACTGAAAAGTTCAATGCAGGTTATTTGAGAGGTTTTTTTGCCTGACATTTACCAAATCAAATATACTGCCAGATAATGCAACTATCCTCAGAATTTCCAGTACATGCTCCAGCTCCAACCATTTCAATCAATGAACCACCATATTTATCCTTAATAAATACAGCTCATACATTCTATTTCTCCCGTTATAATAAGATTTTCCTAACTTCTTAAAAGAATAATCAAGATGTTCATGTTTCTTATACTTGTTTATGCAAGTTTGTGAATCCTACAGCTTGCATGTTTGCTTCAGTCATACTCTAGAATCTAGATGGTCTCAATCAGATGAAATCATTAAGTAAATAAAAGATAATATGACAAGAAGTGATCTAGTTTGGAGGCTATAAGACGACAAACATTCTTTTCTACAATAGTTCAGATCATGCCAGGGACTATTTACATGCTAAACAAACTCTCGATTGACTTCATAAATAGATATTCATGCATAATAATGGTATCAATTACCAGGAAAATCAGTTTTGCTATGTACCTAGTAGCATCTAGGTCCATGCCAATCCACCATATCACAGTTGCTCTATGCAAATGACTAAGGTTCTAAATCTTGGTCCGGTAGAAATACTGAACACCTTATGCCACCATGTCGACTAGAAAATATCCAGCCAGAGGAGGAGGCAAGGGAGGAGGAGAAGGTAGAGGAAAAGGAAGAGGGGAGGGAGGAGGCAAAGAAAAGGTGTTGGCAATGTGAATTGAAAGGAGGTGACAATGGTTGCAATGTACTGGGATGGAGGTGCTGGTGGTGGCAGTGACTCTGTGAGGAGGTGATGATGGGGAAGAAGAGAGATGTGAGAGAGAGACATGAGAGAGAGAATGCAAGAGAAAAAGGAGAGAAAGAAAAAAAAACGAAGAGATAATTGTCTCCTCACAGATACATGTACCAGGGGGTGGTAGGTATATCATCTGGTATTTCTATATGTACCAGTAAAATTTTGATCAGACTGGTCATGATGGTAAGTGTATTAGCAGTAACCCCTACTTTGAAATAGAACCAATAAACTTGTCCAGTCCATGTACAAGTCATGGTGTGGACTGGTAAAAGTCAACCCATACTGAGTTCATTCAGGAATTTCCCTATATGGTTGGTTTTTTAACCTTGTAGATGGCTATCAAAAGAGTGAAAAGCTATGTATAAATTATGTTTTTTTCCTTATGTATAAAGTATTTTGAATGATCTAATTTGAATGTAGAGATGAATCATGAAAAAATTAGAAAATACAGGAGCAAATTATAACTTGTTCCCTGAAGATGAAAACAAGATAAATCATGAGCAGATTCAACAGGAATCCATCGATCTCTATTAGAAAAATGATGCTCCATTCAATCACAGATGACTCAAAGAGAATAGGAAAAACTCTCGAGAATTTCCTGAGCTGATATAGCATAGCTGGGAGGGCTTGATGGTCATAGTTAACCTTTGCAGAATATATGGTAGAAAGCATAGAAAGAGGAAGAAACAAAATTAGAATCACTACAAGACTTTGCTGTCTGAAAATCTAAATAAATAGTGTTACTGAACACTTGAGAAAATGAAAACATTTCTGTTAATTCATAGGCATCTAACAAAGCTACCCAAAGACAAACCTCCTTGTTTGATGACGAATCTGTGAAGCTTGCTGAAAGATTAGTAGCCAATTTAGTAGGTATGAACCAGCTCTCTTTCCTGCCCTGCCATATCACAAAGTAGGATATTAAGATATAATGTATCAAGCCATTAATGATTTGAATTATCATCACAAGGGAAGGGAAGGAACAGATAAATTTGTTTTCACCTGTTGAAGTTTGACTAGTCCCAGATCTGCAAGGTCTTTAATAGCAATTCGTTGAACATCAGTCAAAGTATTCAAGTTGTAAGCCTGCAACACAAAGATATAAGCATCAGTTTACCTAATCATTGAGTTAAAAGCAACAAGATAGTAACAGGATTAAGAGCAAGAAAAGATATACGAGGAACTAAAGTTAAGTTGTCACTGAATCTCCATAGAAATCAAGAGCTATCTAGTACACAAAGTTAGTAATGCATTTTGAACTGTGATGAAAAATATATCTCATATATTTGTATATGTACACATAATTATTGGTATATCAAACATTGGATCTTGAAAAACAAATGCTTGGATAACAGCAACTACAACAAGCCTTTTAAGATTCTCAGCATGATGTAATAACATAGATAAAAGAAATTCCAAGCTAGAAAATGATTTAAGAGATGATTAGGAATAAACTACCAAATCAAAAAAGTTCTGCAAGGCAATGTACATGGTTGAATAAAAGGTCACCCCACCAGAGCTACATAAATGTGCAAATTAGTCACATAACTATCCATAAAAGTTGCAAGGCTTACAGGGTTGACCAATTTGAACCAGTATCAGTTAAATCCAAATGCTGACCTTTTAGGAGACAAATCAGCTCAAGAAAAGTCAGGTAGATTCTGATTCGTTCCAGCTAATACAATCTTTTTTTGGCACTCAAATTCAACATATCCCAGCAGAATATAAGTCATTTAAAAAACAAAGAAAAATAATCCACTTCCACCGGTCCAGACAATTTATAATTCTTAATCTTATAACCAAGCCCGAAATAAATTATGATCCTGCAAACCTTAGTTGTGCATCTGATATTGTCAAAAGATATGTTTCAAATTCAATTAACAAAGAAATAACAATCTCTTTCCAGCATATTACATGAATTGTGGGTTCCTCAATTAGACTTAATCCCAGATAACAAGGCCAAACAAAACATATTACAGGCACATGCCCACTTTTCTACGAAGCACTTGAAATAGTCGCATACAAGATGAATAAAAGATCAGATAACAAAAATTGGAAAGAACAGCATAAAAAGTGAGAAAACCTATGAAACAAATAGATAAGGGATCATTTGCCTGCTAGGTGGGGATAGCCTAGGGTACGTTGTTTTTGACAGTGCAGGGTCTGGAGGATCAATTTATATGAGCCTTACTAGCAGAAAGTTTGCTTTGCCCTCGAATGAATTATCTGATATTGTAAATGGAAAACAAAAACAATACTTAAAATACCAGTCGAATTGTATCAGCCAGCTGGTTTTTCACAAGTCCAAACAAGTTGGCCATTCCGTTTCTATGTAACTTTCAAATAACATGGTCCACTTGGTTTTTGCCAGCCCAATCAAGCACCAAGAATGGACCATACTGATTGGACCTTTTTTTCATTTTTTTTCTTTTTTTATATTTTTTTCAGACACTACAGAGTATAGGTCAACACACTATTCGGTGATACTATATCAATCAAACAGGTTGACATAAAACCTTGAGCTTAAAGGTTTTAAATTAATTTGATGGAAACATAATGATCCTTTATTACCTTTTTCATGAAATCCTGTTAGAAATGTTCTACATGGGACGATCTTTAGGACACACACTAGAACATCAATAATGCACATGTACAGAAGGAAGAGTGCTTTTCATGGGACCAAAAATTTAAATTGGGATCTCTTGCATTAATTACACAGTGGGATCAAATTGAGAAAATTTGTGTATAGACTGATCAAAAGGTGTTCTCTTTCATGGATAGCCATATTTCTCCTTACTCATTTGCTTCTTGTCTTTTGGGTTGCCAACTAGGAAAGCCAGTCACCTTGATAGAGAGATTTTCCTTTTTCTGTTAAAGTGGTTTGGAGCGGTCAAAAATAAAAGGGATCATGTCCCTCAAACCTGATTCAAGCACAGAAACTAGAAATTGACTCTGGGATCACTAAAAGAAATGAGGTTAAATTAAGACTGATCAGCAAGATTAGGTACTGAAGTCAGTTTTTTCTTTAATGTGGCCTGAAGGATCTGAAAATGCCAAATATGAATGGCATCAATTTGAAGACATTATGGATCAAACTGGTAACTAGCTGAAAATCAGTCAGGACCAGTCAGAACTCAAAGAATTGGCTTGAAGCCACCACAAATGGTCAAAACCAGATTGCAGTTCATCAGACGTGATTATTAAAATTCTTGGGGCAATAGTATTCAGTTGTAACCTCCTAAGAAGCAGTCAGAGTCAGCTGAAACATAGATGCCTGGAACAAGAGACGTTCCAGATCATGGAGAGGGAGCCAGAAAAATGTAACGTGGTTTGCAATATGTGGAAGGTAGCATTAGTTGTTCTGTGGAATCATGGATGCGCTATGTGGTGATGTATTATTCAGGTTGACCAGTGATTACTTTGCTAGAACTGCAGATTTTCTTCATAAAGTAAGCATACAAAATAAATTGTAAATGCATTTTAATTGATATTAGATCACTTGTTATTTCATTATAAATGAAAAAGAAACATCTTTTAAAATCATCTTTTATTATCACTATTCACTAGAATCACTACTATATACAGATTATATGCTTGTTTTTATAGATGGAAAATGAAGCTCTTCCATACACCAAAATGATTCTTCACAGTACAAGATGTATCCATGATTAATATAAGAATGTTTTTGTGCCATAGATAGACATAATTAATTTTACTAGGTCTATATAGAGTGTTTCAGAAAATATATTGATTGTTATACCTCGCCAAGGGTATGAAAGCTCAGCTCAAGAAGGAATGATATTAGATCCGTGGGATCAACTCCACGATCCTACATTATTTAAAAAGGAATAAAAAAATCAGTCTTGTAACAGAAATTTTTAAGAATAAAAGCCAACTAGAGCAGAAATGGAGATAAAAGTATAGTATGTTAACAAATACCTCAGCAGTTGAGATGTATTCTCTTATTATATACCAAAGTTGGGCATTTGTATCCATCAGCTGTTTACAGGAAATGATCAGCTATAAGAATTTGAAATTTGAAATACTAAAAGAGTAATAAGATTTAGAAAAATGCCCACAAGGAACTGGAAGCCATTCTCAGTTAACTTCGGAGGTTCATTTTCCCTGCATATCTGGCAGATCAGAACTTCAAAATTTGTATATATCATTACAGCAAGTACAGATTAATTTTTTACAATTAGGATATGGCAAGTGTTAACATCCCAACAGAATAATTGCAGATGTAGAAAACCTGGCACTCAAAAGGCCTCGCTGGAAAACCTTAATCATAGAAGAACTGAAGCTCGTCAACTTTTCTGCCTGAGCTGAATTTATAAGCTGCAACAAGAAGCACTGTTTGCCACCAAAAAAGAAGAAACCACTGAAGCAACCTTGTATAGTTATAAGCATAAAATAACTATTGAGATGGTAAATCAATAGGATCTTAAGGAGCAACCTCCCATTGCTCAGAGGCATAGGTCTCTAGATCCTCCAAAGTTGGCAGTCTGACTGTGATGCTCAAAGGCATCGGCTCTCTGGGTAAAGTCCCACTGCAATTACGAAGCAAAAATAATAAACCTATTTTGTTCCTTGACTTAGATATATGAAATAAAAGCAAGATTTGTTTTGCCAATATACATACCGCAGTCATGTGAAAATGAACATGATTAAAAGTCATAATGAACAATTGTTGGAATCTGGACACACATTTGCCATATTGTAGAGCACAAAAGAATTTAATAATTGATCATAGTGCCTTCCTACATGACTATGCTAAACACAGTTTTATAACAAATGGTGTGAGTGATCTTTTGATATGTGCAGTTATTTTAACCCTTATACTTCCAAAAGGGAGAACATTTAACTCCAATCAAAACATCATGTCACAATCCTCCGCAAGGACAACCACTACTATAACTAAGCTGGCCACCACAATAACTAGATCAGCGTTGTATATGAGGCCAATAACATTAGTTTGGTGACTTTGGTCATCATCATCAACACCTACTTAAACTACATTGACTACTGCATAGCTAGGATCATCTAGGCCATCACAGCTAGGATTGAAGCTAAAGTGCTTGGGCAAGTATGTGAAGGAGAAGTAGCTTGTGCAAATATCATCTTCGAATCCTAATGATAGAAGTGGAAGACCCCAGAAGCACAATGCTCTTCAACTTCACAATCCAATGGTCCTTGTTGACATTATACCCTTTTGATAGTAACATATGGAATTGGGCAGAGAAAGGTTATATTAATTTAAAAGCATACAACACATCAGCTTGACTTCAATTGCAAGACACAAAGACACTTCTCTGTACTCAATTAGATTGCAATATACTCAGGCCCATAAGTCAGATTACTGTACTTTCATTTTAGTTGACAATTGATATGGAATCAAAAAACACATATCAATGCATACCCGCTCACCAAGTACTTTTGGATATTGCTTTGGAACTTCGGGTTTATCTTGTAACTTGTCTCCTTCTTTCTGCAACCAGTTATAATACAAATAGTACACAGATGTAGATTTTGTGGCAGTTTTACAGTCATCCAATAATTTAAATTTTGTAACAAAGCTATAGCACATCATACCACAAAGTGAAAATCCAAGCAATAACACAAAAATATAGGAGCACAAGCTGGAAAGGTTATAGCAATTTCTCTCTTGTGCATATAGAATATGAGAAGCGCGCCAAAGAAATTTTGCCTTCCCCAACTTAAACAGTACAGTGGAGTGTAGAAGCAGAGGATACAATGATCAAGTTAAGAGACAGGAAGAGAATGGCAAATACGATGTATTTTTGTGAGCCAATTCTTCAGGGAGGAACTTGCTAAAGAATTTACATTAAGAAAAGAAACCAATAACCAGATCTACAAGTAAAAAAGTTAGGAAATAATCAGGTATAAAAACTATAGATTATCTAATACTGCATATGATAGTGTATCCATCACGTTTATCAGGTCAAAAGGATGCAAAAAGATTCTTCACAAAAGAGAAGAACAACTTATAACGAATATGAACCTGAAAGACTGAGTTCGAACAAATTATAGCAATTAAAATAAAGGCATTGAAACTTAATCAGGAATACAGAAAATTGAGATTGCATAAATAGTATAAGCTCTTGTACAGTAATATGAATAGGAGAAGACATAATAGCACATCTCCATACATGATTTTTAAATGTAAAAAATGCTGCTGGTACATCATGGCCTTCAGAAGTGGTACCATGGAGGAAGTAGAGCACAGCCAGATATGGTTATGAGTATCCACAAAAGCAGTTTCAAGAATATAAAGCACTATACCTATCAGTAACTTCAAGGAAAACCCTCAGCTGAAGCAACCTATCAATAGCCACTTTGTGTTTGGAAAGCCCATCTGGAAGCAACCATTCTTCCATCGACTTGGCTGTTATTAGGGTATCAATATACAGCATTTGCAAGACATACCTCTTAGCCATCGGTGGCAGAGATCTAAAGATTGAAAAATACAAATTAGACTAAGCATGCTGCAATTTTCAGTCATTAAATGCCACATAGCTCCACAAATGAGACTTAAAGCAACCAAATATATTGGATGCTTTAAGAAGAGCAGCAAATGCATAAGATAATAGAAATGATAAAGTAGGTAAAAATAGATTAAAACAAAGTAAACAATATAATATAAAGACCTAGAATTCATAACATTAAAGCACCATATAATGAAAAATATGACTGCACCTATAACATGTCAAGGTAAAATACAAGTCAGTCAGTGTGAACTATTGATCCACAAAAATTTCACTGCGCAGGTCAAAGTACATGAACCACATAAGGTTGAATTCCTGATGTTGGTGGTTGCAGATAAATAATTATTAGACTCGTTGATTCTAACGCCAACACTCAAAAAACCAAGCAAGTCATTCATAGGCAAATTAACCACCAAACATCAAGGATATTGTTCCTATGAAGAAAAATTGAAGAGCGCTGACTGGTCTCTCTCCGAACCAACTACACCTGCTCAATCTATGGTGAACTACCATAGATTGAGCAGAAAAGGCAAGGAATCGACAATAGCGCCTTTTTGATCGAATCAAGGAATATATACGAAATAATAGACAAGAAAGGGAATGGAAGAAGATTCACCTGAGGACGGCTTCGCAGATGAAAGTGCTCTCATACAGTTTGTCCAGCTTCATGGCAGGCAAAGCCGCCACCAGGTCCATGAAGTTTTTCGCGATGATCCGAACCTGCGGCATCTTCGCGCTCCCAAAAGATCAGAAATCGAGGAGAAACAAAGAAAGGAAAATGGAATGGATTAGGGTTGTGTATGCCCTCTTCCTTCGTCGGCTTCGTGTTACTCTACCGCTCAGTAAACCGGGGGCTTGGGTGTGCAATCGGAGAGACGACTCTCCTTCCATCATAAATTCGGATCAAGAGACGATCCGAATCAAGGTCCGAACCCGATCCGTTTTGGATGCGACCCGACTGGTGGCGGGAATATATATATATATATATATATATATATATATATATATATATATATATATAGTTAAATTAATAATCAAAATATTATTAATCAATAGAGACTAATCTACATTGAAGTTTTTTAGGTCATTCCTCCGTACAAAATTTTCGTCCATTTCTCTCCTACTTAATTGTCGTCTCCATTTACATCATTTTCGTTTTATTCTATGAAAAAATAAAATAAATAATAATTGATTATTATTAGTAAATATTTAATAATTATTATTTTTTACTAAATTTCTTTCAAGCATCCTGGCATTGAATAAATAGGAGAACTCGATACTCAGTTTCACTTATTCTATTAAGAGTCAATAAAACAAAACAAATGTTACTTCACTTCACTCGTCTCCTCGAGAATTATGCTTTATATATCAAGTTGGTTGTTAGTCTTCATTTGATCTTTACTTACGTTACGTTTCTAAAGCATCCAAAATATTTATATTTTTTGTATTAAGTTAGTTACTACAATCTGCCTTCTAATTATCATCTATTTTTTAGAATGTATGAAATTTTACCTAAAAAAGAGTACAATTCTTCCTTGAAGCAAGTCTTTGATAGTTTATCGCTTCTTGGATTATACCATATTTTCCATTCTTTTCATTGTTTACTCCTGAGTATAAATGGTATAACACTACATATTACCTACTTTATTCATTGATCGAGTACTCCTGCATCAACTCAAAGTCCCCCATTTTTTATTATCTTAAATAAAAAACTCATTAACACTGGTCTTACAAAGCTCATTGACCTTTATCTTTCAATTTTATCTTAATACTTTAAAGTTTGTCTCTGCATTTTCCGCCTCCTCGGAAATCTTTCATTACTATATGCTCTTCCTCCGTGAGAGCAAGGGAACAATAACTCTATGGAAGTCCCTCTTTTTTATGTCTTACCATGGTGTTGTCATACCCCTAACCGGATCATCCGTCACCTTGCATTTATGTCAATTTATTTTTAAATAATAGATCTGCCTTTATGGTATTACGACACTCATCTGAATCCATCTCCATCTTAACTTATGCTTGATTTTATTTAGCTATGTCTCTTTAGACTTGTCGTTGTTTTCCACCTCTTACAACCTCCTACTTTAACATATTTGTGTTCTCCTAATAATTCTCCTTAATCAATGGAAAGATAGACTATAACTCTCATGACCTCCATCGTCATGTTGTATGACTCATGTCAATTCTATTTGTTGAATCTCGGATTTTGATGATGAAGTCAATTGTCATTTGTTATCTAATCTATGTGTTGAGATAAGTGTGCAGGATTAACTACGATGAGAGTAAGACAAGCAGCAGGAGTTGCGCCGGAGTCAAGATCATGATCACGTTGGGAGTTCGAGAGTTCGACGGAAGTTCGGACGGTCGTCGGAGGTTCAGAGAGAACAGATCCGAGAAGTCCAGAAGCTTGCCAAGCGAAGCTCGTCGGAACTCGCCAAGTGGATCGTCGCAAAGTCCAGGAGTATGCCGGATGTCCGCAGAAGGATCACCGAGGGTTATCGGTTGATCGACGGAAGTTGGCAGGAAACTCGCCGGAAGAAGCGATTGACGCATCGGAGCAAAGCTGCAGAAGTTGTCTTAGAGTTAATCGTAGTTAGCATGATGATTAAGCATGAAAATGGGAGGTGATCCCATTAGCTTAATCTTGGGGCAATTGGGCCCCTGAAAAGATTCAAAGTGGGCCGAATGGAGTGAACCATTCGGACCCTGATTGCACCAGGAGGTGCAACCGCCCCAGCCAGGAGGTGCAACCGCCTGGGCTGTGGGGTTGAGAGGTGCAACCGCCCCAGCCAGGAGGTGCAACCGCCTGGGCTGCGAGGCTGGGAGGTGCAACCGCCCCAGCCAAGAGGTTGCACCGCCAGAGCTCAAGTTCCGAGCTCTGCCAGGCGATGCAACCACCAAGCTCAGTCTTCGAGCTCTGGCAGATAGGTGCATCAGCCTGAGCTCAGTCTCGAGCTCTGCCAGGTGATGCATTCACCAAGCTCAGTCTTCGAGCTCTGGCAGAGAGGTGCATCAGCCTGAGCTCAGTTTCGAGCTCTGCCAGGTGATGCAACCACCGAGCTCAGATTTCGAGCTTTGCCAGGTGATGCAACCACCAAGCTCAGTCTTCGAGCTCTGCCAGGTGATGCAACCATCGAGCTCAGTCTTCGAGCTCTGGCAGAGAGAAGCAATCGGCAGAGCTCAGTCGTCGAGCTCTGCCAGGCAGTGCCACCTCTCCAGTCGAGAGGTGCAACCGCCTGATCCCAGAATTCTGGGATTTGATCGATTTGATCGTTTTGAGCTCGAATTTTGAATTGGGTTGAGGCCTATAAATACCCCACCCATTCAGCACTGAAAAGACACAGACCTATACCGAAATCGTGATCTTTTCTGTGATTCTAAAGAGCTCAAAAGTGTTGTAAAGCCTTTAAGTCTCCTCCTTCTGTTCTTCAAGTTTTCAATTGTAAAGTGAGGAGAGAAAGGTCTGTAAAGGTTGTCTCCTAAGCCTGTCAAAAGGAGAGAAATTGTAAGAGGGAAGTTTGGCCTTCGCCCATTGAAGGAAGGCACCTAGTTGACGTCGGCAACCTCATCGGTGGAGGAAGCCAAAAGTGGAGTAGGTCAAGGCTGACCGAACCACTCTAAATCTCTGGTTTGCGTTTATTTTCGAGCACTTTATCATTACTGCAAACCTCCCTCATCACTACTGCTCTCTGCGCTTTCACGAACAAGTTTCAAGTGCTGTTCTTCCAAATCTGCATTCAGACGTAAACTCGTATTTTCATACATTACAGTTTACGTTTTCATTTGATTCTGCAGAACTGTTTTCCGTGCTTTTACGAACGAGCTTCTTTGCAGTTTACGCTTACATTTTAATCCTATTAATAACTGCAATCTGTCCTCTACGATTTTACGAACGAGTTTCAACATTTAGACGTAAAACTGCATTCAGACGTAAATCGGCTTTCCTCGCTCAATCATCAGATTTCAGTTCACGTTTACGTCTTGATTTCAACTGCATACTGCCTTCTGCGAGTATACAAACGAGTTTCAAAGTTTAGACGTAAATCTGCGTCTAGACGTAAAACTGCGTTTAGACGTAAATCTGCGTTTAGACGTAAAACTGCGTTTAGACGTAAAACTGCGTTTAGACGTAAATCTGCGTTTAGACGTAAAACTGCGTTTAGACGTAAAACTGCGTTTAGACGTAAATCTGCGTTTAGACGTAAATCTGCATTTAGACGTAAATCTGAGTTTAGACGCAAAACTGCGCTTAGACGCAAAACTGCGCTTAGACGCAATCTGCGCTTAGACGCAAACTGCACTTAGATACAAACTGAGAATTTGCTTTTGCATCATAATAGTTTTTGAACGAACGCAGCTTTTGGTTTTTAAATTATTATAAGATTTCCGCTGCACTAATTCACCCCCCCCCCCCCCTCTTAGTGCTCTTGATCCTAACAATTGGTATCAGAGCAAGGTTAACTCTCTAAAGGATTAAAACCCAAGAGAGATGGCATACGCCGGAAACCAAGAGGGGCATTCGATTACACGTCCACCCATGTTCAGTGGAACGGACTACACTTACTGGAAGACCCGAATGAGGATCTTTCTTATTTCTATGGATTTTGAACTGTGGAACCTTGTTGAAAATGGATTTTCAAAATCTTCTCTTCCAATGATCGATTGGAACGATTTGGAGAAGAAGGCTTTCGCTCTTAATGCAAAGGCTATGAATGCCTTATTTTGCGCTCTTGATAAAAACGAGTTTAATCGTGTTTCAACTTGCGAAACTGCTTTTGATATTTGGCACACACTTGAAGTGACCCACGAGGGCACAAGTAGAGTGAAAGAGTCAAAAATCAATCTGTTGCTGCATTCTTTTGAACTTTTCCGAATGAAACCGAGTGAAACCATTGGCGACATGTTTACCCGTTTCACGGATGTCGTCAACGGTCTAAAAGGACTCGGAAAGAGCTTTTCGGATTTTGAGCTTGTTAATAAGATACTAAGATCCCTTCCTAAGAGTTGGGATCCTAAAGTCACCGCCATTCAAGAGGCAAAAGATCTGCAAAATTTCCCTCTTGAAGAACTAATCGGGTCATTAATGACCTACGAAATGACCTGCAAAGCTCATGAAGAGCAAGAAGACATCCTTCCAAAGAACAGGAAGGATATGGCACTTAAAACTTCTGAATGCCACTTGAGAGAAAACTCAAGTGATGAGGATTGTGACGATGACTTGGCACTTTTGACAAGAAAGTTTAAGAAATTCTTCAAAAGAAACAAGTTTAAAAACGATGTGAAAAATAAACTTGAATCAAAGAAGGACCAAGTGATCTGCTACGAGTGTAAAAAGCCGGGACACTACAAAAGTGATTGTCCCCAAGTCAAGAAAAGAACAACAAAAAAGAAGGCGCTCCAAGCAACATGGGATGATTCGAGCGCATCTGAGGAAGAGGAGTCCAACACCGAGCAAGTTGCTCATTACGCCTTTATGGCCATCGAAGAGGAGGTAACGGATTTATTAGATGCTGATTTATCTTTCGATGAATTACTAAATGCCTTCCATGATTTATTTGATGAATGCAAAGTTATAAATAGAAAATACAAGTTGCTAAAAAAGGTACATGATAATCTTACTTGTGAGTTTGATAAATTAAAAGTCGAACATCATGATAGTTTAAAGTCATGTATCAAATGCCATGATTTAGAAACTATACAAAAAGAGAACTTGCTACTTAAGGACACCTTGAAGAAATTCGAGGTTGGTAGCAAGTCATTAAACATGATCCTTACAAACAAGGGTCATGCTCCCAAAAGAAGTGGGATTGGATTTGTGAGGAGTCCTCACCGAAATCCAACTACCTTTGTAAAAGGCCCCATCTTACACGTTCAACACCAAACCAAGTGCAACTTTTGTTGCAAATCTGGACACAAGACACATTGTTGTCCATTCAAGAAAATAAGTCCAAACAAATTAATTTGGGTTCCTAAAGGAACCATGATAAACTCTATGCAACATGATAGAAAATGTAGATCTATTTATGAGGCACCCAAAAGCAAATGGGTTCCTAAAGATCATTCGTTCCTATAAAAACATTAGGCCGGAGCAAGAAATAATGTTCTGCTCCTTGACTCTCAATGGTCATAAACCAAGAATCAAAAAGGGACTCGCAACGCTTAAGTAACAAGTGAAAGCGATGAAATCACAAATACGATACAATTAGAAATATATCATATCCAAATTCACATACCCCCCTGATCTTCAAAACCTGTTCATCTACGAATTAATTCTTATAGAAACTAAATGTGTCATGATCTTAAAAGGGACACCAAACAAACATACGCACGTTAAAAGATCTATCTTACAAAGAGCTTCTTCCTTAAATAAAAACTCATACGAAATCATGTAAACAAACATCAATTGCTCTGAAACTCTCCTCAAGGCAAAGGCTCCCTAATCAAATCATCTTAAGAGCTCACCTGCTGCAGGCGGTGGCACCTCTCCAGCTGGCGGTTGCACCTCCAGCTATCACGGGTTGCTAGAGGTTGCACCGCTCCAGCCAGAGGTGCAACCGCCAGCAGCTCTGCTCTTTAAAATCACGCTAGGGCCGGCTGAGGAACCGACCCCAACTCACCCCCATTTCCTCCTCTACTCTTCCAAGTCTCCTCCATTCCCATTTCACTCCTCTAAGCCTTCCAAATACCTCTTATTTCGGAGCAAAACATCAAGAATCCTTCCTTCTCTTGAAGATTTCACAAAGGTACTCTTTAAGAAGCTCTTAAATTCTGTTTTGTTCTTCATTTACTTTAGCTCATCATCATCCCTCTAAACAGCAGTAGTAATGGGATCTAGAAGATCCTCAAGGGACAAGGGAAAGAGGAGAGTAGTAGAAGAGTTTGATCTCACTCTTTTTGATTCCAAAAACCATGCTGAAAAATTTCTCTCCTTCGAACTAAGAAGCATCAATAAGGGAAAATACGTAGATCTGAATGAACTAAGAGATGTAGAGACTATCCATTGGTTTGCAAACCTAAATCTACTTCCCATTTTGCAGATCAACGAACCCATTTATCCTAGACTAGTTAGATTGTTTTATAACAACATGCAAAAAGATGATGAAGAAAGGATATCAACCTATCTCTTAGGACAACACATCTCAATCACTGATAGATTCATTTGTGATATGATAGGTATTCCCATGAAAAGCATAGGACTTTACTTCAAAGGATCATGGGATAAAAAAACTATTGAAACATCCTACGTTGAAGCCTTAGGAACAATCCTTGCCAATCCTAACGTAGAATCTATTCCTAAAAGTTGTGAACATCTAATGCCCTTTAACACTAAGATACTTCATCATATCATGACTAGTATAATTCTTCCTAAGCAATACCATCATGATGAAGTGAGTCAATTGGAATTAGGAATTATGTACCTAATTATGAAAGAACGTGACATTTGTCTTGGCTATCTGATCCAACAAAACATGTTGGAATTATCTACGAAAGATATGATGCTCCCATATGGTGGAATTATTACTAGAATAATGAAAGCTTACGACATTCAAATACCACTAGAAGAAGAAGTAATGAAATCAGATAGATTCAGCATAATAAACAAAAATCTACTTCACCGACTAAGATGTCACTATAGGAACGGTAACTGGGTTAGAATGCCTAGAAGAACTGATCCCCCCTCAACCTGAACCTGAACCAGAGCCGGAAACCCCAGTCTTTAGGAGTACCCACTCTCCTCCGATCTGTCCCTTTGAGGAAACACATCCGGTTGAGCAAACTCACACATCATCCATCGAAGATATCGGGATTCGGATGGACCGATTTGAGCAACGACAAGAACGGCTTGAACTTCGACAAGATCAAATCCTAACCGAGCTACAACAAATCCATCGACAATTTGACTCTTTACTTAGGCACTTTAATCTTCCACCTCATGAATAAGCTTGTATAAACATCTGATGTTTTTGATATGACATGTTGTAA
Organism: Musa acuminata AAA Group; assembly: GCF_036884655.1. Taxonomy (NCBI): domain Eukaryota; kingdom Viridiplantae; phylum Streptophyta; class Magnoliopsida; order Zingiberales; family Musaceae; genus Musa; species Musa acuminata. The sequence goes on along the minus strand of NC_088351.1, from coordinate 36,821,840 downwards.
ACTCCTTATGAAGGACTTTGTCTTTATGGTTACCTGATATGCTGTACATATGTTACCCTGATATGGTTATCTTTGTCTGTGTAAGCATATTTGCAAACATCTCTTGTTGTTTATCTCGGTTTTTGCACTGAAACTAAAAAGGTTCAAAAGCCTATGCCTTGAAAATATGAAGCAACATACCAATGTAAGTTGATAAGTCAGCAGTATGACATTGATATGGTTGCTATTGCTAATATAATGCTATCATGCCATGTATCAAACAAAAATTTGCATCATACGAGCTGATATCTTACCATGTGATGCAATGCTACACTTGCTGAAATAAAAATCCTGCTATGCAATATGATATAATGCTGCACTTGAAATAATTGTGTTACTACATCAAAATTATTTTTCGAATGTTATTACTATTACATGCCTTGACAACGCTTGATCAAATAACATGTTGAAAATTATGTGACAAATATTTTTAACCAAATGCATGTAAGAAGTTCATTTTTCGGGTTGTATGCTAAAAATGGGATGTTCCCGTACACTCTTATGAAAACTCTTTGGAAAATGACTTTCCTTCGTCAAGCAAAAACAATAAAGAAATATATGTGTCATGACTTCCTTTATATGCTTGATAATGCTATCATGCTTTTTGTTGATGACAAAGGGGGAGAAAAATATGAATTGATAAACACTATGTCATAGCTGAACTGCCATAATCATATCTATGTCATAGTTGCAAATACTTGAGTGATGCTATAGCTGAACTGTCATAATCATATCTATGTAATAGTTGCAAATACTTGAGTGATGCTATAAACAATGTTATGCCATCCTTGCATCACTAAGAGATATGTGAACATGTACTATAGTTTGCATCATATCTTGATTTGATATTGTGAAGAAAATGCAAACTTACTAGAAAATCTCAAATGTGAGCATCATGTAAAAAGTCCTTCGTAGCTTTATATGATTACATGATGATTGGTTACAAACACTATCATACAAACTTGATGATGTATGTCATGCCTTGACATAATTCTTGAAGAGATACATCATGATAGGCATCATGATGGGAGCATTGATAAGTTTAACTGATCTAACTTATCAATACGTCACTTGAATTCTTAGGTCTTGAATTCAAGGTTGACTTATCTCAACTATGGCATATAGATAGGGGGAGTTAAGGACAACTCCTTTATCAATTGATTGTCATCATCAAAAAGGGGGAGATTGTTGAATCTCGGATTTTGATGATGAAGTCAATTGTCATTTGTTATCTAATCTATGTGTTGAGATAAGTGTGTAGGATTAACTACGATGAGAGTAAGACAAGCAGCAGGAGTTGCGCCGGAGTCAAGATCATGATCACGTTGGGAGTTCGAGAGTTCGACGGAAGTTCGGACGGTCGTCGGAGGTTCAGAGAGAACAGATCCGAGAAGTCCAGAAGCTTGCCAAGCGAAGCTCGTCGGAACTCGCCAAGTGGATCGTCGCAAAGTCCAGGAGTATGCCGGATGTCCGCAGAAGGATCACCGAGGGTTATCGGTTGATCGACGGAAGTTGGCAGGAAACTCGCCGGAAGAAGCGATTGACGCATCGGAGCAAAGCTGCAGAAGTTGTCTTAGAGTTAATCGTAGTTAGCATGATGATTAAGCATGAAAATGGGAGGTGATCCCATTAGCTTAATCTTGGGGCAATTGGGCCCCTGAAAAGATTCAAAGTGGGCCGAATGGAGTGAACCATTCGGACCCTGATTGCACCAGGAGGTGCAACCGCCCCAGCCAGGAGGTGCAACCGCCTGGGCTGTGGGGTTGAGAGGTGCAACCGCCCCAGCCAGGAGGTGCAACCGCCCCAGCCAAGAGGTTGCACCGCCAGAGCTCAAGTTCCGAGCTCTGCCAGGCGATGCAACCACCAAGCTCAGTCTTCGAGCTCTGGCAGATAGGTGCATCAGCCTGAGCTCAGTCTCGAGCTCTGCCAGGTGATGCATTCACCAAGCTCAGTCTTCGAGCTCTGGCAGAGAGGTGCATCAGCCTGAGCTCAGTTTCGAGCTCTGCCAGGTGATGCAACCACCGAGCTCAGATTTCGAGCTTTGCCAGGTGATGCAACCACCAAGCTCAGTCTTCGAGCTCTGCCAGGTGATGCAACCATCGAGCTCAGTCTTCGAGCTCTGGCAGAGAGAAGCAATCGGCAGAGCTCAGTCGTCGAGCTCTGCCAGGCGGTGCCACCTCTCCAGTCGAGAGGTGCAACCGCCTGATCCCAGAATTCTGGGATTTGATCGATTTGATCGTTTTGAGCTCGAATTTTGAATTGGGTTGAGGCCTATAAATACCCCACCCATTCAGCACTGAAAAGACACAGACCTATACCGAAATCGTGATCTTTTCTGTGATTCTAAAGAGCTCAAAAGTGTTGTAAAGCCTTTAAGTCTCCTCCTTCTGTTCTTCAAGTTTTCAATTGTAAAGTGAGGAGAGAAAGGTCTGTAAAGGTTGTCTCCTAAGCCTGTCAAAAGGAGAGAAATTGTAAGAGGGAAGTTTGGCCTTCGCCCATTGAAGGAAGGCACCTAGTTGACGTCGGCAACCTCATCGGTGGAGGAAGCCAAAAGTGGAGTAGGTCAAGGCTGACCGAACCACTCTAAATCTCTGGTTTGCGTTTATTTTCGAGCACTTTATCATTACTGCAAACCTCCCTCATCACTACTGCTCTCTGCGCTTTCACGAACAAGTTTCAAGTGCTGTTCTTCCAAATCTGCATTCAGACGTAAACTCGTATTTTCATACATTACAGTTTACGTTTTCATTTGATTCTGCAGAACTGTTTTCCGTGCTTTTACGAACGAGCTTCTTTGCAGTTTACGCTTACATTTTAATCCTATTAATAACTGCAATCTGTCCTCTACGATTTTACGAACGAGTTTCAACATTTAGACGTAAAACTGCATTCAGACGTAAATCGGCTTTCCTCGCTCAATCATCAGATTTCAGTTCACGTTTACGTCTTGATTTCAACTGCATACTGCCTTCTGCGAGTATACAAATGAGTTTCAAAGTTTAGACGTAAATCTGCGTCTAGACGTAAAACTGCGTTTAGACGTAAATCTGCGTTTAGACGTAAAACTGCGTTTAGACGTAAAACTGCGTTTAGACGTAAATCTGCGTTTAGACGTAAAACTGCGTTTAGACGTAAAACTACGTTTAGACGTAAATCTGCGTTTAGACGTAAATCTGCATTTAGACGTAAATCTGAGTTTAGACGCAAAACTGCGCTTAGACGCAAAACTGCGCTTAGACGCAATCTGCGCTTAGACGCAAACTGCACTTAGATACAAACTGAGAATTTGCTTTTGCATCATAATAGTTTTTGAACGAACGCAGCTTTTGGTTTTTAAATTATTATAAGATTTCCGCTGCACTAATTCACCCCCCCCCCTCTTAGTGCTCTTGATCCTAACACTATTATCCTTTGTGTCCTTGGTAGTAATGTTTGCTAACTCGACTTGGTCCTTTGACTTGTCGGGCTCTCACAAGCAAATATGAGCTCTTGAGCTATCCAACCCTCTAATCGATCATACATTTGTATAATCAAGTATTCTTCATGAGACTCATTGGTATTTACATGTAGAATTTTCTTAGTGGTACATAACTCTTATATGCTGATGACTAAGGCTTTTATCTAATATAAAATTCGATGCAAAGACTCGTCTTTGTAGTATCATGACATTCAATCCTTGAATCAATATCCCTTCATGTTGTCATGCTATTCACTGAAGTAGAGCTTACTATAGCTCCCCATAATACGTTTGTAGGATCAAGTCCCTCGCGAAACTTCTCTCGTGTGTCTCGTATTGTCTTAAACTGTTCCACCATTGTTTACTATACTATGTTACCTCCCAGTGATATCTCCATTGCATTATGATATTTATAGGATGAACTCAGATTATAATCTCTCTATGAGCGGCCTATGTTAACACATCGTAAGGCTTTCGACATCTCCAATTATATTGGTTATTCTAGTAATCAATCTTTGTTCACTCGCTTTCGAGTTATACACAGACGAAGTATAACTCTATTATAGTCTATCATCCAGTAGCTCTCGAAGTTTATTGACTTCATTGAAATTAGTATACTATGGTTTGGATCTTAGATCCATGCACAATATTTGTTATGCACATCTTTATTTACAACAACTCGATGATAGCACTATTCAAGAGCACCTGCTTTCATGTTCTCTGGTCCCGTGTCAAGATATTTTGACATCAACTTCACCTCCATAAGTTGAGTTACCTTAGTCCCATCGTTAATTGCTTCATTGAGATAAGGTGCATGTGTCTTAAAGCTTCTATTAACTATGGCTCCATACAAGAATGAGAGACTTATGAAACGATATGATATTGTTTTTTCCTCTATAAGAGTTTATGTTCTTGACATTTGGTAAAAAAACATAATATTTTCATATTATATTTCATCTTCTATATAAACACTTTTCATGCCACTTAAATACTTCACCAACTTCTATTCAAGTTATTCTGTTTCTCGATTTGTAATGACGATTCTCGAACACACCATGTCATTACTCATCACATCATTTTTATCTTTAAAGATGTATCACTCTTATAATCAAATATATATTTTTTTAGGTTTACCTTGAAGAGACAAAAATATTCGAGTTTAATAAAAAAATAAATAATTTCTCGTAAGTCACACCAATCGTGATAAATAATTTATATATTTGCTATGCATATGCATATTATTTATATAAATAATTTATATGTTTTTGACTTATGAAACGATATGATATAGCGCGAGGGTCCCAGCGGCAGAAGCGTGTGAGAGAGCCGCACGTCGCCCGAGTACTTTCACGGGTAACTCAGTCGTGCTTGATCGACAGTTTACCGTCCAAACATGACACGACCACCCAAACGCACCGAAATCCCCCAACCTGCCCTGCCGCACTTGCGTTTCATCCGAGTCTCGAAACAGGGAAAGACCCATTTTTACTAGTTTATACAGATGGGACCCAATGAGACGAATTCAGTCCTAGCCACTGATCTTCTGCTCGGTGTCTCACTCGGGACTGGTGAGCCTACCTCCTTCCCCCTGGCGATCCGGAACCCAATCATCCCCGACTAAACTACTTAAAAGCCATCGCTGATTCACCGCAGCAAGTCCGACGACCTCGACGCACCCAAAAACCGCGACCAAACCAACCCTCGTTTCGATCACCGCTGAATCCACCACCTTTTGCTCTCCTCCCATCTCGATTTCGCCATTGTTTGGCCTCCCTCCGGAGGAAAGTGATAGCGATAGCGACAGCGAGCGGAACGGATCTTGACGCGAATGGCGTCGTCTTCTCGGCGGCTGATGGCGAGGGCGGGGGGCCGGCCGTGCCCCCGCGTGTTCCTAAGCCGGAAATCGTCCTCCCCCTACGCGCTCGCCCTCCTGATGCTCCTGATGCTCTCCCTCGTCGTCCTCCTCCTGCTCGCCCTCGGCATTTTCTCCCTCCCCGTCAGCTCCGACTCCGGCCCCGAGTCCGAAGCCGACCTCCGCCACCACGCTAGGTCCCTCCGCGACGCGTGAGTCTCATTTCTCTCGCCTTGTCGTTATTGTCGTTTTGTGGATCGGCGGATGAGTTTTGGCTGGTGCAGGGATGGTTTGGGGCAACGAGGGCACCAGTGGACGGAGGTCATCTCGTGGGAACCCCGAGCATTTGTCTACCACAATTTCCTGGTCAGCCTTCATCCTTTCATTCATTCTTGTCTTTGTTTTTTTGTGGAAAGTTTTTAAAACTTTGTCTCGTTTCTTTGATCTCTTGATCTATTTGCGAATTTTAGTTCGATCTATGCGGATCTGTTCCCTACTATGTTTAGGTTTTATGGAAGCGAATTTATCTTTTGGTCTGGACATGAAACATTTGGTTGATTTCCGATGATGTTACTTGTCATAAATGTGATATTGAGTGATATGTTATTATTCACAATCATCTGAAACTAGAAAATTAAAGAAAAATTGTCCATTCAATCTAACAGGTTTGGTTACACCAATAACAGCTATGGCGAGCACACTATATGGGACAACCATTCTTATTCAGCATCAACACCCAATTGAAATCACATTCTTGATGAAATTGCATGTAGAGTTTGAAACTAAGACCAAAATGCAAAAAATCATCATATTATTTTAACTCATGCTGTTCATTCTTCATGAATAGCCTTTCATAAGCTCTCTATGTCGCAAAGTTTTGTTGCTTTTCATAATACTGTCTCCTTGTCTAAATCTAAAGGCTGTAAACTAATTTAATTTGTACCAGATTTTTTTTGTTCCATATCCAATCCAGATGGGATCAAATTTGAGTAAATGGATCAGCTTAGCGAAAATGCACATCCAATCTAGATCAGCATTGGAAATTTGATCTGGTCTGAAAGTAGACAGAGAAGGGGAAAGAAAAGATGTAGAGGGTGAGTGAGCAGAGTGGAAGCTTGATGAGTTCTCTTGGGTCCATTGTCATTATGTCAGGTTAGGAAACTGACAGTGGATTAGAAATCGTCTGCAACAGCATTATATTAGTTCTTTAGTTGAGTTTTTCATGAGGATCACCATTACCATGACCACAAGGTTGAACTCTGCCACTGAGACAGCTACAGAATTCAAGTTTTCATATATTTTTTGAGCTCCTCCTAAGAGATCAGTCTGCTCCCTAGGGTTCTTGGAGATGCGGATCATCTTGTTAATGTGACGAATGAGGCCTTGGACTCCTAAGGAGAGGGAGAGAGAGTCCCCTTTATGTGACCGGGGAAGAAGCAGAAAGATAAGGATAGAAATTGGGATGAAAAGAATGTGGCGAGAGAGGGAAGATTGTGAAGGAGGGCGAGAGTGGGGAAAGAGAGAAGGAAAGGGTAACTATGACCACTTTCCACCTATATGTAGAGTTATATTAAATTGTTTGCTAATGAACTGAATGCTTAAATTCCTACAGTTATATCATGAACTGAATGCTTAAATTGTCTGCTCCCTAGGGTTCTTGGAGATGTGGATCATCTTGTTAATGTGACGAATGAGGCCTTGGACTCCTAAGGAGAGGGAGAGAGAGTCCCCTTTATGTGACTGGGGAAGAAGCAGAAAGATAAGGATAGAAATTGGGATGAAAAGAATGTGGAGAGAGAGGGAAGATTGTGAAGGAGGGCGAGAGTGGGGAAAGAGAGAAGGAAAGGGTAACTATGACCACTTTCCACCTATATGTAGAGTTATATTAAATTGTTTGCTAATGAACTGAATGCTTAAATTCCTACAGTTATATCATGAGCTGAATGCTTAAATTGTCTGCTCCCTAGGGTTCTTGGAGATGCGGATCATCTTGTTAATGTGACGAATGAGGCCTTGGACTCCTAAGGAGAGGGAGAGAGAGTCCCCTTTACGTGACTGGGGAAGAAGCAGAAAGATAAGGATAGAAATTGGGATGAAAAGAATGTGGAGAGAGAGAGAAGATCGTGAACGAGGGCGAGTATGGGGGAAGAGAGAAGGAAAGGGTAACTATGACCACTTTCCACCTATATGCAGAGTTATATTAAATTGTTTGCTAATGAACTGAATGCTTAAATTCCTACAGTTGTATCATGTATTAGATCTGAAGCACCATTTTCAGTAATAACCAATCAGAAGATTTAAATGTTTTGTTACTAATGAAGCCTTCACTATGTAGATTCTATTTCTGTTTATTTAGAACTAACCAGATCTTGTTCAATGTTGAATGACTTTTAGAGCTTCATATCATCTCCTTGAGTTATCTTGTACAATTTTGGGACTTTGTTGTGATGCTGATGGCTGTTCATACTTCATAATATACTTGCATAGCAATCTTCATTTTTTTTGTTTTCAGTCCAAGGAAGAATGTGAGTATCTTATTGAGCTCGCAAAACCTCATATGCAGAAGTCATCAGTTGTTGATAGTACTACTGGTAAGAGTAAAGACAGCAGGTAAGCAATATTCGGTGTTTTTTTTTCCTCGATGTTTTGTTTGCAGTTGGAGAATTTCAACCTTTACAACAGTTGTGGGTGTTCTGCATCTTGATTATTTAGGGTCCGAACAAGCACAGGCATGTTTCTTCCAAGGGGACAAGATAAAATAATCAGGGCTATTGAGAAAAGGATATCAGATTATACCTTTATCCCAGTTGGTATGTTACTGGTTTCCTGAATGTGTTAGAACTTGAATGCTGAAATGTTGTTTGATTTTGTACATGTTCTTCTTTACGATAGATGCACCAAAATTTTTAATTTGTAGATCAAGACAAACGAAAGGAATTGTTCATTTGGGGAACCTCTAATGGATAAGAAAGGGATTAGCTGACTCAAGTTTCTTATGACATTACAACTATATCTGTCAGAATTGAATTATCTTGATGAAATGATGGAAAGAGAATAAATTAGCATATAAAGAAGCAAAAAAGTGGAAGAAAAATGGAAAATTTGAGACCAAGTACTAGTTTAATCGTGATGTTGATTTAATCTCGAATAGATAGTAGATTTTTTAACAGAATTATTTCCTATTTCTCAGGGTCCTGAATAACTACTCTAGATATATAATGTTTGCTTTCGCAAATAGAAGTTTGGATATATTATATAAAGCAGATGGAACTAAGAATGATGATAAATAGTTCAGTTACAGTGATGGCTGTATACGCACAGTGTTAAGATAACTACATATAGCAGCTTGTTTGAATAACTTTTTCTGCACAAACATTATCTTTTTCCTTTTTGTTGGTACAAAGGATGTATTGCTTAATAAGAGCTAATGTTCATGTAAAATTTCTAGCAAATCGGCATGAAGTTTAAGTAGTGTTAGTGTAGATTCTAGTTGTCCGAGTTGGGATAGTGATTCGGATCCAACCAAGGTCCGTTCCAAGTCAATCTCACTCAATGTTCATAGAGTGTCGAACCAAAACTAGGTCAAGGGCATTTTCGACAAATGCCCCTCCAGAAATTAAGTCAGTTCTTGGGTATGGTCCAGTCGAACTGGCCGGTTAATACTTAAAGTGAAGTAGTGTCTGTGAGAACGTACCTGGGGTTTTTTTATAGGTGACTCTAAGGAAGGTTACGTCCGAAATCGTCGACAGTAAGAGGGGAACGTGTAGTGTTTTCGAGCGGAGACTTGGTGTGATGTTCACTGAACTTGACGCTTGCATAGGCTGGCCATGCCAATGACAAGTTGATGTTCACTGAACTTGACGCTTGCATAGGCTGGCCATGTCAACTCGTCAGACCATCAGACCGTTGGCCTGTTGGACCAACGATCCGTCAAGCTATTGGATTGTTGGCCATGTGTCATCATGTGGTGGTGTTGTATCTAACATGTTACTCTTCACCTATCACTAGCCCACTCACTTCTGGGTCGATGGATTGTAGAGTTATCAAGCCAAGAAGTGCTCTGGCCTACACTGTTGACTTTGATGGTGGGTTTATTCATCATCTTTTCGATCATGTGTTGTTGAAATGCACGTTCGGCTCGTAGGAAGTGCGCCGTTGAAATGCGCGTTCAACCCATAGGCTATGCATCGTCGAAGTGCATATTTGGCCCGTAGGCTGTGCATAATCGAAGCCGCCATGACGCCTGCATCATAACTCATTCAATAGCTCCCTATTAATCTTCCTCCCCTCGAGGTGAGCAATGATGTAGTTGATGATCGCCCAAAGGAGCTCGTGTCAGCTTAGACTAAGTAGAAAAACTTTAAGGGTTGGAGGCCACCAATGTAAGCATTAATTAAGACGGATGAGCTTGTGTCAGCTACTAGCTTTACTTTATCATTGAACCACTTGGTGTAGCTTGTTAGAGATTCCTTACCCATCTGTTGTATAGCTAAGAGAGAGATTGTAGGTTTCTTTGGCAATTTATAATAAAGTTGAGCTCGAACTCTTTAACATGTTGCTTGAAGTAGTTCGACTCCTAAGGTAACTTAGAGAACCATTTCCTCATCGCCCCTCCAAGAGTTGTCGGGAAAGCACGTTACATGAGGGAGTCTGTTGACCCTGAACAATGTCATTTGTGAGGTGAATGTAGCTATATGTTCAGTGGGGCTAGAACTTCCTTCATATAGTTCCAAGGTCGACATTTGGAATCCTTGTGGGATTAGCTCCTACATAATACTTTTGAAGAAGGGGGACCTTAGATACAAATCAACTTTAGGCTGTTTCTCTTGCCTGATTTCCATTTTGATATCCTCCGACCATTGGCCTATCTCGAAGAGCTAGACTTGCACATTAGGAGGGAGTTCGACCAATTAAGAGACTAACTCCTTTGATCCCTCTGGCTCTTGGGTTTGATTATCGAATGGCCCGTGAGGGAGGTTTTGAGGAGAGTTATTCCCTTGGGATAAATCAGTTGTGAGAGGGCATGACTCTACCATTAAGCCGGGGGCTAGAGTAGGTGGCAGAATTAGAGTTGGGAAATGGAGGCTGAGTGGAGCTGGGTGTGACCCATGTTGTGCAATTTGGACTAGTTGTGGAAGATAAGGGGCCACAGTCTGTAATACCTCGGTCGGAAATTGAACTTATTGAGTTAGGTTGTGGAAGAATTTTATAGACTATAACACCCCTAATTAGTCTTACATCGGAAGTGAGCAAGACTAAGATTGACTTAAGGGTTTGATCGGTGCACTACTGTCAACCTTTAACATTTTGGCCAGTGGTTTGGGTTGAATAGAGTTGACAAGCCAATTAGCCCATCAGGCTCGAGTCATGATTAATGGTATTAGAGCCGACCTAGTATTGAGGCATCGTGAGAAGCTCGAGTTGAAAAGGGCTACTCGTGGATGGAGTTAGAGAATTCGTCACAACGTGGAGTCACTTGGGTTATGACTGCACCATGCTATGGTTTAATCTAGGTTATGCTGGACCTTGACGAGAACGTCAAGCCCTTGAGTGGAGACAAGACTAAGATTGACTTATAAAGGTTTGATGGGTATACTACTGTCAACTTCAGTCTAAGCATTTTGACCATTGGTTTGAGTTCAACAAAGTTAATAGGCCAATTAGCCCATTAGGTTTAGATCGTGATAGTTTCTGCGGGTGTGGTTATGGTCTAAGCTAATGATGTTGGAAGCTAGGCAAGTGGTGGTGGGTTGGCCATTGAATCTTGGAATAATTGATGAAAGAGTAGAGGATTAGGTAATTGGAAAGTGGGAGGAGTGAGTCCAATTGAGGGCTCGGGCTGAATCTGCCTTGAGAGTATCGAGATTGATGGGTTTGGCAATAGGACGTTCGACCCATTCAGTCCGTTCGGCACGTTTGATCTGTTGGGCTCTTCGAGATTCAGCTTGGATGGTCTTGTGAAGTTTCCTTAAGACATCTTAGCGGTCCTCCTTCAAGCACCAATCTGTTAGTGCAGATTTTGGTTGTCCGAGCTGGGATAATGATTCAGATCCAATTTGGGTCAGTTCCAAGTCAATCTCACTCCACTTCACTATTTGCAAAGGGTCGATCCTACAAAACTAGGTTGGGGGTGTTCCCGACAAATACCCCTCTGACGATCAAGTCAGTTCTTGAGTCGGACTAGTCAACTAATATTGAAGTGAAGTAGTGTTTGTGGGGGCATCCCCAGGGGTCTTTTTCATAGGTGACTTTGAGGACGGTTATGCCTAGAATCACTGACGATAAGAGGGGAACGTTCAGCGTTTTTGGGCAGAGACTTGGTATGATGTTCATCGAACTGACACCCACATAGGCTGGCTGCACCAATCACGAGTTTAGACGACCTGCTGCTCGGCCACATATCACCCTATGATGAGTACATATCTCGTGATCCGATCGCCACCTGTTAGCAATGTGTGATCCCCGTGTTCTTTGGCAGTTGGCTCATTGGACCGTCGGTCCGTCAGAGCGTTGGCCCATTGGATAGTTGGCCTGTTGGACCATTTGATCGTTGGCCACGTGTCGTCACGTGATGGTGTTGTATCCGACATGTCACTCTACAACTATCAAGGAGCATATATCTTGTCACATATGACTTCAAACCTTCAGTTATTAAGTACTTATTTAGATGCTAATCAATTTGTTTTATGCATGACTTTTACTTAACAATCTTTATTCTATACTTACACCTTTATCTTGTTTTGCATTTCATATTTGTCATCATTTTGTTAGCCTTTTTCTTCATATTTTGTATCCTTTATTTGATTTCCTTTTTATAGAAAATGGGGAGGGGCTTCAAGTGCTGCATTATGAAGTTGGACAAAAATACGAACCTCACTTTGACTATTTCCTTGATGAATTTAACACTATGAACGGAGGTCAGCGGATGGCTACTCTTCTAATGTATCTGTATGTATCACCATTATGTACATCGTGGATATCTTTGAGATTGTTTTATGGTTGGTTCAAGTTTCTTAGAAGCGAAATATCATAACATCCTATATTTTGTTGATTTGTTTTGTGAATTGTAGTTCGGATGTTGAAGAAGGTGGCGAGACAATTTTTCCAAATGCAAAAATAAACAGCAGTTCATTACCATTGTACAATGAGTTATCAGAGTGTGGAAAGAAAGGCATTTCTGTTAGACCAAAGATGGGAGATGCACTGCTCTTCTGGAGCATGAAGCCTGATGCCACTCTAGACCCATTAAGTTTACATGGTTAGTTGCTTCCCGTTCCTAGTTAGAAAATTAAATTTAAGATGGAGTTTTAACCCAAGGAAAAAAATAAAGATGTGGGTTGTAAAAGACTAGCATAACCTGTGTTTTGCACTTTTGCTTTGATTGATGTTGCTGTTTCATCATCAAAGTTGCTCCAATTGACTAAAATTTTCTTTGTCGGTTGCAATTTAGTTTTTAATTTGTAAGAATTTCTACCGGTCTTATACTGCTATCCAAATATTGATTGATTCTTGCAGGTGGATGCCCTGTGATCAGGGGAAATAAGTGGTCTTCTACAAAGTGGATGCATGTCCATGAGTATAAAGTTTAATGTAAGGTATCTTCTTGCTTAACGAGCTGTTTACCAAAGTCTTATTAGTTTCATATTTCATCGACATTTCTCCAGGTACAAATTAGATTTAGAGCTAAATTGATTCCTCCAAATGTTTTGAGTATGCTTCCTTCACCAGTGACTGTTTATTATTTGAACTCTGGCAGTTGTCTTTTCTTTCCAAACTTCAGTTCTCTTTGACTTGCTTATTTCCAACTGCAAGGATATTGTGTCTGAAAATAACAAATCTTGAATTGTTACATTATAATATCCACAAAGATGCAGACTTACTTTTACCATTTAGGTCAGATTAAAATGGTATGCCTCGTTTACTGGGTATGCCCTTTTTTTTATCAGATTAAAATAGGAGCATATTACAAAATTGGTTATGGACATAAGATGTGCCAGTAACAAAAAATTCTGACTCTATTCGTGCCTTCGATTCTTGAGACTTCTAGATATTTGATTTCCTTCAGTCGTATGAACACTTTTGTCATACATTTTAGTGCCATCTTATTCCATTTATGAATGGTGCATCAATTCAAAACATGAGAATAATAAGTTGGTGAAAAGGAATCTATTGTTCTGCTCTAGGTGAACTCACGGCTCTTCTTTTAGAGATGTTCAAGTAAGATAATGGATTTTGGTATGACAGTGACTTAGAGTGGAGCAATTAACTTGGGTTTATGCTATGATACTTAGCTTCACATAATATGGTCAAAATAAGCATCTTTGGCTTCATCATGTTATTTGTATCAACTACAATTTCCTAATTCCTGCTTATAGATCTCTAGATTAGATAGTGGCATTTCTCTTCTGTCACAAGGTACAAAGTAGTAGAGAATATTAGTGATTTGTACCATTTAAGATGCAAGGTTGGTTTACTTTACAGAAAATCATATTGTGAGCTTAAATGGTATGGTTTCATGCCATCAAACAAATTGTGTTGACCATGGAATGGTCTGTTCCTAGTTGTGAAGTTAGAGACAACAGAAGTCAATATTTGGGTATTAACTAAAGGATCGGGGCTCTTAAACTAAAAGATCCTTTTTTCTTTCACTAATCTAACTGAAGCGGACCATCTGAAATGGGGCAGTCCACGAACAGGCACATGCCTGGACCAATAAATACTTGTCAGTATGGACCACCAGGTGAAATCAAGTTCCTTGCTTTCAACTTATCACAATCAGTCTCCTCGTTTCAATAGTGCCTTGGACTTTTGGAAGTGCATGCCCTTGGTTTTAACCCCTTTTTAGTCTGAGATAGATCCTAGGGCACCTGACTTTGTGATATATCAAAAGAAGAAACTTGTTAATAAAAGTTAAATAAGTTTATGGTGATACTAGAAAAGCATGCTTTCCTCTAGTGCATTCATATGCCAGGAGTCGCCTTTTTATATGGTTTAAGAAAGGCATGCCTGGCCAAGAGCCAGATAAATATATTCTCCGAAATTTAGTTAATGGTAGCAGTTATGATTAAGTTTCAGACTTTTTAAAAGCTAGATGAAAAGACATTATCATTTTTCTTTCTTGCTTGTAACTATGTGGATGATGCAGTATACAATTGTTATATTTGCACCTGTATGCATATTAATATTTTGTCATTTTATGTCGTATTTTCAGGTGCAGAGTAGCAATTGGGTTGTGTGAATTTCCCATGTATCGTTCTTATAATTTGTCAACTCCTAATGGACCAATTCAACAAAAAACTACTTTTTGGTAGTACTGAAAGTCAGTCATCACCTATGGATCACAGAATAAACAGCTTACTTACGACTTACAATCAACATCCTATCGGGTATTTTTGTTAACTTAGTTGTGATTTTCATAGTTCAGTTGTAAAATGGACATATTTCGCTTGCCCAGAAAACAGTTTACAATTGAGCTATTTACTTCTTTCTAACATATATTTGTGACTGATATTGTTCCGAGTGCCCGTTGCATTGGCTTTGTTAATAACTGTTTAACTTACATCATTCACATTACAGGAACAGATGTAGGTTGGCCATTGTCTTCACATGTAATATAATAGACCTTATGAAAGCATTATAACAGCCTTTGTGATGATTTTAATGGCTTTTGATTATATGCTGAATGACTTATTATCACAAACTACATTGCTGTGTTGTTTGTTCTTCAGCAATTGTTTTTGAACAGCATTGCCTGCTGGAAATGTTGTAGAACAGTTTTGACACTTGGAAGCAGAATGATGTTATCATGGGAACGCGATCGAGCCTAGGCACCTTCTTTACAAAACACTCCATGTTGTATTGAGAAAACGTTTATTACCGTCTCATAACTGATGAAAATATGGTCACAGCCGGCTTGATGTGGCGTGATCATGATTCTGATTTTGATATAATGTGCAGCAGAGTGCTCTATTGAAAGTTCTCAAGAATATCATCTGTTTTACCTATCAAGTTTATTAGATCAATTACGAGATATTTAATGTACAAGCTATCTTTAACAAACCCAATAGAACCATTCATGTGAAATGCTTGTTTGCGACACATCTTGTGTGGGTTATCAATATATTTCATGGAGTACATGAATGCTTTTCTTGTGATTATGTGAGCTGCAATAGATATTAATTTACAATCTTTTGTCTAGGATGATCATCCAATAGATCTAAGGTCTAATTGGTGGAATTTTCTGTAACTTAGTCCTTCAGCAAACCCAATAGAACCAGTCATGTGAAATGTTTGTTTGTAAGATATCTTGTGTGGGTTATCAATAACTTTCATGGAGTACATGATTGCCTTTTTTAGGATTATGTGAGCTTCAATAGATATTAATTTAGAATCTTTTGTGTAGGATGTTTATCCAATAGATCTAAGATCCAATTGGTGGAATTTTCTGTAATTTAGTCATTTTCTAAAGTGGGAACCCAAATTTTATCATCTCCAAAGATCCATTTTCTTTGTTATTCATAATCTACAGACAGGGATGTATATGGCTTTCATAGATATATTTTCTTTTTTCTAGTTGTTTTACTAATGCTGACTAATACAATTCAATATTCAATGTATATGTAGATTATATTTTTAAATTAGGTTTGAACTAAGTCTTGTGGTCAGCTTTACCAAATACAAATTGATATATGAATGGTTTAAACTTCCTAGCCTCAACCCTACCATAGCAATTAACAATAGAAGATATCTGGAGATTTCAAGAATTATTGATATCAAGATTCATTTGTTTTCTTACTAATTTGTCGGTGGTTGCAACTGAAAGATCCCTCTTTAATGTATATAGGAGGCTCATCTGTCATGTGAGACTTAACCATATTTGCCATTTTCTTTAGAGAGTGGAAGTACTTGGATAATAAAATTGACTCATGGCATTTGTTGGAACAGTATGTATGGGTGCATAAATATATGGAGCTCTATTGAGTTGATGAGATTGAGGGCCCTTAAGTTTCTATTGTATTATCCTCCAAAATAAGCTAATTATATATTATCCTGTGGTTAAATTTATTTAATATTTTGATATTTAGACTTAAAAAATTTATATTGGAATATCTGGTTATGAAAGTGAAACATTTAGTTTCATTTATGTTAACATCATCGATTTTATTAATGAAAATTCGAAAACAATGGATAAGAAGATAATTTTAACATCATAATTATAATTTTGGTGGTGATGAATGATAATATCGTTAGGGGTCGTAGATGACTATTATGGATGAGGAGGGAGAGTAATGACGAGAGGTGAGACAAAAGGAGAGGAGGAAGAGGACGACATAAATATTGGTGCTCTACATTTACGTCGACATCGCTTGACAAATTGCATTGATGCCAACGTAGATGTAGAGCGGCGAAAGGATCGCTCGATATCTATATCAATGTCGACGCATATGAAGAGCAATGCTATCCTTCCTTGCATCATTGTCGATATTGATGTAGATGCAGAGCAATGTCGTTCTACATCTGCATTTACGTCAACGTTGATGTAGATGTCGAGCGATCTTTTTGTCGCTTTGTATCTGCATCGGTGTCAATGTAGTTATCGAGCAACATCGACGTAGATGTAGAGCGTTGACATTTGCATCGTCATCTTCCTCTTCTCTCTTTGTCTTACCTCTCGTTATCGTTCTTCCTCATTCGTAATAGCCACCTACAGCCCCCAACGACGTTATCGTCTGCCACCATCGAAAACATAACTAGGATGTTGAAATTATCTTTTTGCCTATTATTTTCATATTTCTGTCGATAAAATCAACGACGTTATGATAAAGAGTTAGATGTTTCACTTTTACGTTTATGGATCGAGATGCTAAGAAGGTTTAATTATAAGAGATAATATATAATTAGTCGTCCAAAAGTTTATATTAGCATTTCATGTATTCTTTTTTTTTATTTTCATCTAAGTACATATTTTTTTGGTTCAATACATTCTCTTTCCTCTCTCTCGCTCTCTCTCTCTCATAGCATTATTTCAATTGGCTGATGGATGAATGAATTTATTGCCCTCTAACAAAGAACATGAAACAAGTAGTCACCACAGAGCTTTTATACCATCTCCCCCACCACACTCGAAGGATGCCACTTCTTAAAGCACATCAAACACCACCTGACTCTCACTTTTGTTGATGCTACTAATTAGTTTGCATGTTAAACATCTCACAACAGTATAAACTTTATATTATGCAATCTTAATAAAAATTACCTTAGTATTTATCAAAAGAAAAGTAAGAATATCATGTGCCATGCTGATTGCCATATGAATTGTTGCTTAATACTATCCTCAACGTGATATGCATGATGGTTCATTGATTTCATTCAATTTTGTCGTTTCATCCATCTCATGTGACGCTACAATAATCACGTTATAAATGACAAATTGCCAAGTCTGTGATAAAGCCCATCAAACTTCAAGTCAAGCCATGTCTTCAACTTCTTCTTCTCCTCTTCAAAGTTACTTTGATCTTCTCTTCTTCCTTGTTTTGTTTCGTATTTGTGGTCACGGAGACATAGGCTGCTTCCTGAAGGCGCATGGTGGTTGCCATGTCGCATTGCACTTATCAAATCATCAGTCATACTGTTCCTAAAGCTTTCTTCCTAGTTATCATTGTACGGTGCTCGAACTGCTCACCGACACAGCTTTAACATCACATTTTAGAAGTGGCGATGAGAAGAACCCAGAAACCAATCCATCATCCACTAGTTCACGACCTAGGGTTTGTTCTGGCATGGAAACAATGCTGCAGGAGCTCATCAGAGTGACAGCAGAAGAACCACCAAAGCTCCGCTTTTTCACAGCTTCCTATATGTCACTGTGATACAAGTGCAAAGGGGTATGCAATTTAAAACTGGTGATTGTTCTTGTATGAAAAGAAAACTGCAGGATTGCAGATGTCAAACTGTCAAATCCTAGTTTTTCACATCTTTAGTGAATTTTCGAGAAAACAAAATCATCTTTAAATAATTTTGAGAGAGCATCATGAAAAAACTAATTTACCCCTACCTGTGTTAAACCCGTCGCTACCTCCACCAACGCCTCTCATTCTCTCTACATCGTTAGATATAGTCGCCTTTGTGAACCTCATCAAACTTATCTCACCCTCGCTAGAGGAATGAGGGGGTGTGGTGACGATGACCCTCGTCATCCTCACCCATGGCCCTTGTGCATAGGGGAGGGTTCGACATGGTTTATGGAAGCAACAGGAGCTCTTGCATGATGAAGGAGAGGGCATGACGATGACAACCCTTATCGCCCTTGCACGAGAAGTGAGAAGGCACGATGGTGACAACCCTCGTCGTCCTTGCTCATAGTCCTCGCACACAGGGGGAGGGTTTGATAGGATTGTCAGTGTCACCCACTGCACAAGAGCGGAGGTGACAATAAATCCAATCGAGCAAAGAGGAGGGAAGACAAGGGTGAATGTGACATAAGGACAGTGCAGGGCAATGATGCACTGCGAGCGAATACAACAAGAGCCAAAGACAAAATAATCATTCATGAAAAAAAGAATTCTATGAGAATTTCTCAAAAATATATATTTTTTCAAAAATTCTCTTTTATATATATATATATATATATATATATATATATATATATATATATATATATATATATATTCTGAATGATGTATAATGGTGTGGACAATCTGAGATTTCAAACTAACCTCAATTAGTTGAGGTTTAGTGCTTAGGACAAGTCAAACATAACCACACCATAAACTATCAGACTATCAACTGCAGTACACCAACTCCACAAGATCTCGGAAACTTGGATTACAAAACTGGTTAAAATAGACCTGAGAGTGGCAGTGCAACAACAGGTTAGCTGTCTGACTTGCTGTACTCACTCGAACACAAGAAATCTTGTGAAGAAACCATTAGGTTAAGTAACGAGAGGAGTGGTGGTTGAAGCCATGCATTCAAGCTTTAGATTCTTTGTCATTTAGATGTGATCAGACAATGAAGAATTCCCGAGGAGAACAATCACATGCCTGACAAGCTGAAAACCTTCTTGCCATTCCTTGTTATCAGATTTCAAGTACAGAACATTCTACTTTGCATATGATTCAGTGTTGGAAGCATGTGATGATACCTTGCAACACACTTTTTAACTTTGGTTGGAGGATCAATAATGCTGGCCATCATGTGCCATTAGATGACCCAACACTTGGATTACTTCTCCTTGCTCCCCCTTTCTTGTCACCCCCAGTCAATGTCATTTGGTCCCTTTCATCCCAAGGAAACATGAGGCAGTTTAGAGCTTCTCTCACTCCACAGAAAGATTAAAACCTGTGTGTGCTTTGCTTTGCTGTATCATTTGTTGAACATGATCACTGACAAATATTTGCATGAGAAGGATGAAATGGAAGAGGAAATATTACTTCTCCTTGCTCTACCTTTCTTGCCACCCCCAGTCAATGTCATTTGGTCCCTTTCATCCCAAGGAAACATGAGGCAGTTTGGAGCTTCTCTCACTCCACAGAAAGATTAACACCTGTGTGTGCTTTGCTTTGCTGTATCATTTGTTGAACATGATCACTGACAAATATTTGCATGAGAAGGATGAAATGGAAGAGGAAAGATTGAAGTGAGCTCCAAACAAGAAGGGACCATGGTTTGGTGATGGGGACTCCCCAACAACAAGAGGGGACCCATTGTGTAACCTAATCTTCTTCTTCTTCTTCTTTCTTTCATAGTGATTCCCATATGCAAACTTGTTCGGACCTTTGCAAGTCTACATCATGGAGGATTCCCTAAGCTTTCAAACTTGCACCTACCACATTTTCTTGTGTCAGCATCAAGAAATTAAGGCCCTACAGGTTCATTGGCTTCTATGTTTTGCTTAGGAAAATGATGATTGCCATTGTTCCATTCAATGCCTGCCAATAGGCCTCCACAAGTCCACTGGTAAAATATTTTATTTATAGAAGGAAAATAGTGATGGTTTGATCCTGTTTAAGTTGATGGATCTCATAGATTTTGCCATTTTGTATCAATATTTCTGCATATCTTTTTTAAAGCCATAACAATGACAGCATAAATGCAATCAATCTATAGAATCCACAACTTGTTGATGTTCAATCATAGAATTGACCAACTATTTGACCAAATTTCTCACTTCCTATACAAATTATCTACCTATAAATTGGTCAAAGATGACTATTATATGTTGTTCTACAAACTAGTTGATTAGACTCACTCTAAGCCTAACTCTCCATTGTTGAACTTAAATCATCCAGCCATGTATTGATCAAAGATGACTATTTTGTACTGTTCTACAATTTTTTTTTTTTATCAAACTCAATCCAAGTTTAATCCTCCATTTTTGGACTCAAATTATCTATTCATATATTAATATATGTTCCACAAACTTATTGATTAAATTTAATATTTTCTTCACATATTACATAATACGCTTGCTAAGCGGCATCATTACACGGTTGATAAATTGAACGTCTTCTATATCATTTAATATAATTAAAATATTTTTTGGCTATTATGATATCTCCTCTACATATATTATTATCATAATAATATTTAGTTATTAGATCACTTGTATAACAGAAGATGATTGTATAGTGATTCGAGGTCATGGTAGAATTTTCGGACCACTTAGAAGGGTATGTTGTCGACACAATAAACACGATTGAGATGCACCAATTGAGTATATGATATTATACGTAGAGGATTTCATAAAAAAACAAATAATATCGTTAAGAATAGAATGAATTTATAATAATTTTAAAATTATAAAAAAAATTAATATTTTTTTTTAAAGTATAAGAACCATAATACTATTAGCCTAAGATAATATTGAGTTGTTCATAGCAACTCAATTTAACTCTTCATTCTTGAATTTTCTTGTCTTTCTTGCCTTGGCAAATCAGACAATCTGGTCAAATCCACATGAAATGACACATCCTCCAACCTCAACACCAAAAGCCTTGGGGAACATAAAACAAAAGGTTTAAAGAAGCAGTACAACTGTCCCAATTTATTGTAGGGAGGAGGGAAAACAATTATTTAGTAGCAGAAAATTGTTTTTGCCTTTTCAGAAAGTGTTTTTGCTTTTGAGGGAGGGAGAGAGAGAGAGGGAGGGGATGTGGAATTGGAATTGGAATTGGGGAGGAGAAGGTTTATTGAGTTAGGTTTATTACTCTTTTATGTTTTCTTCTTCTTTTTGAACCAAATCAAATCACAGCGCACACAGCCATTTCTTTAAGAAAGCTCCGTTTCTTCTTCCCTCCCTCCCTCCCTCCGTCCCCATTTCGCCCTCCGTCGCTCTCCGAGGTTTTGGTTTTGATCCCTTCTTCGGAGGCTTATAGCGCCGCGGCGGTCGCGAGAGGTGGCGCGGGCGGCTGCGGAGGTCGGTAGTGGCCTGTGGCGGAGTGGCGTTTTCGAGGGCGTGCGGGTTGGTCGTGGGCGATTCGTCGAAGAAGGAGATGTTGGGGAGCCTTGGCCGCTCGAGATCTGCCGCGGGATGGAGCGGCCCGATCTATGATGTGCGGGGTTGATTTCGGCGCGCGGTTCGCGGATTGTTTGATCTGTGCAAGAGGGAGGAGAACGGGCTGCTCGTTGTTTCTTCGACGCCAGCGTCATGGCGACCACCAAGCGAGCGTACAAGCTACGTATCCTTCTTGTTGCTCACGTTCTGTTGAATCCAAGTTTTGTTTCCTGGGTTTTCTTTTTGGCTGGTGATAAGGAAAAGTCCTTTGGTATCAAGAAAAGCACCTTTTTCAGTTTTCTCAATTTTTGAATATTATTTAGCTTAACCTGTTTGGTCCAATGTCGGTTATTTGATCTGGTTAACTGGTTATAGTTTTGTAAAAGGCGTGATCTTTTGATCTTACTTGTCTTTAAGTTTTGGATCTCTGTAATCTTGCAATGAGATTTGCTAGTCTTGACAAGAGTGAACCTAGAGGAATTTGTAGCACATTCGTCCAATGTCAATTGCCTAAAGATTGGGAGGAGGACTTCGAGGGTTCTTGTCACCGGAGGAGAGGATCACAAGGTCAACCTTTGGGCTATTGGGAAGCCCAATGCCATATTGGTGAGTAAATCTTGTCTACTGTGCTGTGGTGATAGGTGTTCTTCTTCTGGTGGTCCGGTTGTAACTGTGTTGTGTAACTTTTTGATAATGTGCAGAGTCTGTCTGGCCATATCAGTGCAGTTGAATCAGTAAGTTTTGATTCGTCGGAGGTTTTGGTGGCTGCTGGTGCGGCTAGTGGCTCAATAAAATTGTGGGACTTGGAGGAGGCAAAGAGTAGGACTCCTTATTTTGTTTAAGCAGTATTTTGATGATCACAGAAAGAAAGCAAGCTGCTTCATATAGTTGGCTCCCTTTTTTTTGCTTTGTGCAGTCGTTCGCACTCTAACTGGGCACAGGTCAAATTGTATAGCTGTTGACTTTCACCCATTTGGCGAGTTCTTTGCTTCTGGGTCACTAGATACAAATCTAAAGATCTGGGATATCAGAAGAAAAGGATGCATCCATACATACAAAGGTCATACTCGAGGGGTTAATGCTATTAAGTTCACCCCTGATGGGCGGTGGGTTGTTTCTGGTGGGGAAGACAACATTGTGAAGGTTTTGTCTCTATTTCATTGTTTTTCATGTTTGATCGCTTTAATGAAATCATTTAGTTATACTTTCTTCGTGCCTGTTTCAAAATTTCTAATAAGGTGGTCAAGTTTGGTTTGCAGTAGATTATATCTCTGATTTTGGAGATATAATCGGAGCTATAATCTACTGCTGATTTGCAGTAGATTTGTTTGATTGCTGGACAAGTTTGATCCCTTTTTATTATTACAATTGATTTTATCTGTTTACATACACATAACCAGATTATACCGGATTCTAATGTACCTTGACTTCTAAACTCTTGTCAACAGCTTTGGGATCTTACTGCTGGAAAACTTTTACATGATTTCAAGTTCCATGAGGGTCAGATTCGGTGCATTGATTTTCATCCTCATGAGTTTCTACTGGCAACAGGTTAGCTTTAATTCCAAATATAACTATGAAGAAACTGCAGAATTTTGAACATGTATTGTACGTAAAACAATATTCAAATGAGTTTAAGCTGGAACACTTGGCAAATGGTTTGATTATTCTATCCCTTCAACTTCTTTCATTCTTCATCACAGAGTGTACTGAAATGCAAATATAAGTTATGTGCTGCCAAACCTATTTTTCTACCATAATAATAATTAGCTTTGAATTACATTATGCCTCTACTTTCTTAATTGTCCCTTTGAAATTGGAGCTTCATAATCTGATGTTGTTTGCTAAGACTTATTTGATGATCATTGAGTTGACTTGCAATTTGTTCTTTCAATGGTTGCAAGAGATTCCTGTAGTCGACTCCAAATGGTTGGGACTTACGGCTTTGTTGATGTTGTTGTATTGATGTGGACAGTATTTGTGATTTTGTGTGATCTTGATTTAGATGTTTTGGAAGAAATGGGTCTTCAAACATATTGTGTGAGCTTTCAATGGCTTATTTTCTCTGATTTTGTGGCTTTTCACAAAACTGTGAATCTTGTTTTGGTTGGATGGCTTGTTCTTGTTGTCAGCTCTGATTTTGGTGCTTCTGGCTAATCGATGTTAGCGAAGAAAAAACTTTGTGATGGATCAGATAAGAGGTCTTTGGAGCTTTCTCATTTGGTACCTCTGCACTTTTCTATGATCTCCCAACTTCCAATAATGATAACTTTTTTTCTCTTTTCTGCTCTTCCTTATAACTAGCTTTAAAACCTCTATTTGCTTTTGCAAATACCTAATACGGCTCTGTATTCAACATAGGGTAAGCTAATGCTGTATTTTGATAAGGAATCTCCCACCAATTGAGATCATCATGTGCCTTCTTGCATTCAATGAAAATATTGGGTACATTAAAGAAAAAAAATAAAGACTGTTAAACCTCATGTCAGTTAGTACAACTAATGGAAAAATAAATAAATATTGAAGACATGAAAAAAATGAAGACTTTCAGTTATTGATATAAATTCATTACAGCTGTAACTGAAAATTTATGGCTATTGGAGGGGTAAGTTTAGATCTGATCAATTGGTCCTCAATTAGGTATGGAAGTTAGCAAAAGAAAGTTGCACTAATTGAGACCAAAAACTTTGTGATTTCTGTTGGAATGGGTCAATCTAATATTGGAGAATAGGTGATATAAAGTACTGTACAGATTCTGCAGTATACTTACTGTACCATCTGTAAGGAAAACAAGAAGTAAACTGTAAACGAAAAGTAATAGACTAATGGAGATAAAAGATGCAGAAAAAGAAGATCACAGGAAGTAAAAAGCTTTCACTCCATGGAACCGCTATACAATGCTCCTTTCTAGCTGTATGCCTCTATAATAGAGTAACTCAGAACTTGTCCCAGAAAATCTTAGATACTATCAGACTTTTTTTTTCACACTGGTCTAATACCAAATAATGCCTTATTAACGCCAAAAATACCATGTATTGTTATTCTATACTTAAAATTGTCTCCAGGAAACCTAAAACTGATTAAATTTATAATTCATAGCTGGATCTTTTTTGTTCATGAGTTGGTAAAGTTCAATAAGGGCTGGTAACTCAAAAACAGGGCTCTAAGTTGAATATCTCCTTGGTTTTCTGTTTCTGTTTCATTGGAAAAGAAACAGTAAAGGAAGCATGAGCCCAAATGGTTTGTTCAGGGTTACTTTTTTCAATAGCTTTAGCATCCTTGTTTATATGTTTTAGTTGGTTGAGTTATAAATCAATTTTTACTTGGTTCTTACCAATGCATTCATAAAGTTGTAATAAGGATTTTGTACATTATTGCCTTGTCTACGCATCAACATGTGTTTTGCCAAGTGTGCAATTAAGAATATCACCAGAATTTTACATTTGAGAAAAGGTTTGAAAAGTAGGAAAAGGTAGCTGTGAGAATTAATTTAAATCGATATTCATTTGAGAATAGAAAAATATTGAAAGTAAGATATTAATATGGAAAAAAGAGTAAAGTAGGGGGATAAACTTTGTAGTTTTTGGAGTTCTTTCTGAAGTAGTTTTGAATGATTGTGTTTTAAATTCTAAGATTTAAGAATAGTTGAGCATTTTTAATTGATTAAGTATTAATTTGGCTTTAGAGGATTAATTGGAGAATCACTTGATGAAGGAAAAACACATGATTAACTTAGTTTTTTTTTTTTTATAATTTAGAAATATTGTTGTGATGCTTTAGATTTTGCATTGACTTGAAATTGAAAAGGGCCTTTAGCTGAGTGGCAGTAAGGGAGAAAGAAACCATGTGTTGCGTGGTTACATGATGAATGAAATATTTCATGTTTTAGTATGATTTTCTCTTCATGTGTGATATATTAGATTCAGTGAGTTTCTGATATTCTAAATGTCCTTGTGAATTTGCTTGGAATAATTGACAAATTCGCTGCTACAAGGTTAATCTCACTCCACATAAGTTGTTTGGGCTAGCAGGTTGGCATGTTGTGAACATTAATATATTGCATTTTTGTAAATTTTTTTAGAAATTAGTCGTATACTGCAGAGTATAGGCTTTCTTTTTTCTTGTTTTGCCAGCTAAGTGCTACCTATCATGGTTTTTGAGATTATTGTCTGTATACATACCTTATGTAGTTTATGACAATCACTTTTGCAGATTTTGTTGATTCTTGCTTTCTTTTTTTTTCTCATGTGCCGATTGTATACTTTTCTACAATTTGCTAACACTTCTTATGCTCATGGATGAAAGATTGCATGATATAATTCAAGTTAGAATTGAATTATAAGTATATTGTTGTTATTGTCTATGCTTTCAGTTGTCTGAATATTAAATGATTATTTTATAGGTTCGGCTGATAGAACTGTTAAGTTCTGGGATCTTGAAACTTTCGAGTTAATAGGGTCTGCTGGACTTGAGGTATTCTTTAAGTTCATTTCATTGAAACTGTCTTGTGTTCCCCCCCCTAAATTGTTTGGTTGATATCCCATATTATTTAAAACTGTCTACTTTTCTTGTAATTAGGCCTCATCTGATATGTACTCAAGGTGTGTAATATGGATATTCACATTGTCAATTATTTAAATAGGTTTTACCTCTTAGGGATGCAATGATGGACAGGGAGTTTTGAGATGTCAGGGCTATTTGTTGACTGAGTAGAAAAAAGCCGATCAAGTACACGGCTTGGTTTGAACTTGTTTGCCTGGAAAATAAGGCAACATTTAGCTTGATTTGTTATACAACAGGCTTGCTAGAACGTGGGATTGGCATGCCTTCTTACTCATGGGTGACTCTGAAGAGGCTGGTTCTAGCTCAATTGTGCTTGAGCATTTTCCCAAATAGCCGAGTGTAGGCTATACTTTTGCTAGTCCACCTCAGAATTTCCACCAACACATGTAGTAGCAAGATTCCCTCTTTGTGGTAGTCACTCTTGCATTACTTAGATGTCTTCTACAAACCATTATTTTTTTAACATTTTCTTATATATGTGTCTTGAGAACAAGCCTTATCATCAAGGTAAGGTTGCTTGACCTGGGTAAATAGGATCTGGGTCATGAAAATAGTTTTTTGTTTTTTTTTTCTAGAGGCAACACTGTATATATTGAGCCTCCTAGGCCCTGTTTCTTTTTTTTAATAAAAGGTAAGTGATGAAGGTGGGATTCGAGTTCAGGCCCTGTAAATATTTTTTTAATAAAGGGTAAGTGATGAAGGCGGGATTCGAGCCCAGGCCCTCTTGCACTGACACGTATGTTGTTCATTGGACTGCTAGGTTTCGAAGCTGCTTACAAATTATGATGATATTTTATTAATTGTTTCTGTTTTCTTTAATAGCCTTCTCTTTTCTACTCTATCCAAAGGTTCTGATGCTAGTTATAAATTATAACAGACATCTTATTAATTGTTTCCACATTCCATGCTAGCCATCTCTTTTTGGCTCTAACCTGTTGTCGTTTAACCAACCGATACCCTGTGTGTATCTGCAAACCACTTGGTTAGCTATTACGTTTGTGTGCCATGTTCTATACAGTTTTCAATCTTTACTTTGTTCAATAAGCTGCTTATTAAATAAGTTTGACTCCAGACTTCTGGTGTGCGTTCTATGACATTTAATCCTGATGGGAGAACTTTGCTTTGTGGATTGCATGAAAGTTTGAAGGTAAATTCAATTGCTTCATTTTTTTCATTAAAGGATATATGGATGCTAACCTTGGTTGTATCCAGGTTTTTTCTTGGGAACCAATAAAATGCCATGATGCTGTGGATGTGGGATGGTCTAGATTATCAGATATGAATATCCATGAGGGAAAACTTCTTGGGTGTTCTTACAATCAAAGCTGTGTTGGCGTGTGGGTTGTGGACCTCTCTGTGTGTTCTAACTCCTCTCACACTTAATTTTCAAGTTGTTTATCCTTTTTGTATAAGTATTGAATAATGTATATGATTTTATATAATTTGACACCGGTAACTCGACACCATGAATTACAGCGCATCGAGCCATATGCAATTGCTAGTGCTGCTAATCTAAACGGTCACTCAGAACCTAAGTCTGCATCAAGTGGTAGTGTGTCTATGCAAGCTGATAATAATATAAAGTCTAGTATGGGGAGGCTATCAAGTTCAGAGCCAAATGCTAAAGAGACAAAACCAGTAGCATGTAGGTTACTGATCTTTCTTTCTTTTAGTCACCTTAAATTGTACAGCTCCCTTCCTGAATATGTTTGAAGCACTAGAAAATACAAAGAATTTACAATTTTCTTATGCTATAAAGTTTAATCAACCGCAGATGTCCCTGGTACTCCTCAAAGGATTGCAACAAGTGGTGGCACAAAAACAACTACTACAGCACCAGCCCCAGCACCAGCACTGGCACCTGTTGCTACTACCGTAAAAAGAAGTGCATCAAAAGCTCAGGCTACAACTAATCTTCCAACCATAAAAAAATCTGATATAATACCTGTCATTGTCCCTAGAACTAGCCCCAGATTGGAGCTGTCCGCTGATTCTACTAATGATGGGATTGGAAGAACAATACCATGTGATATCCAATCAAAATCTGCTAATTTTCGGAAAGTATCTAACATCAACGAAACTTCAGAAAGGGCAGATATGTCAGTTCAGTCTGGGTTTGTGGGCAGTAGAACCACTGAACAAAATGAACTCATGGACCAAACTGCTATTTCTTCTGGCAACTCTGTAACTCAGCGAGTGACTGGTGGAGAAACTAACCTGGATGATGTTAAATGTGTTACGACAGGGAGGCCAGGAGCAAATCTATTCAGAGAATCAAGTGCAAATTATGATCATGAAAATCGTAAGTGTCGGTCCATAAATTTGTAGTTTCCTGTTTCAAGAAGCTTTAATTTTTAGTCTTAATATGCTACACTGGATATCTTATATTGTCAAGTTTCTACTGCATAATCTTTTTTGCTTGATTTCTTGTTTTTCTCAAGTTCTGTTGTCCCTTGATGGATGTTGCAAATTCTCATATATTCTAATACAACACGCAGAATTTATGTTCCTTTTCTCCCCTGGATATGTGATAATTATTGAAATAACACTCCTCTATTCAAGGACTAATATGAGAGCATGGAGGTAAGTACCGAAGGACAATTGTGGCAAAGAAATACTAGCATTTGTATAGAGGTATGGTGAAAGCACGGTGCTTAAGAAGTGTAAACCTTGCCAGACTTAAATTTTGCTCAAGACAGGTCTAGGCACATTTGATATTAGAAGTGTATTCGGTAACATTTGGCTCATTTGATATAAACTAACTGAACAGTTATTTTTTGGACTATGTGACCCAAACCAAACCAAGCACATATGGTTAATCCATAAGATATAATTATCCAAACCTAAAAGAGTATGATCAGCTTAAGTTAGTGGGATTCTTTCTTATGAAAAATGTTGTACTCTCGAGAAAAGAAACAAAAATAGATGTCCATATGAATGTTGATGAGTCTTGGGTGTGTGTAACTCAACCAATCCAGGAATCTAGTTGACTTAGATTATTCTGTTACATTTCAATCTTTTCGGTGTATTTACAAAATATTCTGCTGGAGGTTTTGGTCTCTGTTTCATCCATTAATTATCTTTTATTTGATTATGAGCAGCAAGAGGCCCTCATTTTGCTATATACTGACATTTCACTGTACTACAATGAATCGGTATTTTTACTGAATTCATTTTGAGTAAATTGGTTATTTCAGATGGCATTTACAATAGTTATTTTGTTATATCTTAGATAACATTAGAATCCATAAGCCAAAGGAAGCATGCTCTTTTGATATTCCAAAAGGAGGTATATATTTCCTGCTTATTTTAAATCATGTTTTAGATGGTAACGTTTGTGTACTATCTAATTTTCTCATCACTTGTAGGAAGAACAAGGTCACTTGTTGCAACCTGGGAAAGGAGGGAACATTCTCCAAGTTATGATCAGCCAAGATTAAGCAATTCCTCTGAGACCGGCGCTACTTCTAGCTCTCCATATTCTTTGGTAAAATTTCGACTTGACCTGTTTTTATAATGGCAAAGTGTTCATCATGCATCTAAACTTCTTAAATCTTGTATCAGCTGGTTTCTGCAGGTAGTAACTCTGCTATTCTTCAGGGAAAACCTAAATGTGTTTTCGTTCATGAATCACATAGTATTTTTTAGGATTTTTATCCTTTAACTTGAGCACATTTGCTTTATCCTTGTGAAAGTTCCTATTTGGGGGGTTAATGATCCAAAACGAGGCTTATTTGTGCTGTTTCTGAAGTACTTCAATGATATGCTGCTTTATAATTCATCCTTTTACTTTCTTTATTATTTCCAGAAATTTCAACATAAATTGTTCTGTATTTACATGTCTACTGTTCTACTCATCTCTTTTTTTTTCTTTTCTAAAAATGACTTGATTAAGTTTTGTGTTGATTGTATCGAACAGAGAGGTCGCAATCAATTTGCTGAAAAGGAAACTGTACCTGCTTCTGATGAGGATGCTATTGCTGTTTTACTGGGAAAACACGACCAATTCTTAAACCTGGCACAGTCTCGATTGATCAAATTACAGGTAAAATTTGTCTTGTCACTTATGATTGAAACAAATACAGTTCATCTGTATGTAATAGAATGCCTTACGTTGAATGTTTATTTGATTACAATTTCTCATGGATTGCTTAAGAAATTTATGGACTTTTGGTTGTCACTTTCATATAAACATTGTTGAATGATATAAAAGTTCTGAGGAGGTTTCAATCAAAACAAGCTCGATCACCACACTTTATTAAGAATAAATAGCTTAACAGGCCATTGGCATGTCTATCATCAGCACAACCACCATGGTCACTCACCCATTTGTGAGTTAATTAGGTACATTTGTCATGAATAACTAGAACTGGTTGAGTTGACTGTTAATCAAAACATATATAAAGCAAACCAGGCCATGCCCTCTAAATCCAATGGTCAGACTCACACTTTTATTGCCTTAATAAAACAAGGTGAGGGATGACAATTGCACAAGGAATATGGACGGACCGCTCTATTTTGTTGTATCAGTGATGATAATCTGAGACGTGGATAATGTGTTGTCTTCATACTTCTAGTCTATGCTTTAAATATTTAATAGATACATCTGATATTACACGAAACCTGTACAGAAAAGTCTGAATCCTACTAAAGCAAATTAGCTAACAGTATGCTTGTGCTCATGGATTGGCAATCCACCATGAATACCATAGGCTGTTATCTGAATTACTTGTGACCTTCATCTGCTTCCCAGGGATTATGAAACCTGAAACTAACAATTCCAAAGTTGAACTTTCAGCGATGAGCTTTTATGTAAAATTGTTTTGCTTAAAATGATTTGTGTCTTGGGATTCCGTAGAGCAGGCTGTACATGATAATGAATTGGGCTCCAACCAAATAATACAATAACTTCTGTGAATTTGAGGCATCTGTCCCCATAAGCAAGTCCCTATTTATCCCATAAGAAACAGTCAGGAACATCAATCAGCACCCATGGAATTTGCATTCTGCTGTTCCAGAAGTTTGTTCTTCGGCCAACTCACTTGAAATAGTTTGCTTTGCTCATGCTTAGTGGTTATATGAATTAGTAAAGTTGTGGATGCACTTGTCAGCTGCCATATGTATCTTGATGGCTTGTGAAGCCCAAATGCCTTGAGATAATCATGCATCAATGTCCATTTTGTTCTTTTATAGTTTCACATTCCAATTGTATCAGGGTCTTGCTTGTTCATATAAATTCATGGTACATCCTCTTTATGTTTTATTGCTTATCCAGTCATGTTTGACTTTGGGAATTAGGTATTAAATGCAATGAAACAGTTGTGTTCCCTGACATCAGAAGTTCAATTGATTGCATGCATTGTTGATTCAACACCTCAGCTCCTTTTTGCTCTTCTCTTATGCTAAATTAAGTAAATATTATTGCTTCCCTGTTTTTGCAGTGTGAAACATTAGAGGATAAATGCATAGAAAATTTCTTGGATTTGCTGACAGTTATGTCAATTTAACACCACCAATTTGTGCAATGATTTTTCATTTCTTTAAATGTCATAATTTCCTCTCCAATTATGCTATTTAAAGATTTAGGAACTTATTGGCATTGTTTTAAACATGTGTATGGTGTCTATGCTTTTTGTATAATTTGCAGGTAGTTTGCCAACTTTGGGAAAGAAATGATGTCAAGGGTGTCATTGATACAATTGAGAAGATGTCCGATCATGCTGTGAGACATAAACACAGTTGCCTTTTCAGATAACAAAGATCTTCTCTAACTTATGTAATGAAATAATGCAGGTCTGTGCTGATGTATTGAGTTCTCTGAAGGATAAAAGTGAAATCATTACTCTGGATATATGCGCATCTCTACTGCCACTCCTCACTGGCCTTCTTGAAAGTAAGATAGATAGGTATGCTTCCATCAGTCTCTTGCATGGTTGTCTAGCTTGAGATAGCTTATTCTCTTGTTTGTATACCCAGTAGTCTTAGCATTATGTTATCTGGGAGCCATTTCAGTGTTTAATTACCTGGTTTTTTATTATATTCTACTTAAGGTATCCTGCCTTAAATTTGGTTGAGTCCCAAGGCACCCTAGTACATCTGCAACCTTGGTTAAGTTGATGCCGGTATCGCTTACAGGCCGGTACCAGTTGGTAATGTCGATAATTTATTCCTTGATTTCATGCTGGTTTTGTTGACTGATTCCATGCTGTATTTAATTTATACTCATTTGCTTTCTTAGCCTTGTCTTCTCTACTATGTATTGTTTTTCAAATTTTATATTTTATTTTCCTTTTTTTCCCTGTTTTATATATAGAATTATGGGGCTTATTTGATAAAAGGTAAGCATTTATAAGATTTTATAATTATCTTTTTAGCCTTCCATTTTTTAAAGTCTTTGTCGCAGATCCTAACTCGATACACTTGGATGGTAAGAGTAGATGTTTATGACTTGTCCATGCCGAAGTAAAATGTTCTGATCACTTATCTTCAGTTACTTGTTCATTAACTTTCGGATTACTTGGTCTGGCTGAGAATGTACCCTATCTTATTCGCTCTCCATTGTAGGCATTTAAGTGTTTCCTTGGAAATGTTGCTGAAGCTAGTCAAAATATTTGTTCCTGTAATCCGTTCAACATTGTCGGCAGGTCCATCTGTTGGTGTTGACCTTCAAGCAGAGCAGAGGTTTTCCTTTGGTGTTTATGTTTGTTTGAATTTACAAACTTCTAGTCTTCCATCACCGATCGCTAGTGATATGATTCTACAACAATTTTCTCTATCCATGGCAGGCTGGAACGTTGCAATTTGTGCTTCATTGAACTGGAGAAGATCAAGAATAGTATTTCTTCCCTTATAAGGTGATCTATAAACTCGCTATTTTATGTCTGTTGCCATCTAAAGAAAGACTTGACTACTTCTGAAATGTCAAACACTGTTTGGATAAAAAAATAAAAAAAAACTCAAGCTGCATGCCAATGACCTAATACTTGTTAAGTGACACAATGGTAACATATTCTTTAGGATTCCTTGTCATCTTTTTTCAGTAACATTAGATCTCCCATCTGTAAAATGTTATCTAAAAGGCATTTTACTTGAGACATTTTGGATTTTACCTTTTAACAGAAGAGGAGGGTCCATCGGAAAGGCTGCACAGGAACTGAATCTTGCTCTCCAGGAAGTGTTATGACTCACATATACATACACATGTACAGTGGATTTGCCATTCTTTATATCCTTTGCCTCCCCATTGGAAGCTGATTGTTCAATTGTTTATTGGGGACCTTCCCAGATATGGATGCTGAAGCTAAACACTACAAAAATTTGCTTATATCCTGTAAGCATTCTAACTGTGTTCTGACATCTACGGAACTAGCGGAGTCCATTCTGCAACATATGAGGAGTATATATGTATGACAGTGATAGAACATATTGTTCTGCATTGCTTGGAGAGTATCAATTGGAAAGAGTGGAAGGTTTGCTATCCTCTCCAAAAGTTGGCTGCATGGTGTCTGTCCTTTTTCGCTACATGACAAATTTGGCCCTAGTAAAAGTTTTTATTTGCATAGGATTGGATAATGTTGCCCAGGCCATCGATTTGTTTTGGTGAA
Source organism: Musa acuminata AAA Group (assembly GCF_036884655.1). Lineage (NCBI taxonomy): Eukaryota > Viridiplantae > Streptophyta > Magnoliopsida > Zingiberales > Musaceae > Musa > Musa acuminata. Next base: position 36,787,830 of record NC_088351.1, on the reverse strand, counting down.
GAGGCTGGGGACAACATTTTTTTCTTTGTACCATGTTCTTGTATCACAAGTTGAGTAATGGAAAAAAAAGGGGGGAAAACTTCACCAAAAATTTCGAAGCAGAGAGCTCAGTCCCTCTATCATGTGGTTGCCAAAGTGATGAAGGATAAAGGTGTCCACCGACATTGCCGCTGCATTTTGCCGGTCTGCAAGGTTTGTTCTTCTTCCGATGCATGCTTGTTGAACTTGTTCCAGGGAAAATGTAAACCGTGTTATCGGAAGTTTTACCACAGAACAAGTGAAAATGCTGTTCTTAATGATCTCTATTGTTTTTAATTCTTTGATAGCAATAACGTCAAAAATAACTGTAGTCGACAAGACAACAAATTGCTTCCTTCCAAGTAATGGATATGTCCTTTGATGTGCCTTCATATTGATATTTGATGTTGATTGTGATGGATATGTACTTTGCTTGTTCATTTGCGCTTTCATATTAGATATTTGATAGCAAACTTTAGTCTTACACTCATTTTATATATTGTTGCAGTGGCATCTCCTTTGCAGTATTTATTTCAGGTATATGCAATGTAGACTCCAAAATTGCATGATATCAAATACAAAGACTGCCAACAAATCATCCTAATGTTACTTGTTGCATGCATTCACAAATGGGATTCCATTAACCTATGCAAACATTGTCTGCTGTGACACAACAATGAAAGCATTGTGTAGTAGCCCACCAAACAAATCATCTATCTATCAATGAAAACCCCAATAGTCTTAATGGCCTACCAAGCTTAACCACTTCACATTAAATGCATACAGCCATGGCATATCCTTGTTTTGGGCTTCAACTCCTCTTAACTCCTGGATGAGCTTTGGTGTCGGTGACCGCTCAGTCTTGTACTGTGAAACAGAAAGGGAGAAGAGGTCACCGGTCTTGTGCCGTGAAAGAGGAAGGAAGAAGAAAGGTTGCATTATAAGAGGATGTGGTCCAGTTAGGAAGAAAGGGAAAGGGAACAACAGATGGGTTTTAATAGTGGCCCTCTACTTAGTTGAGTGATTTGTCGGTTTCGAATCGAAAATAGTATTTGAGTGGTTCGATTCTTAGGTTTTCGAAATCGAAACCGATGGTTAAGTTCTAGTTCGATCGACCGAAGTATCAAAACGATCAATTCCGGAATTATGACTACTCACATCAATAGATAATATTATATCTTAGTTGTAAAATTTACATAATTTAAGAACATATATATCCTTTCAAAGTTAAAAAAAAAAGGGCAAATATTTAGATATTCATATATGTTTGTTTCTTTTAATATTTAATATTGCTTTAGGTGTCAACCATACAATAAACTCAAGTCAATCGCTACTAACTGTAGTTACTAATTAGTTTGGAAAAAGTATTATCTAATCCATTAATTGCATCGATTCTACACGCAATCAACTTAGCTTTCTATCAAACTTAGTAGAGCCAATTGCCATGGGAGCCACATAAAACATGTAGCCATAGTTCTTTCTCTCGTCTTCCTGTGGATTACAAGTGTAGTCGTACCACTTCTGATGCCCACCTTGTTCTACTTCGTGGTTCCTACACCATGCCGACCCACCGATTGGTCTCACACCCCTCTCTCTCTCTCTCTCTCTCTCTCTCGCTCTCATATTGATTGAATCAGTGATGTAGAGTGGAGCCGTCGAGATTCGTACGTGCACGGATCTTAAAGCATCATCAATGGATGTGAGTAATTCTTCTCCCGCTCTCTCTTCCCAGCCGCGGAAGTAAGTCGATGGGCTAAAATGTCAAACGGGCCACAAACACAGACGCCCGAGTCGCACCCGCGCCGCACAGCCCTCGGACAACGCAGGGGTCCCACACTTTGACCTAGAAGCTGGTAGAAGAAAAGGACACGCAGCGCAACGACGCGACGCGTGCGCAACGAACGGTCCGCAGAAACCGTTAAAAACATCTAACGTCTATCCGATCCGATACGACACGATACAAACAGCGTTACGAACGATGAAAACGGCCGCTCCGCTGGGCTTCCCGTCACGAGTAATAATGGCAGTCATTGATGCAGAGAAGGAAGTAACAGCAGCAGGGGAGCCGATCCGCCTCGAGCGAATCCGATCTTTTAGTCTTCCTCTTGGTGGTGGATTCGATTACTCTCCTTGGTGGCCATCTCTTCTCTCGATGGTGTTGGCTCGAGAGACCGTACGCCGTGCTGCCGGGGCATCGATTTGGATGAACTGAATCTCCGGGATCGTGGAGCGCATTGATGGGCTTTGAGGCGGAAACCTTCCAAGTTTGCCCTCTTGATCGGCTACCGGATAAAGGTGAGCGGGGAGGAATGATGGCACGGAGATTTTATCTTGGTTCTCTTTCCTATTATGATTTCGAGGATGGGAGATGAAGAGATTGAATGTATGTACAGAAAGGGATCTCCTTCCCGCTGATTCTACTGCTAATCCTGTTCTTGTTTGGTTCTGTGTTCTTCTTCTTCTTCGTTTAACGCTTATGGTCTTTATCTGTGAAGAACACAATAGAGGCAAGAAGTAGAGAGGCGAGTGAGAACGAGGCTTGATAGATTCGTGGAGTATATAAAAAGGGAAAAGAATGTGCACTAGTGGGCGAAAGCACTCGAATCTGCAGTCTTTCCTCGCTCACATAACGCCTTCGGTGCCTGCTTATCCTCTTCCAAAGGTGCGCTTTCTTTTTCCACTTGGCTTTGATTCGTGCGAATTATTCTGTTAAATGGTTGCAAAATTTGGTTCGTTTTTGAGTTGTCCTATTGTCATGGTAGAAAATTAACAGGTGTATTGAAAAGTTCCAATGTTTGTTGTTCTGAACGCGAAGTCATGAACCTTTATCTTACTTTAGTATATGATCTTGGATATTATCTGTCTCCAGATTTGAATGGGTTGGTTTATCTGAATGGTTCTTTATATACATGCAAATGGAAAATTTGCTTAGTTGACTGAAATAAACACGTCATTGATGGTTTGAATTTGCTTTACTTTTTTATTTCTTGATCCCCAGCATAGTCTTTATTCGTATGCTGAAATTGTGATACAAACCAGCATTTTGATAGATACTCTTAGTCTAAAATATAGAGATTGGCAGATAGGAAGAATGTTGATATCAGGAAATTAAAACTCGTGCTTTGGGTTCTAAGTTAGGTTTGTAGATTTTTTTTTTTTTCTTGTTGTAGATCTAGTAGCATTTTGTTTGCTTCTTTCCAATTTCCATATTTTTTTACTGTAACAGCTTCTTTATATTTTTTTTGTTAACATCGGTTGACTCCCACCGATTGTTTTGATGACACTTGAAACTTCTGATATAATAACACAGACATGCATGCGTGATCTGAATAACCTCTGGCAACCTGTGGGCAAGGAGAAGGCTGAGTATTTCACTCTAGGAGACCTCTGGGAACAGTATAGTGAGTGGAGTGCTTATGGAGCTGCGGTTCCAATCATCCTCGACAACCATGAAACTGTACTCCAGTACTATGTTCCATACCTATCTGCTATCCAAATATACACCAATAAGTCTCTTCCTTGTTTGAGGTCAGTGGAAAATTCCATTATGGCTCTGTGATGCTTCACGTCATGCAAATTTTGGGGAACCATAACGTGAGCTGTTGTTGACTTTATCATGCAGGATGTTGCTGGAAGAGAGCGAGAGTGAATCTTTTAGTGATGACAGTGAGAGTGACAAGATGTCAAAGTCGTGGGATGCATTGTCAGAAGATTCCATGATTAGCCAGGACAGTTCATTGCCAGGAAAGGAAATCCTGGGTCAAATTTACCTTCAATATGTAGAGTATGGTTCCCCTTATAAAAGGATGCCCCTCGTGGACAAGGTAAAAATTTGTGCGCTACTTATTCTTGTTGTGTCATGGCTGATTCCACTTCGACAAGTTGCAACTGGAGTGTGTTTAACCCACTTAACTATAGGTATTCATTTTTTCTAAATAGGTAAATGAACTGGCGCAACACTTTCCCGGTTTGATGTCATTCAAAAGTGTGGAAATGTCACCTGCTAGCTGGATGTCTGTTGCCTGGTATGTACATTTCTCTCCTTTGATATTTGGAATACTTGGAAGTCTCTAGAAACACTTGGCTTATTGGGATCATTTGTAATCCTGTGGTGGAGTTATCAATAGCATCTACTTCAGTACATTGGATAATGAGTGCATAACATTCAAGCCAATCTGTTGAATTTTACTTGAGAATTGATCACTATGAACATATTTTATCTGGCAGTTTCTGGTTGGAGTTATCAAGCTAAGAAATATATGCTTCCGTTTCTGTTTGTTCTTTTGCACCACATAGAGATGGCTATTTTTCTATTCTAATTCATACTGTATATGTTGCAAAATCAGGTACCCTATTTATCCCATTCCAATGCGAAATGTTCAGGATTTGTCGGCATGCTTTCTGACTTATCATACTATCTCTGCATCTTTCCAAGGTCTGTATTTTTCTGGAAATCATGAGATGGTCAAAGCACTTCATGCACTTCTTATGTAAATTTATTGTTTTTAATTGTTGTTGTCAGTCGTTTGGAAGATAACACCTTGTGAACAAGAAACCTTTCCTGGCATTTTGATTGGTATCATTTAAATAAAAAAATACACTATTATGCTAGCTTATCTGCAAATATATCATGATAAAAATAACACATAGTAAGTATTACACGTATAAGAGGAGAGGCAGGTGGATGGGCGGCGGTGATCGGAAGACGGTGCTCCACGTCAAGAAGATGAATCACGAGACCTGAAGAATCGGGTCTTTTAAACTAAACATCCTTTCTTTTAATCGAATCGGACTGGACTGCTCGAAACAGTGATTCACTTGTGATACATGTTCATTGTTTTGGGAATAATTTTCTTCTCTTCTTCTATTAAATAGAGCAACATGCTTACACCTTCTGATTGCTTTTCTGCAAATCTAGTGTAGCAACATGTTTCTCATAAAACATTAAATTAAATCATTGTCATAAGCTAGTGTTCTTTTTTATATACTAGCTGCCTTCATAGATTCTATGACACAAGATAGCTAATAAATTTTACAACAACAACAATGTCGTAATGTCTCAACTATTTGGGCTTCAGCAAGAGGGACCTTTAGCTGCCATTGAACTAATTAAAAAAAAAATCACATTCTTACTTAAATTAAGAGAACATAGATTTTTTTATAGCTAACAACTTTTATTTTACTAACTGTATCTATTTGTTTGATGCTTATACATTGTAGAAGTGGGATCATCTATGATTGGATGTTCTGTTAGAAGACATGAATTTTGACTTTAAAGATGGATTATAATCCCAAACATGCTTGATGTCCTTTAATTTGCATAGGGTTTTTGTTAATTTGAGTATCATACATGTCACTTTTTTGCATTTGTCAACCTAATCGAGCAATTTCAATAGTGTTGCTCGTCTTACTAACTTTTCTTGTTATGTGGCACTCTTGCAGATAATGTTGTACCTGGGGACAGTGCAAAAGACTACTGTCCCATGGTAGCTAAAACAAATAAATGGGAGCAAAAGAAAGGGAGCAACTCTGTTACTCTTTCACCATTTGGTCTATCCACCTACAAAATGCAGGGAAGCATATGGAGAAACCCGGACACTTCAGATACCGAGATGATGGACAACCTTTACAATGCTGCACAATCCTGGTTGATGCAGCTTAGAGTTGAACACCATGACTTTGAGTTCTTTGCCACTCACTGATTGTAAATATTCCTCCTCAAAGTAAGTTTCTGCATACCACAACAGCATCGCCCTGCTGGATAACTCTAAGCTTCAGAGTAGGTTGAAGGGTTGTGGTGAATCCAACCTTTGCTTCTTGACCAAAAAGAGCAGATGCCATACTGAACCTGAGTGTAGGTTTTAGTCATAAACCTTTAGTTCACCTTTATGCTAAGGAGTTGATGTTTGTTGTTTTGACATTTTGGTTTGCCTTTGTGATGAGGAGGCTTCCTCCTCAGCCTGGAAATGAGAAGAAAGAAATCTTCAGTTGTGTCTGGCATCTGCTAATTATGTTTTTGTTCTGCAAATGTTATCTTGGTGGTCATTTTTCTCATGTTGTTTTTGTGTAGAGAAGAGGGTCAAAGTAGATATGAAGGCTTAAACCACATATTCCTTCCATTATCTTCCTCATCCCAACTGTATATAGAAACAAACAGATTGGTATTGCAAATAACAAGAAATCACAAGTTTTGATTTGCATCAGCTGCCTCTCTGCTTGTTTAAAGCATGAAATCCATGGAAAACATAAAACTGAAAGGAAACAGGGTTCTCTGGTTCCCAGCTCATTATGACTAGTAGTAATTTGCCTGAAAACAGCAGGCAGAGCTTGGGCTAATCGTTGTTACTACAAAACTCACAAGCAATAAATTCACAGCAAAATCCGCAGCAAGACGAGCCGCAGCCATTCTCTCGCATTATGCATGAATTATTTCACGATGCAGATCTTTATGACAGAAGCAACACCGATGCGGTGTAGTGCAACGATGGAATCACCTGGCTTGCAGAGTCGTTTATCCACTGCCGCCTTGAGTGCTGCCTGCAGGATCATCTCTGTGGACTCGGAATCGGTAGCCTTGGCAGAACCCTCCGCCAGCAGCGGAACAAGACCCCGATAAATGAGGCTGTGCCTTGCGGGACTCTCGTCGCTCACAGTCCAGTCGAATGAGTCTGTCGTCAGCACTGGAACCACCACAGACAGGATCGGAACTCTAGGCCGGTACTTGGCCACCAGCTTGGCCGTGGTGCCACCACGAGTCAAGACGACGATCAATGTGGCCTTGGCCTTGTTAGCTGTGCGGACTGCCGATGATGCAAGGCTCTCCAATGGGCTCATAGGAAGAGGAGCAGACCTTATCATCTCCTTAAAGATGGCATCATTGTCAAGGGAGGATTCTGCCTCAATGCATATCCGAGCCATGATCTTTACCGCAATCTCTGGGTATGCACCAGCCGCACTTTCACCGCTGAGCATGACACAGTCTGTGCCATCCAGAACGGCATTTGCAACATCGGTGGCCTCGGCTCGTGTGGGACGAGGGGACTTGATCATGGATTCCAGCATTTGAGTGGCCGTGACAACAGGTTTGCCAGCAAGATTGCATTTGTAGATCATCATCTTTTGGGCGAGGAAGATTTTCTCAATCGGTATCTCCATCCCAAGATCACCTCGGGCAACCATGAAGGCATCTGTCTCTCTCAGTATATCATCGAAATTGATCACACCCTCCTGGTTCTCAACCTACATGAACCAATAGCAACATCAAATATGTGAATCATTGTGATTTTTAAGCATGAAAATTATGAAGCCAAGAACTTCCAGCATTAAGCTCAGGGGATCACTAAATCATCAGTCCAAGACTTCCCTAAGAAGGAACAACATAATGCTTAAGCAACTCTCTGCACCAATAAATCGTTAGAATTTCTACTGCAAGTTCCTATGCAAGCGAATTAAAACCAGCACTAGAAGCAAGAAATCTAAAAAATCTGTAAGTTTGTAGCTTGGTGTTCACACACCTAAATGACTAGAGATACATATGCATTTGCAAGAATGACTAAAGTCAACGATTAATGCTTTGGAAATAAATGAGGCAAAACAGACCAGACTGATAAAAATATGAAGAGGGTTTGGGTTTGAAATGCTGACCTTTGACATTAACTTTATGTTTTTTGTGTGAGACCCTAGAACTTCTCGAACAGTAACAAGATCTGAACCTTTACGGACAAAGGACAGGGCGATCATATCAATTTTGTTGGGAACACCCCATCCTAGGATGTCTTCCTTATCCTTCTCTGTCAGTGTGGGGAGATCCACCACGACACCAGGTAAATTGACATTCTTCCTCTCACCTAACTTTGCAGTATTCTCACAACGGCATCTTACAGTTCCAGCATCTGGGTCACATGACAGCACAGTCATGGTTATCGTACCATCTGAACACAATATGGTGTTTCCAGGTTTCAAGTCTACAGGAAGCTTCTTATAACTCATAGAAATCATGTTTTCATCGCCCTTGATGCTGTAATCAGTGCTGATTGTGATTTCATGACCCTCCGTAAGTTGGATAGGTTTTCCATCCTTCAGGAAGCCAGTGCGAATCTCAGGCCCCTGCGATAACACAGACAAGTTAGTATGAACTATGCAGATTAATTAATGAAGTGAAAAACAAAACATAATATAGCTTGCAGAAAGAACATTAAAAAAATTCAATATTTCCTTTTCATTCATTTCGATCCTCAAGCCTATAATTTGATTCATTAGCATTTGTTTTCCTGTGGTGACTAACATTACTCAAATTCTGTTATAAACTAATCAGAACATAACTCTATAACAAATTACAAGTAGACATGGAGTTCTACATTAACCAACACAAACCTCTAACCCTGACAAGAGGTAAGCCTCTGGGAAAAAGATTTAAAAGTAAAACAATTTTTGAAAAATTCAATCCCCTTGTTCTCTTAACTGGAAGTTAATAGGGGACCCTAATTGCAAAGTAAAGCCTGGGGAGAGAACAGAAACAAATGCTCACTGCTCAACAATAAACAATAGAGCTATTTAATTGGAATAGAGCAAGATGGAGTCATGTTCAGATCTCTAAGATGGCAGCACATAAATAGCATCACTAAAACCTGGAAAGAAGTTTGAGACTTTGAGTAATCCCTAAACTACGCTTATCAAGAAAATTAGGGTAAGACAAGGCTTTGTAATATCACTAGCTCCATTAATAACTCGATTATGATCAAGGTTAGCAATAACTTATCAAGTAGATCATCCACCTAATTAAACACAACAATCAGTCAATCTGATATTGTAAAGAAAATAATAGGTGGTATGGGAATCAGAGACAAAACAGATGTCAACTAGAACATCCTACAGTCAAGTAATTTCAACTTGATAATGTGTCATTAGCCCCATTGATGAGCATAATTCTCAAACAATGTTCCACAATCAGTTAAACATGTAGCCCCTTGAGACTAAAAGTTATTAGATCTAATCCAGTCATTAGATCTGTGTCTAACACTGACAGGACAAATTATATTTTGCTTAGTCAGTCAAGCTGAAAAATTATGAGCTATACAGTTATTTTAAAGGATTCAAGGGAGAACTTCAGACAATAGGACTTTCGGCAACAGCGGTAGAACAAGTATACTACTATACTGTGGATAGATGAGAAAACAGATCTCTCGTGTGAAGAAAAAGGTTTCAAATGAAGCTATATGATGTGACAGTTTGAAATCCAGATGTATCTTCTAATTAATTGAATGTTCTTTTAAATCTCACTTATGGAAGCATATTTTCCTCCTGATTGGTGGTTGACTAAAAAAGGGCTCCTCGAACAGATCATTTGCCTCAAGTCTCCAATAGAGAACCACCCACAAGATTTTGGTGCATTTGAATAGTAGTGGTAGCAATTGAAATGATGAAGCATATTTATTTTGTCAAAGTAGACCTTTTACTTCTAACAGTTAAACTAAGCTCAATGATCTGCACTTAGCAAGCAAGCCCAGAAGATTCCAAATATCCAATCAATATGCATGACAAATAGTATAACCCAAACATATATAAATATATATGTAAATATATATGCATACATTATATACATACATACATTATATATATATATATATATATATATATATATATATATATATATATATATATATATTTATATAAAGAAGAGGTAAAATGCATTTGTGAACTTAAACATACAAACTATGTATAAGTATGTAAAATGCTAACACAAACAAAGCACATAAAAAATCTGCTATTTTTTTCATACCTACTTTGCAATCTCAACCGCAAAAAGATCCAACGTTAGTTGAGATTCCCACAAATGCTTCCAGGGAAGTAAAGGTAAGCAATTAAAAACAGAGCAGAAAGAATGTTCAAGGCGCAACAAGACACAGTACAATCTTGTTTCAAGGACGTTTGCATGGAGATTATAGAAGGCTAAATCCCTCTTATGGGAGACTCAAATAAACTCAATCAACATGCATTGTGATGCTAGATCCCTACAATGCAGGGTGGCATTGCTCATGACATTGGTAGCAATATGACCAAAACGGATGCAAGATGGCATCTTCCATCATAGTGCTGTCGTGATGGACATGCTGCAACATCCATCATGACAACCTCGGATTTGCATCAAAATATCTGGCAACATCCATCGGTTTTAGGGCATTTGATACCATATAGATCTCATACAACAACACCTAACGATACCAAATGAGACCTTTTGTGCAATATACTCTTTCCGATCGAAATCAACACAAATAGGATGGATTGTTAGAGAAACGAGGACGACCTTGGTATCGAGCATGACGGCGCACAAGATCTGGGTGTTGTGCATGGCGATCCTGAGGTTTTCCAGGGTCTCCTGGTGGTACTCGTGCGTCCCGTGCGAGAAGTTGAACCTGGCAACGTTCATGCCGGCCCTGAGCAGCTTCTCCAGCATCGGCACCGACCTCGACGCCGGCCCGAGCGTGCACACGATCTTCGTCTTCGGCAAGCACCCATCGCTGGGCAGCTCCTTCAGGATGCCCTCGATGTCGATGTTCGCCATCCCGGCAAGGAATCCCTAGACGAAATAACACGTAAATGAAACACACGATAGTCTCCAACTCGACGGCGGCAAAAAACCCGGCAGCGTTCGAGATCAAATTGATCGGAAAGATCAAAAGGAGTAGAAATGAAACCTAGATTCGATCGCGTCCTCCTCCCCCTCCCTCTCTTCTTGAGCTCGGTCAGTTAGCGAAGCGCGCCTTCACCGCGGCTTGGGGCGTCATTTAAGCTGGCGTGGGCGACGTGCCTGCGAGAGGAGAGGGGCACATCAGCCGTCGGATGCGCGAGATGTGCGGTCAGATGTGCACCGTCACGAGGGGCAGGTGAAGGAGGAAGTGGCGGAGAATCTGAAATAAGCTGTTCCACTCGTGCGTCTCCACCCACGAACGTACCCGCCTCGTGATTGTCGAGAATGAGGGATGGAAGAGGGGCCGAGGGGGGGACGACGCCCATGGTGTTGCGCGACGGCTGGTGGGCGGCGCGTGGGTTTTGAATGAGAGCGGAGGGAGGCCGCTGGAATTAGGCTGAGAATTGCGGCGAGCAGTCGGCGAAGATGACTACTTTCCTGTGGGTCTGCGCCTCGTGACAGGGACGATTCCTTCGTTCGATGCCCGGCAATGATGGGACACGGTGCGTGCACGAAAATTAGCGCAGGCACTGGTGATCAAATTACATATACACCCCTAAAAAATTTAAAGATTTTCGTTTTTTATAATTTAAGTATATTCCTGCAAATGTCATTGTAACAGTTATTCTAATATTAGAATTCGATTGCAATCATGACAGATGTTAATTAATGAGAATGACATATATAAATTTAAATGTTTAAAAAATTATAAGTCGAATTTTTGTTTTTTAGAAGGTATGTATATGCAATAGTAAAATTTAGAGAGGTAAATATGTTATTTTCAAACGTTGGGAAGGATGCATAAGTAAAACAGCTATTATATTATTGGTATACATATGTAGTGTGCGAGAGGCCGTCAAGATTCTAACGGCGAGATTTTCTGGACCCACAGTTCGGGAGTCTACGACGACCAGGGCAGGGAACAGGATCCTAGCTGTTGAAATGGACGCCGCGTGTAATGCCATCTAGGGACCCACCAAGAGCAGCTCAAATATTGCAGCCTAAAAAAAGTGCTGTGGCTGACATCGAATACCAAATCCGAATCTGACTCTGACTGATTAATTAGGTAACAGAATTTGCACCCAAATTAATTCGGCATCAAAATTAATTGACTATAATTTTTTACTCGATTATACTAAACTATAATATAAAAATAACGCCATCGATTGATAACTAAGAAATTTATGGTAAAAAAATCATGAGAAAATTAATTGATAAAATTGAATTTTTTTTTCATGCTGACGAGTACTTTTTATAAATTTTCTCCACAAAACATTTCAGAAAAAAATATTTTAAAAATATAATAATGTCAATCTATTTTATATTTTTCATTGAATATACTCAATGACAGAATAAGAGACGTACTTGATCTCACATAGTAGAGGGATATTTTATCTTAGAGATGAACAACTTTGCTTGCTGCATCTGTTCTCCAAGGAATCTAACATTCTAACAAAGATATCTGTGGTTTAGTTCAGGTGAGACAGCTAAATGCTACTGAATACATCCACAGATGTCTTAGAGATGATTAACTTTGATTACTTGCTGCATCCACAGATGTCTTGGCTTAGAACAGTGGTTAATCTAACAATCTTAGCACACAGATAAACCACTGTTCTAAGCCCAAGTCACAAGCTCCAAGGATGTGCAATTTAAATGGCTGTGGACATTTTTCATGACAACAGTTTGTATAAATTCTTGATTCTCTTTACCTTCCATTTATATCAGACTATTATTTCCCAGATCATTAGCCTAGAATTTAAGAGATCTACCATATTTGATGCTATCCACCATGATACATTTCATCTTAGAAAAACTAGGTGTTGTGGTAAACAACCTTGAGCTGTGGCCTCGGGGCCGATGCGGCTCGGTTCGGGTCCGGAGGACGGGGGATTTTCCGCGGTCTTCGGGTCCGGCAAGGTGGTCTGAGGCGGTGGTTCGATCGGGACGGGGTTACCGTTTCCTCCGGGAGGTGGCTATTCGCTTGGGTGCCTAGTGGGAAGTCGTCATCTTCGCACCTGCACAAAGGTCGGGTCGGGGTGCTCAGCCTGACCCTTCCGACAATCAAGTTAGTTGATGTGAAGGGGGTTTCAGATGAAGAAGTCTTTTTGTGTATCCTCCTCTCCTTTCCGTTCAGAATGCGAGGGTATTTATAGGGAAGCTTATTGTTTCCTGATGTGCCCGCTTGCAAGGGGCAGGTCGGTAGCGTCTGACATTTGTGTTGGCATGACGTGAAGAACCGAGCCTGAGCAGGCGTTAATGCGCCTCGATCGACGTTCTGATCCATTTGACCAGGTGCTGTTACGTCGATCGAGGCGTGAGGCGTCATCTGACGTCAGTCGAGTCTTATCATAATTACTATCCTCGTTAGGAGAGGCTATTCAAAACAACGTATGATATACAACTAATTGAGAATATAAATTAAGACAATGATGCACATGGTCAACTTGGAAATAAGTATAGTTCCTAGTCATACCAGACAGAAGAGAAAGAGGTAGGCACAGGCTTACCAGCACTTCAGTCTCTTCTCTGGGACATCATTTCTGGTGAATTCACTAGTCTTCTGGTTAAAGCTGCTGCTGAAACACTGTTGCTGGAATGAACAGCTTCTTAATCTTGAGTGAACACCACATGACCAGGTTAAAGAGTTTGCAACAAAAAAGTTGTGATATTCTATCTCTTAGTTCAGCATGTCAGTAGCAAGAAGTTTACTGCATGTTCACAGGCAAGAATAAGTTGAACAATGAAAATCATTAGAAGATTGCTTTCCCTTCTAATAGATTATCTAAAAATGATTACACATTCCTTTTATGACATATTTTGGCTCAGTCATCGATCGACATCACACGTCACGTCGCAATCAATATCAGAATTCAACGTCGCAAGCTATCAGAACCTCGTGACACACGTCAAGCTAGGTTTCGTACCAAGACACTGTGCGATACGATTATCCCGAGGTCTCGAGGCGGTACCATCTGATGCCGCTCAGGCATCCCCCAAGACACCAACTCGTCAGAAAAGTCGTCTCATCCCACAAGGGTCAGCGGCCACACCGAATCAAGGTGCAACCAATCATCACACAATAATATATAAACTCATGGTCGACGCCCGGCCAAGAGGGAGAAAAAACTCGATATTAAATACTCTACTAACTTGCTCATCGGAAGGGCCAAAGTCGGGAAGCACCCGATGAAGGCCATTTTACAGAAAGGCGGATACCCCCGAGCAGCGAGCGTCTCGACCCAAGAGATACATTCCATCGCACAAAGAAGAACAGTGAGCCGGCCCGGATCCCAACCAACGCCGACCTACATTCCTTCTCGAGGGTGCGCCCACCTTATCATCCTACTCACCCCGCAAGAAGCTCCCAACATCGAACTGCGGATCTAACCGTGCTGACTCATCAATCATGGTACTTTTGTTCACTGACACCTTTAAAAATTGGATAACATCAGCATGAAATTGGACTATTAATTAATATTATACTTTTGAATGTTAAAATCTGGAATACCCAAATTATTGATCGGAACATTTGATTATCCTATAATCACTCCAATGATGATATATTATGACATTTCAAATCAACCCAGAAAATATCATATTTCAAATATTTTATAAATATCAATAAGATAACACTTGGGTCCGAAATATGACATCTTATGGGTCGATCAATAGATGATAAATTTTGAGTTATTACATAATCTATATAATCCTAAGAATATTAAATTATACTATAAATTAAAAAATTATTTATCATCTCTTTTTTATCTTTAAATAATTTCATTTTATCATCTATCATCATTTTACATCGCCTTCCAAAAAGGAGAAAAAAAGATAAAAGATAAAAAAAAAAATTGAGGAAGAAGTGCAAAGGATTTCACTGACATTAGCTACAAAAGTAATATATATATATATATATATAGGTAAAAATAAAAAAAATATTAAATCTAAGTTATAATTCAAGGGCACATACATCTATTTTCAAATGAATAATTTAAGAATATTCAAATTTATTAATATGATATTATAAATAATAAAAATGTTAGTATATAGTAATCTGCTATTTCTTTCCTGCATGAGTATGGCTCTACTTTCTTTGCACTCAACTTCAGTAATGGTTGTGCCATCTGACTTAGTGTTTTAATATTAGTCTAATAGTTGTATATTAGATGCAGTTACTGAGGGTGAAACCACATCTAGTTATTTTTTATATAAAATATTAGATCAAGTTATAAATGGTAAGAATTTAAAATTTCATCCAATAATTTTTTAATCTAAAATATTATTTAATAATAATTTATCTGACATACTTATCAAATATTAACTATTCAAAACTTTATTCCATAATTATATTAGTAGAGTGCACTACTTATCTACATTTCACTAAACCTTAAGTATTCATTTAATATGTTCTGAATAAAAATATACTTAAAAAATTATTTTGTAAAGTATATTTATGGAATCTCCAACTTAATGAGAATAAAACACATTCAACAACTTTTTGTCATCTATGGTAGTCGACGTAACTTGCATAATAAACATTTAGTGAATTTTATGTCTTCAATTAATAAAAAATAATGAAGAATTGAAAAGTTAAAATTCTTGGTGAGTTTAAGCATTTTAGTGTTATGATTCAAATCATTACTAGTGATAAAGTTATTTAGTTCCATATTAATTAAAGAGTATGAGAACCAAGAACTCGTAAATCTGTTGGGTGCAATTATAATAATTCTATCATCAATTTACCACATATTTCTCTGATATCTTAATATAATGCAAATATGACAATTATAGCGATTCTATCTATCATCAATTTATCACATATTTCTCCCTCTTTGTCATAAAAAAAGAAGAACGATTTAAGCATATTTCAAGCATAAGTATGATTCATGTCATTTTTCAATAATAAGTGATAGAATACCAATTATAAGAAACATGACATAAAGATAGTGTTTATTACATATTGCTCATCTTCATGATTGCCTTTTAAAGTTCAATGTGGGTACATTTATCGTTCAAAATTAATAATTTCTCACGTCCCTAATTTGCACGAATGACTAACCGATCAATAATTTCTTATCAATTAGACTTTTTTTAAGAAAATAAAACTATATTAGATTAGTCAGAGTAAAAAAAAAAGGGATATTTAAGGATGACTAAAAGCTACAATAACCATTTACTCTATAAAATTTGATAAGCAAGTACCGAGCAATAAACTAGGTTACATGTTGGATAATAACACTAGTCTACTTAGTATATAGAGATGAATACAATATAAGTTGGCCTTCTTCTAACTTTCTCTAATATGACATTGTTATATTTCAAATTAATCTATATGAATCTATTTTATACGATTAGGAAATGTCAATAAGTAAGATTTTATGAAAATAATTTTTTTTTTGTTATCATGAATAATAAGTACTATTTATAAAAAAAGAAGTTGATGAATTTGACCAATAATCCTTCAAAATGCGAAATTAGGTAACCTGTCTGCACACTTATTTTATTTTTCATATTATATATTTATTATTTATTACTACAAAACTTATTTATAGCATACCTATATTCTTTTTATTGAGACCTATTTTTTTATTATTCTTTTGAGGAACCAAGTAAACAATTTATATAAGTGTTAAAAATTAGTTTGTTCAAATTAAAGAAATTATAAAAATATAAAACTATATACATATATATATATATATACATATATATATATATATATATATATACATATGTATGTATATATATATATACATATATATATATATACATATATATATATATATATATATATATATATATATATACATATATATATATACATATATATATATATATATACACATATATATATATACACATATATATATATACACATATATATATATATACACATATATATATACACACATATATATATATACATATATATATATATATATACATATATATATATACATATATATATATATATATATACATATATATATATATACATATATATATATATACATATATATATATATATATACATATATATATATACATATATACATATATATATATACATATATATATATATATATATATATATATATATATATATATATATATATATATATATATATGCATCAAAATAGGTTTTAAATAAATAATTAAAATTTCAACTAAAAGGTAACTCCCAACAACTAAATGAGATTGGTTACAATATCTTAAAATTCAAGTTAGCATTTTCTTGCAATGTTTAAAAATAGTTTGTTAATTTTATATTATTTTTAAATATATTTTTTAAATAAATCAATAATTTTTTATATCTTTAAAATTTTGATTAAAAAATAAAAAATTGATGGCTCGAATAGAAACCATAACCATCAGTTCCAATTTCAAAACCGTCCCTCGTCGATTTGATTTCAAAGCCAATAGTTTAGGTTTAAGAACCATAGTCAGGACTACCTTATACTGTTAGCAAGTATCAAATTTTAAATTTTTTTTAGCATCATAATAAGTTTTTAAAGAAATTATTAAGTTTTCATTAAAATTTTACTTATATAGCTAATTGAGATAAACTGCAATGCCAAATATATAAGTTTTTTATATACTAAACTTAAATTTAGAGGGATGAATACAAAAATAATTAATTTTCAATATATATATATATATATATATATATATATATTTGTCTTCCTTTTTATGTTCAATTAATTTTATCGATTTATACCTCTCTAAAATGGATTTTTTCTAATTTGGACCAACCTTTTGAACCATCTCAGTTGAGAACATGTTCTAATCGAGTGGGTTAATTACATATTATCTCACATAGTTAATTATCTTTAATGTTTCAATCCATGCACTTTAAATCGATGGTGTCGAATTGTGACACTGCTGACATCGACACCAATGCACTTGTTTGATTGCCTTCGACGATAATAAGGTCTGCTCTCATTGTGACGTCCTCGCATTCATAAGGAGCACACCATCGATCTCATCGTCACCCACATCGCGTCACTCTATAACTACTTTGGCATCAACGTAGTTGTCGGGCGATGAAAGGGTCACTCGACATTTACATATATATTGATACAGATGCAGAGCAGCGTCGCTCGGTAACTACGTCAAATGTTGTCTGGGCTAGGTCGACGATCGAAGAAACCCAACAACCCAATCCGAGGAAGGCGAACGTTGGCATCCACGATGGAGCATGCTACCTTGTAAAAGCTGTACAAATCGAAGAGCTGAAACCAGTTGGGCGATGGACATCACCCTTTTGTGGCACAGTGTCAAGCATTAACCAAAGCTTATCCATGTCGTCATCGTCGTGCAGGAAGCTATTGGAGTAGAGGGCGTACGTAAACGTAAATAGGTCGAGGGAGGCAATATATTGCTTTTTGCATGTGGTGGAGAGTTCCGAGTGGAAGCGGACCAAGGGAGAGAGGGGGAGGAGGGAGTTGGCAAAGGCATCCTTGGTTGTGGCAAGATGGGAGAGAGATTTGAGAATTCCGGAGTGCTCCTTCCCGAAGAAGAATGAGATGACGAATGAGCAGTCACCACCGTTTGTGTCAACGCCAATATAATTTTTGAACAGTAACTACATTAGCGTTGATGCAGATGTAGAGTGACGTATGGCAAGTATCAATAAGGTCGACAGCACGTTCCTCATGGAGGTGGATGGTATTGTGGTGAGAGCGGATCTTATCATTGTCGGAGGTAGTTAGACAACTATATCGACATCAACGCTAATGATGTCATCGTCCGTCACTAAATATTAAAATTTTTTTATTTTTATTTTTTATTTTCATCGATAAAACTAATGTCGTTATGATAAATTAATTTTGATGTGTTTCATTTTGTAACTGTAGAGATGTCGAGGAGGAATCGAGACTAAAGATAACTAATTAAGTAGATAATATGTAATTAGTCTTAAATGAACCAAACGAGTCGGTCTGATTAGATGATATACTTTATGTCGAACCAGCTCACGTGCTCGCCTTTTATTTATTTATTTATTTATTTTTCCTTTTTTCTTTATATACTTAATTTTCATTAATTCGGTTCTCTTACTGGAATCTCTGTCATTCTTCGTCCAACCCAATTCCGATCGCCAACGACACTGCCCTCTTCGTTTCCTCGCGCTTCCTGATCTCTTCGCCAACTCGTCTTCGCCGTTCGGACGCACGCGCTCCGCCGCCGCTCGATCTTGCCGCCGCAGCTCGCCACCGACGTAGGTAAGAACGGGAGACCGCCGCCCTTCGACCGGAGGGAGAGTGGTCCCGCGGGAAGAAGCCCTAGGGTTTCCACAGCGCTCGCCTGGACGCCGTTGCTCGTGGGCGGTTGTGTTCCTGGAAGACGGGAGGGCGTTAGGGTTTGTGGGTTCGCCGCCATGGCTCCCGGGCGGAGGAGAGGTGGGAACCGGGTTAAGGCCATGGGGCAGCTCAAGACGGGGGATCTCGTTCTCGCGAAGGTTAAGGGGTACCCTTCTTGGCCCGCGAAGGTAAGCCCGATTTCTTGATGTTCCTGGTTCTATATTGTTTGAAAGATGGGATTTTTGATGCCTCCGCGACTCCGACGTCCGACGATGTCTGTGTTGCATAAACTATTTTCATGTCATCTGCTTGGATTATTTGGAACGAGGCATCTAGGTTTCTTGATATTGGTTATTGTGCTAGGAATTCATTAGTACAATGGTATTGTTCTTGTTGAAATTTTGCTCTTAACGTTGTTTCCCATCTCCTGCTAAATTTTGTTTGGCCTTTTCGTTGCCTGTATTTATCTTGGAAAATCTAACATCTTCCATGGTTTCACTTTACTGATCTTTTACTTATCTAAATATGTCTTCAGAATCTTTGTTCAGATCTTCAAGATTTTTTTACTAATTATCTCTTTCTTTCCTCCCGCCCCTTTTTATATACTGGTTTTATTGCATTTGGTGACTATGTTTTAACCTCAATTGAACATCGGCTGCCAACTTTTCAGATAAGCAGCCCCAAAGATTTTGATCGATCACCAGATCCTAGGAAGTACTTTGTTCAGTTCTTCGGTACTTCGGAAATGTAAGTGTCACTAGTTTTCCTTTTGCTGGCACGACCTCTTGAGAATTCATTTGCTTTGTGCTATATTCTGCCTGATGATCTAGTATTTTCATGAGATCAGAAGATGACCAAGGTCATGGTTGTTGAGATCCATTATCTGTTCTTCTTAGGTAAGTAAACTAAAGAATTACTTTCATGGTCGGTGAGAAAACTTGAGTTTGTGAAATTTAACCTGATACAGAGCAAAGCCAGCCCAATTAGAGTAGCACTCCGGGCTGATGAAATAATTGTATTCTTATCTTCGATAAGATACTGAAATTACCACACCTGAGGAGAATCTACATAAAACATCACACCATGTGAACTATGAAACAGTATATGCATGTTAAACTACACAAGGAAAAACTTCCAAGATGTTTCCCTAGGTAAGATGCATATTCCAGTTAGCATGTTCTTTGATGAAAATTATCACACTTGAGGAGAATCTACGTAAACTATCACATAATGTGAACTATGAGACAGTATATGCATGTTAAACTATACAAGGAAAAACTTCCATGATGTTTACTTAGGTAAGATTCATATTCGGTTAGTGTGTTCTTTGATGAAAATTTGAAATCAGAGCATCTAAATTTCAGAAAGTCATATTATTTGTTGTGAAGAATTTGGTAATTAGGTAGTGCCTTTTTTATGTTGTTTTGAAAACTTTTATTAATATGTTTGGACTTATAAGGTGAAGTATGTCATGCTTATATATTCATAAAAAATTGTACTGCTTCCCTTTGAACTTCTGAAGCTTCCAATCTCAGAGGAGACTGGGTGATACATGCTTTGAGATAACTTAAAATAATAAAGATTTCCTGAAAAAATGGATATTGTGGTTAATTCTTAAAATTTCTTTTTCTGAACACTATATTGCATATATATATTAGATTGATTTGCAGTTGTTTGATGTTTTAAAAAAAAAAGACTCTTGTTTTTTCTAGTGTTTGTTTAAAGTGATGCTATTTAATCTGAAGTTCATACCAAGTATCAGGATATTATCAATAACCTTCATAATCAATAATTGGCTTATCAGACTTGCTACAGTTGTAGCCAAGACCAGGCTGCATCCAGATGCATAAATAAAATTCATTGACCAATCATTATGTCTCCTTTCATTATAAAATTCTTAATGACATTTGACATAGAACTGGTTTTTGTGTACATAGTGCACTGGAGACTGTATGTTGTCAGTTTCTGGTTTATTTTTTATTCTAGAATCTAGAGCTAGAGAATACCTGGGTTGCATCTATGTGCATAAATATAATTGATTCATCAAACAATCTATGTGTTCTCCTTTTGCTATATAAGTTCTTCAGGATGTTTGGTATAGAATTGATAATTTTTTGAATAATGCATTGGGAATCGTATGTTGAACATATCTTTGATGATAAAAATCTGTTCAGGATGTATAACTGACAGAACATAAGTTTATGGTGCAATGGTGCTCCTATAACCCAAATTTACAGGTAGAGATATCAAGATATCTTGTGAATTCATCAAGTATATTTTTGTTACATTTACTTCTCAGTTTGGGATTGAGTATTTAGTTCCAATTGAACATGAGGCTCAAGTTTTGCTTGAAATCTAGCTGTCTCCATCACCAGCTTACCTTAAAAGTCTTCACAAATTAAACAAAAATTAACTTTTGGTAAGTTCAAAAATGTTTGCTAAATTTATCTGGGTGACCTTTGATGTGGTTTCTATAGAAACAAAAAAGGATGACTTGACTTTATATATTGGGAAATGGCTGTGGTTGGTGACAGTCGCAACTCATAAGTCCCTAGCCACTCTTTTTCCTGTTTTGGTCCACATGCAGTTCACATACTCAAATTTCTTGTGCATTTAATACAAAGCATTTGTGAAGCATGTTTTTTGTTTCACATCAAGCATGCCGTTTTGGTTTTTGAATACAATGTTTTGATGAATAAATTTGGTGGAAGTTTTACTTGAGAATGTTTTTTGTCAAAATCTTATCCTACGTGGTTGTATTCCTGTATTCTATATGGTTGATATTCTTTGTCAACATATGGTTGATGACATTTTTTTATCCATTTGCAGTGCTTTTGTTGTACCAGCTGACATTCAGGTGCTTACTAATGAGTCAAAGAGTAAGTTGGCAGCTCGTTGCCAGGGTAAAACAGTTAAGTACTTTGCTCGTGCTGTGGAGGAGATATGTGAGGCTTTTGAAGAACTGAACAAGAAACATTCAGCAGGATCAGAGCAGGATGTTGAAAGCACCAGTGCTGCCCTTGCATCTCCCTCAATCAGTGATTCTGAAGATAGCAAGCATCAATATGAGGCATCTCACTTGGAAGACCTGGAACAAAAACATAATGTGAATGATGAGCTGCTTGGAGCGGAGTATGGTCAGGAGGGAATTGCGTCCTCTGATATGGGTTTTGGTGGATCTGGAACTCTCTTGACAAGAAAAAAAACTTCAAGCAATGGTGTTCAGATTGCAAAGGAAAAGAAACTTCCAGTTTCTGTGTCAGATTCTCATGCTTTTTCTGGTAAGGAGAAATTGACACATACTAATTCCAATGATGGTAAGAAAAATGAACTGGAGATGCCACCCAAAATAGGAATTGCAGAGCGACAACCAAAAGGCTCTGCTGCTGATGAACCTCAGGAGTCCAGTAATCACAACGATGAAAATGAACTTCAGGACAAAGATGCAGGTAATGCTTTGAAGGTTCTAGCAATTGATCATCGAACCACAAAGGTCTCAGAGAAGAAACAAAAACTGGACAATGCTTCTGGAGTTAAAAGAAACACGACTTTACAAAAGCAGTTGAATTCTTATGGAAAGGGAAACAAGCTGCCTGGACAGGGAAATAAAGGGGCCATTTCATGTGACCGTGGCAGAGAACCATCTAAAAATGCTTCAAGTGGTACTGACTCAAAAAATGCCAAGATATCAAAGAGTCTGAAAAGACCTAAGGAACATTCTATTGAAAAAGAAAAGTTGCATAGTGATCTGAGGAAGGACGTAGCAGATGCTTCCAATGAACATGACTATGATGCGTTGAGTTCTTCTGGTGAATCAACAGAGGAGATATTTCAGGGTATAAATAGAAGGCGTAAGTTGGATGCATGCAAAGATTCACTGCCAGCTAAAAGATCAAAAGTAGCAGGAGAGAATGGTGACAAGTGCAAGAGCTCAAGGCATAGTGATTTATCTTGTGATGTCAAAAGTAAAAGTGATAAAGTTGTAAAGACAAAAAAATCTGAACTTTCCGTGAAAACTGAAGGTTCCTTAATACCGGAGATGGAAATACATCATGGTGGGATGCTTGTTGCACGTGATGAGGCTGTCCGTCCGACAACCAAACATTCTCATGTCACGAATGCAGTTGCTGATCCCGCCACTAAAACTGCTGCAAGTACAATTCAAACTAGTTCTCGCTTTGTAAAAGATGAAACACATGACAGATCCGTTAATATGACTGTCCGATACAGGCGTCGATCATATAGATTTGATGATGATGATGAGGTGGAGCGGAAGACTCCAATTCATAAAGAATCTGCAAGCAACTTGGTTTTAGCACATTCTGACATCTCAGTTTCTGAACAGAAATTTCACTCTGTGAGGGAGGGTAACAGAGATTCTCCATCGAGTAATGCTGTGGCTGGAAAGCCTGGTATAACCAGGGATTTGAAATCTTCTGCCGGCATGTCATTGCCTGTCAAGATGGCTGAGAAAATGAAGGATAGGATAGAAACAACTGAAAGAGCTCAGAGTTCTCAAAGTCCTAACAATCCAGAATATCAGAAGTCATCATTTGGTGATTCTAGACCACCCAATGTTTCACCCAAGGTATCTGTTGCTCTGGATGATGAATTGAATTCGACAGATCAAATATCTGCAAACCCATATACAAAAGCCTTGGTTTCTTCTTCAGGAAAGAAATCTCAGATTGTTCTATCCAAACTCTCAAACCACCAATCTGAGAGCTTGAGATCCTCCCATAGGCGAGCTACACCAGAAAAAGTTAAGGCATCAGGTAAATCAGTTAACGCAAAGGCAACCTCAAAATGCAACATGCACATTAATGTGCTTACTGAAAACAGGACTGATAACAAACTTCCTGTGGAACAAAATTATGAAAAGAATGTTCTAGGAAAGAAAAGGTATGACTTCACTTTTAGTTGGAAGTGTAAATTGTGGTATTAGGAGAGAGAGAGAAGGAATAACTTATTTTCTGTTTTGGTTAATTTTTCATTAATTTCATTATTGTACAGATTGGAACCTGCTAAGGAAGAGAAATTAACAAGCCATAATGAATCTATATTTTCTGATACCACTAAGTCAATGAAGCACCTTATAGCAGCTGCTCAAGCAAAAAGGAGAGAAGCACAATCACGATACCTGCCTCCTATTCCTACTTTATCATCGACTCCTGATGTGTTCCATGGAAGGAGTCCAAGTCCTGCTACTCCAATTCCCTTTTCATCATCACATTCTGTTCAGAAAGATATGAGAGGAACTTATGCTTCCACGCCTTTTGATTCTCCATCTGCTGTTTATCAGGATTTTTCTTTAGCAAACAAAGTGGAAGTCGAAGAATATGAGCACAGGATTAGTCCTGAATACAGGCCACCAGGTGGTTCACTAAGTGGTGGTACTGAAGCTGCTGTCGCACGTGATGCTTTAGAGGGTATGATAGAAACACTTTCAAGGACAAAGGATAGTATTGGACGTGCAACTCGTCTTGCGATTGAGTGTGCCAAATATGGTATTGCTGGCGAGGTGAGCTTGCATGCATAATCATGCTATAGGGTGTCTAAATTTTCATGTATTAACAATCTTTATATGTTCTAATCTGAACATAGTATTTGTTTTGGATAACATACTGTTTGATGCAATAATTATGCCAATTAATGAAAGATCATAATAGGCAATAGATGTGATTGTCTGCAGATTGTGGAGCTACTTATTCAGAAGTTGGAGAGTGAACCTAGCTTTCATCGTAGAATTGATCTCTTTTTCCTTGTCGACTCTATCACTCAATGCTCACATTCTCAGAAAGGTTGGTTCATGCTGGGTAAAACTTTGTTACTTCATTAATTTTATTATTATTATTTTTTGAGTTTGACATGTTTTTGGAGTAGAATTTAATCAATACAGAACGCTGTATTGTGAATCTTGTTTTGGTTTTTACGTCAATTAAATAGAATATAGATTTAGTTCTTCTGTGATAAACAAGAACTTGTATCAAGATTTTGGGTACAGATTCCTTTTGTTACATTATGACACTTTTTTGGTTTATTTTGTGTTCTAGAATGGCAACTACTGTTAGTGCTATCTAAACAAAATTCATATTATTTGTGATGTATTGATAACTTATAGGGATTGCTGGATCATCATATATTCCTACTGTACAAGCAGCATTACCACGCCTGTTGGGGGCTGCTGCACCACCTGGGGCTGGTGCTCGTGAGAATCGTCGTCAGTGTCTCAAGGTGATTTTTTTACTTTCTTACAATTTAATGGTATTATATCCTTTTCAGAAAAGTAAATTTTTTTTCTCAGGTTTTGAAGCTATGGCTTGGGAGGAAAATTATGCCAGAATCTCTCCTTCATAGATACATTGATGATATTGAGGTTCCCAATGATGATGTGTGTGCTGGACTCTTTCTGAGACGCCCATCACGAGCTGAGAGGTCCGTGGATGATCCAATCAGAGAAATGGAAGGCATGCATGTAGATGAGTATGGAAGGTATGTGTGACACCTAAATTATATAGTTTGATATTGATTTATCATTTATTAGGTATTGCCTGTCATCTTTTTGAGCACTAGGCCATCTGAATATTTATTAATTTTCTTCGGTAGTTGCATTCTTTTGTGAATCATATTAAAATAAAATGACTTGTTCCAGATAGCTGACTTTTTAATGCAATGCATCTAAAAACCTTTAGATTAACTATGAAGTGGTAGAATTAAAGAGCAACTAATTTTCATTCAAACCACATTAGTAGCGTATCTCTGCAAGTTCAATTTCCTATCACAATCTAGGTATCAAATTCATTTTTTGTAACATTTGCATTTTGTACCCAAGGCGTAAAATCCTTCGAAAATACCTGAAAAATAGAAAAAAAGTTAGGATAAAGTTTTTAAGTTAGAAATAAATAGTAATAGTATAAGTTTGGCAAAATCAATGTAAATTAGATAAGAATAGTGTCACATATATTTTTCGGGCTTTGAGGAATAGCCTTATGTAAGGTTCGTATTTCGGTCCGTTACAGATTGTCCTTATGTACATATTGAAATATCTATAGAAAAATCATTTGAATTATTAGATTATTTTGTTACAATATAAACTTTAAAATTCAAATGAATTAAATAATCACATATGTAGATATATCTGATTGTTGATTCTACCACCAAAATAAATGACGAGCCTCCACGGGTGGTGGATTGGGGTCCTCGATCCTATGCATTTGCATATCAATATGATATGTTTGTTGGACTCAATCCTGAAATTGATCCCACGATATAGTGTATTGATACACCGTATGCCATTGGTGCATTAATGTGGTGATGATCGTAGGTTGATTATCATGAATCACATTTATCCGAGGCATCGCCTGAGGCATGTATTGGTGAATGGCAGAGCTTCTACTTTCGTTACTGATCTGTTGTTCCGTATCATACCGTTGCTCGGAGAAGTATGACCAATTATCACTGTACTGCTATTGGCCATATGATTTTTTATAATACGACGGCTAGAGTATGATGAGCTTTATTCTGTGTTTACATCATGTAGGCTCTGTCGCATTTGCTCAAATTAATCCACTGCCTTCCCCTTCTCTTTCTGTGCATAAATTTAACTAGTACCTTGTTGAGTTCCATGATCTGAATCTTGGGTGATATGTGTAAAATATTGCTCCTGATTAAAAAGTTATTCCTCTTAATCCTTTCAAATTATCCTCGATTCAATTCATAAATCGTTGTTTTGTAGAGTTTAGGAGAGTACAAATGTAAGAAAAAATTAGTTTGAGGTAGTTTAAGAGAGTGTGAAAGTGAAATGAAGTGAAATAGAGAGAGGATGGATTAAAAAACCCATGAGAAAGGGCTCCAACGGTCAATTTGACCGTTGGAACACTGTTACAGGTCGGTAGCGGTCAATTTCGACTGTTACCGTCCGATATAGCTCCGTATTGTTCATTACGGGACGATATCCAGTGTTTCGCGGTGTAGCGGGCAGTATTATTCAAAAATAAAAACGTAGGTTAATACACACATTAAACTTGCATTTACTCCCTTTTTCTTCTCTCTTCACTATCTTGCCTAGGTCCTTTCTGAAGGGTTTCCGACATCCTGCTGACAATATATAAAAAACTACATATACCTCCAAAGTTTCAAATAAATGTATAAAAGGCGGGTGTGGGGGCTGAGAGGGTCAATGTATATAGTCCTCTATGCCTATTTCTGTGACTCAAACCTTGATCACCCAGGTCACAAGGGAGCAACATCACCCTTGTACCAAGATCCGTCCTCTTTCAAGTAAATGTATATACCTTATAAATATCTAGCACTCAACTTGGACACATATAAACATGATGGGCTGAGTTGCAAATGTCATTTCATTAACCAAAATGCCCTTAAATGTGGCATACATTTTACCTTTACTAAACAAGAATGCTTCAGATGCCCTATAAACACAAAATAACCCATTATTAACACCTGCAATTAGATACGGCCATATAGCCAAAACAACTATTTGGGATCGACTATATGATCTCTTGCCTCCATTGAAATCTATAAAGAGTATTTAAATATTTAAATATAGTTTATACTTTATATTAAAGTCTTTTAAGTCTACTTTTTCCTCTTCTCGTACCACTAATTTTAATAATCACACTTTAACTTTTCTAACTATCGCATCTCACGTCTGTAGTTCTCTTTATCACATGTCCATATCATCTTAAACGATTCTTCCCCATTTTAACTTCTACTGAAGTGATACATAATAACTCACGAATGAAAATATTTCTGTTTTTATTTTCCTAGTAACTCTATATATCCATCTCAACATTCTTATCTACGCAACACAAATTATCTTTTTATATGTTGTTTCTTAACTGCCCAATACTCAATTGCATAAAGTATTGTTGGTCTAACTACTGTCTTATAAAATTTGTATGAGTCACCATTTGCTATTTTAACCATCCTATTTTTAATCCATGAATAATATTTTCATCAATTTGATGCAAGATATCTAAAACTTTTACTTAATAGAACTTCCATACAGATTAGATTAACAATGCTAAATTTAGTTTTATACAGATTACCAAAAGTAGGAACTAGGCATACCAAATCGAATCAAATACATATTTAGTTCTTACTAGTTACCGGCACGTTCACATCTGGAGCTCCTACCACTGATGGTTTAACTTGAATTTCCCTTTCCCTGTTTCCTAATAATAGGTTCTCCATGAACCCCCTTACGTTGGACCCTCTTTTGATGTTTCTCTCTCTTTCCCCTAAGACACTCTCTTCATTGAGATTCATGCAAACCAGCAGCTCTCCCTATCTCTCTTTCTCTATGACACATTCCCTCATTCTCTCCCTAACACAGTCTCATTATCCAAACATAACCTAAGGAATTTAATTCCATTCCGTCAAAACCTTTTTGTTAGGTAGTCATTCCATCTTCGTCTCTTTTAACTCCACTACTTTGACTCCTAATACTCTATAGTCTCTCCCACCACCTTAAAGGACTTGAAGAAGTGGGGTCACCGGTGGTGGACTGCGTGGGAGGTTGGTGATCATTGGAATCAAGGATTTTAATTTCGAATGATACCGCCTGTACCAGACGGTATTAGCCTGGTTGCGATGGGGGAAGAAGAAGTGTCGAAGAAGAGGGAGAATTGGGAGAACCTCGACACTTCCTGATCCGATGCCGCCCTCCCTCGATGATCCCGATCTGGGAGGTAATGGGGAGATGGCGGCTCGACTTCTTCTTCGCCGAAGGCCGGAGATGTCTGTGACCTTCCACATCTTCGCCGAATACCATAGATGAGGAGAAGAACGCAATAGATGAGGAGAAGACTGCGTTCTTCTCCTCGTCGTGATATGACGAGGAGAAGAAAAGGAGGCGACGTCGCCGAGGCAACGTACGCCTCCTTTTTTAAAATATTATATATATACCGAGCGGTACACCTGACATACCGTTCGGTATGCCTGTACCGTACTGAGCAAAGCTCGATCCATCGGTACGATACGAAATTACGAACCTTGGTATTAACAAATATCTATCTTTACACCCTTGTTTTATCGAAAATTCTCTCTTATGTTTGTTTTAGTGTGCAATTCAAACTTCTTGATGATAAAAAGCTCTATGTTATTATTTGCAAAGCTATTTTTTAATTAAAATTTGGTTGTTCTTTTGTCATTATCTTATATCTATTTTCATGTGACCATAATCCATATTTAGAGGAACCTACATATTGTCCTTCATTGGCCTATTGGCTTGTTCATTAAGATGTTCTTCCAAGTTTAATTACATATCCTTTTGTGACATTCTCATTTTGTCGAAACATATGTTGCTGTGAGTGAACTCGTAGCATCTAATAGTATCATAACTTTTCTGAAGGAAATTTTTCTGTCATCATATGAAAACCTTCACTATTTTCTTCCTTCTTGCTTTTGTACCCTTCACTCTCTGTTTTCTTGTCCTTATTGGAAATCAGAAGTTTTCCTGTTTTATTTATCTTTTGCTTTTAAGCCTCCTCTAGTGTATTGTCTTATAGTTTATATCTTAAATATTTGCATCATCCTTATTAATATCTTTTTCTTTTAGTTATATTAATGTGCTTTAAAGCTCTTTTTTCTTGTATCTACTTCCTTTCTATGACTTTTATCTTCCTTCAGCTTTGTCCTATTTGTTTCCATTTTTCACACCAAGAAACTTGTTTTAAGATTCAGTATGTGTGTAAACTGCTAGCTTTCTAATACATGTAGAAGCTGATAGCTTCTGAAGTTATTTACAATCTAGAATGTTCTGATAGTTTTGATATTGTGCTGTTGAGTGCTTTTACTTGTAAAATATGATTTTTACAATTATGGTAAATTACTTTGTTACCTGGTTGTCAGCAATTCGAGTCATGAAAACATTATCTGTGCACTGAAACAAGCACTTTATGATGTATTTTCTCTGTTTGTTAATGGAGTTCTAAGTTGTAGTGTTCTTTTTTGTCTCATTTGTGTCCTTTCTAACCATAAAATTCCTTTTTTGTTTCTTATGACTATTTACCTTTGTTTGTTTTTTCCCTTCATATTGCTTTGTTCTGTTTTCCATTTAATTTGTCTTCTCGTTTTGTTCTCTTCATATCGTCTCTTTCTTCTGTTTCTATTGTTTTTCCAATCTTTCTACTTTTTCCCTGTCTTCTCCTTTTGTTTCTTTGTATTTTTTCTTTACTTCCAACTATTTTCTACCTTGTATAGCCGCATATTATTGTTATATTTTATCCTTAAAGTTATATATATTTTTCTTACCTGCTATTTTTACCAGTTAA
Source organism: Musa acuminata AAA Group (assembly GCF_036884655.1). Lineage (NCBI taxonomy): Eukaryota > Viridiplantae > Streptophyta > Magnoliopsida > Zingiberales > Musaceae > Musa > Musa acuminata. The sequence goes on along the minus strand of NC_088351.1, from coordinate 36,757,531 downwards.
CTTCTGACACAATAATGTTTCTTACCTGCATATTAATGTTTCTTTTCAGCAATGCAACATTTCAACTTCCTGGATTGTTATCATCTTGTGTTTTTGAAGATGAGGAAGATCCTCTTATCACTCTTCGCAGAAATTCTGGCAATGAAATGCCAGTTGAATCTGACAATACTTTGGAAGAATTAGATACATATGCAATCACACCCAGCGACAGACATCATCATATACTAAAGGATGTAGATGGTGAACTTGAAATGGAAGATGCTACTTTGTCCAAAGATGATAAAGACATCATGAGAAATGATCATCAAAAAATTGAATTACAGCATCAGGACTCTAGTGTATCCTTGAAAGCAACATCTGCTAATCCGAGCGAGCTGCCCCCTCTACCTACTTCTCCTCCACCTCCTTTGGATTCTCCACCACCACCGCCACCTCCACCGCCATTGCCTTCTTCACCACCACCGTCGCCTCCTCCACCACCACCATTGTCACCATCCCTAAACCCGCCTCCACCCCCACCACCACTACCACTACCTGGACCGACATCGCTGCCTTCTGTTCCACTTCCACCTGTGCTGTCATCATCCTCACCAGCTTTGTTTTATCCCCCTATGCAGGAAGAATTCAGAATGCCAAACGTAAGGCTTTCTCATTAATAGCTTGTAGCCTTCTACTATAACTTGAATATATTACATATTTGACTTTTGACATGTGTGTGCAGGGCAAACATTTAGTTCATATGGCTGGTAACTCTGCAATGCAGGGACAGGAAACTTCTCTGAAGAGTGAAGTGGTTCCGCAGCAGTGTCCAAACTTTATGGAAAATGGAATGAACAATACACAGTCTCTAAATAACTTTACGTCCTCTAGGCCATTTGAATATGGGCATAATGATATGTATTTAGCTCCTCACACTTCTAGTCACATTCACCAGTTTCAACAAGGAAATGCATCCTTCCACCAAAGACCTTACCATTCACTTCCCCCTTCACAAACTCCCTCCAGTTATCCCCTTCCAAATGTACAAATTCCTGCTGGACATTTTCCGCATGTTACTCCAATGAGTCAACAACCAGTACAGCAACCTTACAATCCTTACTCGTTACCATCTGTTTCTAATAGTCACAGACAATATGTGTCTGATGAGCAAAGGAGAGCACATTCTAGTGATTTTAGCCCCGATAATCAGCATGCTGCTTGGGTGTCTGGAGCAAGACCATCATGCTCAGGGGCTCCTCATGTGCAGGATGGTGTGTAATTATAAGTTGCTCATAAATACTTATGGTTATCTGAATTGTGCATCCTCTAAAAGCAATTGAACTTGGGATGATCGGATTCTTCACTTTCTTTTGGTCAGGGCTTATGAGGTCTAGCATGGAAAGACCGTTGTCTAACTCAATGGGAGTGCATAATCCTATACCATCTGGAGGTCCAGTTCAAGGTTGTGTTGACTTGGACAAAGATATATTAAAAGTCATACGATTGATACACATCCTATTTTTGATTGATTGGTGTCTTTTCATTTCTACAGGCCATGGTTTTCCCCAAGTGCTTCCAGGAAGGCCGAATATTCCTGGTCTTAATTGTTGGAGACCAGGTTAAGATCAGTTCTATGTACATGTTTTGATATGGTAATCTTTGATTTCTTTTTTACACAACTTTGTTAGATAAAATTTGAAATTCTGCATTGTCTTTAAGTGGATAACATTCTGTTTAGAATCATCATTTGTATTTCCTTGTATTTTGTTTCAGTTCTACTCCGAGATGTCTGCGAGTATGCCTTCAGATGTGTGACAATTTTCATCTTCTTACAGTTGATTTTAGGAAAAAAAAGATGCCATCAGAGAATCAGAGTTGGTGTATCTGGTTTAGTCTTTTGTGAGGAATATGTACATTTGAATTGTTTTGCAACTGCATCCAACAAACTAACTTCCTGAATGTAAGTCCATGTTGTATATCCAATCAATAACATGTGTCTTTTATTTTTGTACTTATCCCAATCGTACATAATGTTCCAGTTGCATAGTTTGTGGATATGGTTGAGGTGAAATTTATTTGATGTTATTTGTTACCAGTCTCTGGATATGGAATGTTTAAAATTAAAATACAAATAACACAGACTTCTTTCCTATAAAAATGGCCTGGCATCATAAGTCTTAAGCCCGTGAGCGGTGAGCTTGCAGTGTGATTCACTTAATTGGTTAAAGAAGCCAGCTTTGAAACAGGAACTTCAACTTTGCCCTTCCTTTCAATGCTTAAGATTCATAGCTACGAACGAAAAACTAGGCTGAAGATCAATTGTTTAATTTACTTTTGTTAGAATCTTAATGTAATTTACTTTTTTCTAGCTCTCTGAAGATTGATGAACCCGATAGATATCTTATTGCGTGAGCATACAGAACTTGCAGCATGTCATGCTTTAGTTACTGTTGCATTATAAAATTAGCTAGGAAGTTTCCCACCCCCCTCAAGTTCTTGTACCAATATGATTATGCTTTTGCTATGCTTTATGAGGGACAAGGTCAGTAAGTTCATGGGAGGTCAGATTTCTTGACTGATATTAAATAGTTCAGCTTCTTGATGACTGAGACAATCTATTTGGTTGCTAGATATGAGTGCATTAATTTTATGCCCAGTAGTGCAGTGGGAGTAGCCTCATGCCTTGGTGGTGCAATCCAAAGTTGTTTATCAAGCCATTGAAGCCATTGTCAGATATTTGGTTTCTTAGCTAATGAACTGAATTCCTAATAAATCAAAACTGCTATATATCTTGAAGCCATGCCAATGTTAAATTATTGAATTAGGAAATTTACCAACATGTATCAACCGATTGATGTATGAAACTGGGTGGAAGGGGTTTGCAAATATAAACTAATCTAATGTTTTCAGATCCTTCTGTATTTATCGATCTTCTTTTTGTGATTATCATTTACCTACATATAGAATTACATTTTATTATATAAACATTTTAGAGCCTCTACCTTATCTGTATCCTTTATGAAGATCCAAATAATTAGGTCCAGTGAAATCCTAATTTTAAGCATCACAATCTCATAAAAGCATATAGATCAGAATGCTTGATAAAGATTGGTAGACTTAACACAAATCAATTGAACACGAGCAATTTAATATATGTATCTTGATTAGAAAATTCTGTTGTTAATTATCACACTTTTTACAGACCTACAGTACATGTGGATTAACTGTGTTAGTCAGTTCGCCAGATGAGGCTCTTGAAATATTAACTTGTATGCTGTTAACAGGGAACTAACTGTTATGAGCTCTGCTTGTGTTCAAAGATGACCGTACCTGGGTGTGTGAAACATTACTTAGAACTTTTTAAGCTTCTTTAAGCAAAGTGACATCTAATTGAGGTATAAGAAATATGACATTTATTAAGTGATCACCTGAATAAATGGGTGTTTACATGTAATATGCAGGAGTAACTTGTTAGTTTCACTTTCTAACATACTATCTGTCAATCTTAATTGAGAAGCTTCATAGGTAGCTAGGTGCATTTTTATCTTATTATTAGTGAGTTTCTGTTTACGAGTTAGAGAGACAGAGGAGTTGACAGTGAGAGAATTAGAAAAAATGGGGTTCACAAATGGTGGTTGAACATCAGACAATATTAACGAGCATTTCCATATTCATAATTTTATTTGTTCCTGCTTTGGATAAGATAATCAGATATATATATTTTTATTTCTGAAAGTATTGACGGAAATATGTTCTCTCATCAAAGAGTCCTAAGATCAGTTTGTGTAGGGAAAAGTGTTTCTGTATAGCTTAATGTTTGTGTTCTGATTATGGTAGGATGATAGGTTTTGGAGTCAGTTGATTGGATCCAATTAATGTTGACTTATGGTTCAGAATATGGTAGGTTTAGGAGTCAGTTGATCAGATCAAATTTTACATGGTAGGACTAAGTTGATTAGATCAAATTGGATATGATTGTATTGAGTTGTTACTGTTTTGTTTATACATAAAGTCTAGTTTCTGTTTGCTTATGACAAAAGGATTCTGGGTGACAGTGGGGTTTTCTCTTCTTCTTTCCCTTTTTATATCTTTTTTCCAACTTTGTATTCTTGTCTACCACTTTGTCAAACCTTCGCCTATCCCTATTTAGAAAACACCGTTTCTCTGTGTATCTTTCTGACATACGCACAAATATGGAAGTAAGACCATGCTGCCCTGAATTGCATCAGAATTAACTAAGTGTTTTAACATTTTGATGTTGCTTACTGGGAACAAGATAGGTCTCTGTTGTATGTTTTTTGGAATATTTTAAGGAATCATTGGAGGTCCTAGCTGTGAGAGGTGATGCTCGATAGAAATGTTTCTTTAAGCAATTTTTGGAAATTTGGTGAGAATCTCGACTCTCTGTAAATTGGTTCTCACTCCATATTTTTTTTCCTTATATTGGCTGGTTATCATTGGATAATCTCGCATTACTTCCTTTTACGGGATTCTATTAGATTTGCATCTAATCAGGATAGTTTTTTTTTTGTTTTTTAAATAGTTTCTTCCTCCACCAAGTTGAACAAATTTATTCTTATCACAGGTCTTTTGCTAAAACAGAGTTGGTCGCATATGTGGATATCTAATTATACATCGGGTTGATGTTGGGAATTGCAAGACAGTTCTTAGGGATTTTGTTCCAGCTAAACCAGTTCAAAGACTGAGGTAAAAGTTATACAAATTGGTAACTCAAGAAATTTGTACAGTTCAATGACACTGGGCTTTTTATAATTCCAGTACTGACTAAATATGGCATTTCGAGAACCTTGTTGTTCACTTATTTTTGTAATGGTTAAAATGAATGAACATTGATCATTAGAAATGTGTTATTTTTTGTGAATATCAAGAGCATTTTGTTGAAATTGGAAGAAAAATATGAAACTTGCTGTTGCTGAAAGTATAAAACTAATGCTTGTCTAGTAGTATCCTTCTTGATACCTGAACATTGCATCTTGCTTCACTTCCGAGTTGACACTATATGAAGTTATTTGTGTGAGCTGAAGGATAAGCATTTCTTATAGGTTTTTAGGTATGCAATCAAACAATTTTTTATTCTTCATAGCAGACTCCATCTATTGTAGTTGTAAGAAATGCTAGCAATTTAATATTCATAGTTGTTGGGATGTTTTGTCTGTCTTTATTGAAGGTTCATGTTTCCTGTAGATTCATAATGCACCTTGATAAAAAGCTGAGGGTACATGTAATTTTATTGGGAAGGAAAAACAGTTTCAGTTAAGTTTCAACTGACAGTAAAGTCAACCAGCTTCTGCTGAACTAGTTTTGCAACTGATCATATTAGCTCTATAGGGTTTAATCAAGTTGTGTAAAGTTAAGAAGGATATAGCGGGAGAGGCATTGCTGATACCGTAACATTAAGATTCACATTCACGGTTCGGCTTCATTTCTCTCTTATTTGTTGTGGAAACCATGTTTCTTGTCAAAGCAATCAAGTTTCACTGTTCAGTAGGTTTCTCCAAGATTGAATGCTTGGAAGAATTGCATTGTTTTTGTTAAGTCAATTGTGAAAGATTGCCATGCTGATCAACATGTGTTGGCATGAGCTGAAACATCCAATACCAGAATGTGTACTAGATGTGCCACACCAACCCTGCATCAGTGTCTGACATATGAATAGGCTAATATTTGGTCTATGCTCAGTGCAATAGGGTCATATCATCTAGCACAATGCAGAAGTGTATCGTGCTAGAAAAGGTATCAACATGCTCCTGTGCCAAGTTATAACAACTCTTTATTATACTTTTCACATGACTGGTCAATAATTAATGCATTGCTTAGATACAAGAACTAGTTGGTTCTAGCTCTAACGAGTCGGTTCAAGGCAGCCCAATCTCATAAAAGATCCAGACCCGATGGCCAATTAGACCTCCACAGTTGGGCCATACTGATTACATTTAGCAAAATTGAGTAAGCAGTGTGCACATCTGTTAGCCTCGTAACAACATGAGAAATACACGCTTGAAGCTCATTTACATACTAAAAAATCTTCCTCACACAATCGGTGGACTTCCGAGGGTCAGTTCCTCAATGGTTGAGGACCCTTACAACCTGAAGAGAATCAGTCCCGATCTCAATACTTTGAGAACCCTCAGTTATTGCAGCCTGGACCCCTCTAGGATGGCCATCAGCTTATTATACCAGCAGTCTCCGCCTTCCAAATATGTACAGCTAGCCAGTAGACAGCACCCCTCGTCCAACCTAAGCACAAAGCCAGCCCCTCCAACATCAAATTAGCATCAAAAGACCCATCATTATTCAACCTGACCTACCCACCAGGGTGTCTAGTCCACTGCACTAGAATGTGCCCCATCCCACTTTCCCTCGGACTCATATAGTAGACTACTATTCAGTATTCACAACGAAGCCCACAGCTCTAAGGAGAATAGAGATAGGCCCAACTGATCCTAATATATGTGTATCATATATTACTAGTGCCGTTGTCCTAATTATGCCTAGATTCATACGTACCAGATGGTATTTACCAGTTTGGTAGATGGATTCTTTTCGGGCGATTCGGTATGCTTATCTGTCACCCACCCCCTTGTTGTTCATGCCATCAGTCACCTGCCTCTGCTGCGCACCGGCCTGGGTGCTTCCAATGTTAAAACTTATGGGTTGGATGAAAATGAAAAAGGATATAAAGTTTTTATCTATACAACTGGGAATTATCTTGTTTCTCTCTCCAAATGACATAAATTTGAACTTTTTTCCTCAATTTGTGTGAAACCTCTTAACAGTACAGATTCTGATAAGTTCTCATCTATGGATTATTTGTTGAAAGATACTGGCTTGCAAAGGTTGTCGTTGTCGTTCCTCCATTGAATTCAGATAGCCGTTGTGTTGCTGGTTAGTCAATGGAGCTAGACATAGGTAATTATCTAACGTGGTGCATTTTGCTTGTGTTTTAGTTAATGAAACAATGATTCAATAAGTATATGATAATTAGCCATCTTATCTTAACTAATTTTGTTATGCCACTCTGTTGTTTACAACACCAGCAAGCATCTCCTGTTTCAGTCTAAATGAATTAGCAAAAAATTGTAGGATTTTTGCAGCTTCATCTTTGTCACTTGAAGAATGAGAAACTTGAAGGAACTTCTGGGTTTGGTGGGTGGAAGAAATGCTCAGGGCATTAGAGCAGATGAATGTTCACCAGCATAATGGGTATTTACATCTGGCTTTGGATCTTAATTAGGTAGCAATGTGATAGGTTATGCCTGATTCATTTTGACAGTAGCCAGAATATATTATTATTCGTTTCTGATCTGTACATGCTAGTTTAGGCTTTTGATAATTCATCCAGGTGATGCATTTATGCTTTACATCTCACCATAATTTTCACTATATCCTGTGTTCAGGTAAGAGACTTGTCGAATTCCTATTCTTTCTTTCTTGCTCTATCCCTTTCAGCTCCTGCGCGATTTACTTGTCTTCAGGTTGTGTGATATCACTTGCTATTCCATGACTTTTATCCTTTTTACTCGGCCTTCTCCATTTCTGATCTATGAAATTTTAAGGCATTAACTTTTGCAAAAATCTGCGTTGAACAGAAGATTCATATCATGGTTTAAGATTTGCTTATTGATGCCTTGACCATAGTACCTTTGCTGGAGTTGAACTCAACCATGATCCAAAATTGTGGTGAGGCCGCCATCCTGCAACAATAAGGTAGAATTTTGTCTCGGAGTAGACATTCTGGTTGTTAGTATATATTGTATGTCTAGCTACGTGGATAGTATTTAGTACGTACAGTTATTGTAATCCTAGCAATACCGAATGAAAGGCATATAGACATCCTCTTATCATGGAGGTGTTATGTGATGGTCTTTATGATTCGTTCTTTGGACGTTGCATTCCTTTTAGAGTGCATTTTGAGTTCAACATTTGATATGAGTTGTACATTGATATATTATAATGTATCATGTGTCGATCAATAACTAGTCGATACATTGGATTTAATGGACGGATGAGGGAAATATTTGGAAGGGTATACTAATACATAGAGAGCAAATTTATTGCTTTTCAAAAATTGAAAGAATGGATTTAGGTATAGGTAAAATGCCATATAAAAACAGCATTTAGATGAGGAACGCCGTGAACGAGCGAGAGCGTTGAGGCTTTGAGAAAACACTAAAAGAAAAGAACTACTGGATTTTGGTGTACCTCTCCTCCAACATAACATGTCTGGAGAAGGAAGATGCACAGGGAAGTAATCATCTTAATATTAGATGTGGTGCTTTTGTTTCATTTTTCATTCAGGTATTTGATTTCGTTCTTAGAACACTTGGGATAAGTTCTCTCTGGATTTCCCTTCCGTAAACCATTATTAGTCCCCTCCTGCTCGGATCACAATGAAACGTCAGCCTCACCGAATAATAATATGATTGAGAGACGAGGAGAGATCTCATTGCATTCTTTTCAATTGTGTATGGATTTGTAGGATTATTGGAATTGGAAATCAAATTTTAGATATTTTGATATAATATATATTTAAAAAACAATATCGACATCTTCGTGTCATTGGTGTCGTGGTGTAGTTGGTTATCACGTCAGTCTAACACACTGAAGGTCTCCGGTTCGAGTCCGGGCGACGCCATTTTTTAATTCACGACATTTTTTTCCTTTAAAAATTAGGTTCTCTTTTTGTCCAAAATCCGACCGTAGCCTTCAATGGCGTTTGGATGAGGGAATTAGAAAAGACAAGATAAGTAAATTTTGTTTATTTCTCTCCATAATACATGTATTTTTTTTATTATATTTCAGGAAAAATCACACATTATTTTGAATGTGATTAAAGAAGCAAGACAAAAAGGAAAGTCATGTTATTCTGTATGAAGGATGTTAATAGCTATGTTCTTATATTAATTTTTTTTTAATTTCTCTTCATATACGTTTATTAAATTATTATCATGCATTGTCTCTTTAGAGACTGACTGTTTATATCATTTTCAACCGAGCTATCTACCAATATGGATCTAGCATAGTCCAAATAACTTCATTTTGCACAACCTTTTTTGATGAAATTCTACACTAAAAATACCAACATCATCACAGATTTCTTGACTCAGGAACTGATCAGCAAAGACTACATATATTGCAAGTATTTTGGAAGGTTTAGAACAGGGAATCATGATGATTTTAGCTGCTGTGGTATTATTTTTTTGCAACTGCCAACTTCAGTCAGTACTAACACAATGCATCATCACATAAAACATCCAGTAAAATTGTTTACCTACATATGACAGGTTCTTACACACTGGCTGTTAACTTTGAACTTTTTTCAGTATACTATCTGCTGCTGCATGGCAGGGAGAAGAAGACATCCATATCTATTGGCAAGAACAAATTTTGCTAAAGGTAAAGTGGCAATAAGATACATTTTCAAACTAATAACACTGATTGAACAACATCCATTTTTCCAATGTCAAAACTCTTGATGATAATTATCCCAGTTGGTGGAATTCTTTGTTTCCAAGGTGTTTGCTGTACATGGATGCAAAGTAATGATAGGGCACCGGGAAGAGCAATCAAATACTACCCTGGTTTTTTCCTTTAGGATCAGGACAGGGGATTATACCCCATTTCCTGCGCACATCCTCCAGGTTCTCGTGAAAGTGCTTCTCGTAGTACACAGACATCAGATCTGTGCACGCCACACCTGCCTTAACAGCCCAAGGAAGATAGTGTTGGAAAAAGAGTGCCCTTTGCTTTCTGCTGAACCGTAATGAGCCTCCGACGACCGACAAGGCACACATCGGAACAAACATTTGCTCAAACTCGATCACCTTAAGAGCAGACTCACCTATCAAGTTTGTGGGAAGGCCAAATAGCACATGCCAGAAGTCATGCACCTCATGAGCACGTGTGGCCATGTATGCCAGCTCATCTGTGTCCATGAATCGAACTGGTGGGCGGTCATCTGGGGAGAAGTTCCTTGATCCCATGAATCGTGCATAAGCTGAGCCAAATGTGCTTTCCGGTAAGTCCCAGGCATGTGACACTTGTGCAGATACCACATGTGGGCGCTCTAAAAGAACTTCCTGAACAGGAAATAGAGAAAGAGAACAACAGGTATAACATTGCAGCGCATGAGAAATAGAGAAAAAAGACTTGAATGGTTATGCTTATCCTCTAAAATGGATATAAAACTATTAAGTGCTTTCTTTTTCCCTAGAGACAAAATACTCCATCGAAGGAGGTCAAGATTTGATTGAAATATCTATTACGATTATATGGACAATTGTTTCCAATGTACAAATCTTCTTAACTCTAAAGCACAAGCCATGCAAGAATGATAGGCTGCCTAAGAAAGTTGGCACTCTACTAGGGCATCATCTTACGCCACATCTTAGCTATGGTTGCTGTGGAGCCAGCACCCCATCCTACGTCAACCTCTGGTTGATTTGATCTATCTCATACATTCTTTTCTGGTTGTATGCTGGTGCAATCTTCTAACTTTAACGTCTTAGGAAGACAATAATCTTGACCAGTCAAACACGTAATGCTTATAATGTGCCAACCACATACAAGGTTACTTTCACTAATCTCATTGATTCTATGTAACAAATCCAGTCATATGGAACTACATTGTAATTCCATATCTATATAAATGATTGTTTGCTTAAACTGGAAAGTAGATGAACTTACTTTGCCTTCACTGCTATTCTTCATCTGTTGGAGAACCCGCTGAAAAGCTGGCTTACCAGTGGTCTCACCTAGCGCAGCTATCAAGTCCGCTCTTCTAGGATCCATCAAGGCACCGAGAGCTGAACCGAGAGCAACTGCTGCTTGTTGCCATCCCTTCAGAGGAACATGTGCTCCTTCCATAATTTTGTTTTCAGTTCAGACCTAACCAAGAGTGATAACATTGTCACAAGCCATGGTTCATTAATCTACAATGTTAGGCGACTAAAAGAGTTAAAAGAATAGATCCACCTGAGTACCATCACAAGCACAGTCAATACTAAGATCATTGTTCACATTCATTGAACATTTTGAAGAATGACGTTAAAGAAGCTTCTTTAATAATAAACCTATTCCTTGGTTTTCAGGATGATTGTCTTCAAGGCTCTAGGTTAATACTTATGATTCTTTTGTTGCTCTTGCACTGGGTATCAGTCTCACAGTGGTTCACATCATCATTCTTATTATTATTATATTATCTTTTTCCGCTATGTGGGATAATTTTATTTCCACATAAAAAAAGAATGACAACCATGCATGACTTAATACATTGCTCAATTCGGGCTAATTACATATTACCTCCTGTAGTTAGCTACCTTTTGCGTGTCGGTCCCTACACTTTAAAAATTTACATTGACATTCCTATAAATATGAGAGTGAAACATCTAGGTCCATTTATTCTAACGATGCCAGTTTTACCAACAAAAACACGAAAACAAAGGACAAAAAGATAATTTTAATGTTTGGTGGCGGACGACGACGCCGACGTAATTTCCTGGTCACCTTGAACAATAATAAGGTTCGCTCTCATTGCGATTCCACCCGCCTCTATGAGGAGTGTGTCGTTGACCACAATGTTGCCCACCTGTGCCACTCTGCATTTACGTCGATGCTGACGTAGTTGTTGAGTGGCAACTGCATCGGCGCCGACGCAAATGGTTGTGGCCGCCTCGCCGTTGACCTGTTGGGCGAATCCCAACATTGACCCAAAGCTGGCGTCGCCGGAGCTCTTGCCGCTCCCTCCACTGCCGCGTCAGTTCTGACACCACCTCTCGTTGAGCAGTCCTTTCACCGCTCTGCGTTAGCGTCGATACAGTTGCCGCTCAACAACTGTATTAGCATCAATGCAGATGCAGAGCGGTGCGGGACGGGCAACGATGAGATCGACGACACGCTCCTCGTGGAAGCGGGTGGCATCAAAGTGAGAGCAGATCATATCATCATCGGAGACGGATAGGCAACTGTGTCGACGTTGACGCTAGTGGCGCCACCATCCACCACCGAATATTAAAATTATCTTTTTGCCCTTTGTTTTTACATTTTCGTTGATAAACTAATATTGTTATGATAAAATAGACCTAAATGTTTCACCTTCGTAACTATAGGGATGCAAATGTAACTTTTTAAGATGTAAAGATCGAAACACTAAAGATAGCTAACTACATGGGGTAATATATAATTAGCCTGCCCAATTAATTTCCCTATAATTAACAAAAAACCTATCAGGTAAATTACAACACTACAAAAGCTCTCTACACTTATCATTTTCTACACTCCCCGGTCACTTCCACTTGTGCACTTGACTAGTGTGGCCACTGTAAAATGTTGATTAATAAATATTTAACTTTTATAATTATCATTTATCATTCATATCATTATTTATATTGTTTTGCTTCGATTCTCAAGCCTAATAGGTGCCATGTGCTTCCACTTTCAAACTATTTGCCCCTCCTATAACATCAATTTTAGGTTTTGATCAATGCACATATTCGTTCGAGGCGACTTCGTAGGATCACCTCAATATGCACCCTACAAGAGTAACCTTCTTCAAATTAACAAGCAGAACTTCCAAAGAACCTTCCTGATGCGATCACCGACGAATTGGGACACAGAACAGAGACCCTCACGGAACATCGTCGATGTGAAACAACAACGATCTCATGCTAAATGTAAAAAAATTGAAACTTGCAGCAATTAAAATGGTCGCGTACCTTCACTGCTTTAGGTGTTGGAATCACCGTACTCTTTTCTGAGAGACATTCAAGCGACGAAGCGAGAGCAAAGATAGGGAGGAGGAATCCCAAATCGTGGCTAGACCGCGGCTAGATAAGCGGAGACCGGACTCTGGGTTTGGCAGTGTTATATGATTAGGACCAGCGTATCCAAATTACGGGCGGAGAAGGGGGTTCCGGCGATCGGAACGGATTCACGAGTTCAAGACGGCTCCAACCAGAGATCCGAATCAGGGAAGAAGCAAAGGGGCTGATTGCTTCTGCTTGAGAGGGGAGAAGGGGAGAGAGAGAGAGAGAGAGAGAGGAGAATTCTCGTGGAAGCCGGAGGGCTGAAAAGACCAAAATACCCTTAATGAGTTATTTGCTAGAGAGAGAGAGAGAGAGACTGGAGAGGTCGGGATTAGTAACGACGCCTCAATTGCACGGGTGGGAATCACGGCCGTCCACATTTTTCTGGCGTCGATCTCAAACCACACGACAGGTCCCTGCACTCATCTCAAAGAATGACGATTCAGCACCACATTATCTTCTTTTTCCTATCACGATATTACTTGGAGACTTGCCGAGTTCTGCCGAGATAACAACGTTGGTGGTGGCGGCGTATGGCTCTTCGAGGTGGCGTCCTCTGCCCCACGTATGGGCTCCCAAATCCGCTCCCTTCCAACCGGAGCCGTCGGAACGCCGGCAGGCGACTCGTTTCGAGCACCACCGCTGCCGCCGCGGGTCACCAGATGCGCCCGCAAAACGTAGAAGGAGAGTTCTTCGTCGGTAAATTCTACTCAGTTGCGCGGTTACTTTAGGGTCTGGACGTTGATTGGGTTGGGTTATCCGATAGAAGCTGCTAGCTGTGAGGAGGAAAGGGTGAAGGCGCTCCAGGTGAATTTAATCGCGTAGATTTCCTTTGGTTCCTTGCTTGGCCAAAACTTTCTTGGGCTAGGAATTTGGTTTGCGGGACAAAGTCTGGACGATTCCATTTATTTGGTAGCAGCAGTATAAATTCATGAAGAACTTGACAAGAAATCAGCTAAATAAAACAGATATTTCACATGGTTATCTCATTGTACTCAAATAAGTTCAGCAACCACATTATCTACATTTGTTTGGTAATGATCTCTAGGTTTCTGGTAAAGTAAGTTGGATTATGGCATAGCTAAAACCATTGTTTCCTTTAGGACCATTTTGATGAGATTTTTTGCTTTTTTTGGTGCTTTTCAGACCTTCACATTTGGTGAACTTACCTAGTTTGAAAACTTGTCTTGATTTGGATGTTATTCGAATTGTGTCTCAAAAGAATCTCCTCTAATCAATATTCCGATTTAAACAAGTTGGTGGTCAAACAGTGTTGAATACATGTGGGAGTAATTATGCTCTTTTATCATAGTCTTCCTAATATTGTAGGGTATTTCATTCTTTGTCATCATTAGCTAAAATTAGTCGAGCAAATTTCTGCAGATTGATTTAGTAATTCAAGGGCATAAATTATCCCATTTTGTATACAGGTAGATATAGTAGTCAAGCATGTGTATGCCATTTGCAGCTTTTTTTTTGTTCTCCATTTGCAGCTTTTATCATCAGCATTATCGAAGTACAGTGTCCATGCTTCATCTCTGACTTAGGTGTTAGACTTTCTTAACTCAGCTATACAAGTACAGATTAGTTGTTTGGCGTTATTTCGACCTCGGCTAAAAGGATGATCATAGGTGGTTTATTAAACCGCCTCTTGTGCTATGTTTCTTTTGATGATCGGTCATAAAAATGCAAATGCAGTTTCTATTATTTGTTTTGAGATTCTGAGGTGTCCTTTTCTGATATGCATAACATATTTTCATAGTTGTTCCAGCATTAGAAATCTGTTGATAATTACCATCTATGTGAGTCATAGGCTTTCTAGATTTATAGCAATTGATAGTTTTAACAGGACAAACACTCGTAGGAGAATCTAATTAGACCCGCCAACTTTTTAAGCTGCAAATATCATTCAGTATTAAATGGTTATTTTTTAAGTCTAATATCATTTTTAAACATTGTTCTAGGTTAAGTTTGTTTGACAATCTACTCTGTAGTTGAACATACTACTACTGCATGCAATACTTACGTGGAGAACATTTACCTGATTAGTGCTTTTATGGTCCTCAAACATGCTTCTTCTCCAACTTTTCCAGGGTTCAGTCTGTTTGTACCACAAACCACTGGAGGTCTTGTTCACCGGGGATCATCTCGCAAGTTCAGAACAATCTCTTCTTGAGATTGGTGAGTTTTATAACAGGCAATCAGGTACTAAGTTGAAAAATAAATGATAACATAATCACATAGAGTCACGCCATTTTGTTTGCTGTAAACTAAAACGATGTACATCTTGACAGTGAGCTTGCAATCGAGGAGTGTCAGGAAACTACTAGACATTGGTTTTGTGTGGATCTTACCTGGTGGGTATTCTGTGTACTTCTTTCTGTACTGTTTGGAGACAAAAAGAACTATTATCATTCCAAAGTAAGTCTGATATTAAGATGAGAACAACCATAATCTTCATACGAATAGGCTTCAGCAAATGATGTTTCCATGGAGCTTGCTGTGACATTCCCTTGGAACTCTCCTTTGTGCTTTGCTGCTTGTTTTTACATTTAATCCATACTCATTTAATAGCTAATATCATTATACAGGTCACGGTCGGAGGATTGCATTTAGAGATAACCAAGAGAAAATTTCAGCTCTAGAAGCTTTCTTGGCTAACAAAGAGCCGCCGTTTGCACAACATTAGAAGACATGTCATGGTTGCATGAGGGGGCATCTGAACTGCATCAGGTTTTGAATTCGATGCTCCGTCACTGAAGATAGGCCAAAAAGTTTTGAGTTTGTGTGCCCCATGCGTCATAAAACTTTGCATCATTTCAACTGAATGATAGAAACTGTTCTATGGATTCAAAGTCATTAGAAGTCATGAAATCAGGAGTTACTAATCACTCTGTGCACTGTATATATTCATATAAAATTATCGAAGGATGTGAAAAATTATCTACTTTTATTTTCTGCAGGATAACTCTGATTTGTCTGGTAGACTGTAGTTGTTCAGAATCACTTTGAATGTTTGATGCAAGAAGGGAAGAGAGCAGAAGGCATTTCTCTCTCGGGAGAATTATGCCATTCATGCTCTCAATCTTCACCATCTTTTTGTCATCAAGAATTCTTGAAACTTCTTTTGGTTAATTAGGAGGATGAGGATATAAAAAATTTGTATACGCCAAAAAGAAGTGTTCTTGATAGGAGGCCAAAACTTTTGTTAATATAGCCCATTTGCTTGTGTATAGCATTGCTAGTGATGCCAATATTTCGGTTAATTATTTCCTTTTTTACTTTAGCAATGAATATTAGTATTCATATATATTTTTGCATAATATTTTTAATGTATATTTGTCAATCTTACTCTCTCTCTCTCTATATATTTTTTGATTGGTTAAAAGAACACTTCAAACTTTTCTTTCTTTTTATGAATGGATGTCTTGATTTGTCAAATTTTCTTTCTTTCTTATCATATATATACACACACTCGTTGTAAGTCTTTTTTTTCATAAGATTACGACATCTTTTCATATGTGCAAATAAATAAATATTATTTTATTATATATATATTATAAATATTTATTATAGTTTATTTATTCATCAAATAAATTAAAAATAGTCATGAGCCTTATCGAGAAACATAATATTGTCTACTAAATAATAATCTACCTAGTGACAAAGGAATATCTACTCTGTTGAAATCGATAGAAGATTGCTTTGAAAATAAAAATAAAATAAAAAATTAACAACACCGAGTAAAAATTCTTATAAGTCAACTATAAGATAAATACATGTATGAAAGTCAATTATGTCAAATGCCCGAATAAGTATTCTCTCGATAAAAGAGGTTTATCTTATGAAATGAGTTTATGTTCTCCCAATAACAGATAAAGACAAATCATATCGCACTCCCATAATGAATGGGGTAGTGTCTTTCACCCGTTAATGTAAGGACATTTTTCTCCTAACAACGGATGGAAAAACCATCTAATTGTCGTGTATAACAGCTCGCTAATGACTTGAACTCTAGCTCAATTAATCCAATTAAACTTGATTTATTTAGAATTTAACTCAATTAATCCAATCGGTCTCTAATACTCATTTAACCAATCTGAAACCACTCTAAACTAGTATAATTTAGATTATGTTGGGTTCAATTTAGGTTAAATAAACTTGAATAAGGTAATAAGCTCGACTACAAAATATTGGGCCTATGGATTGGTCTTCATATGACTATGCATGTATTATATTAAGTTGAGTCAGTCAATAGCCATGGATTGGTCATATGCACCGCCTATGACTTTCCATGTTAGGTTAGATTGAGCTAGCCTACGAATTGGGGCCTGACCTTAGGTTTGGTCTAGTTTACTTATCGAGCTTAGCCTGTTAGTTGAGTCTAGTCTACGAGCTGTGGCTTAGCCCATAGTCATGATTGTGCATGCATCATATCAAGTCGAGTTAGCTCAGAGCCATGGATTGATCATGTGCATCGCACATCCCATGTTGGGTTGAGCTAGCCTACGGGCTAGGGCTTGCATAAATTACGTAAAAAGGAAAAAACATTCATAATCAAATCATGTATTGTATAAATATAATAGATTTCAAATATTATGAATATGATATAAATAATTATAATATATTTTAATTTTAAAAATAAAGTTTTAAACTTTTAAAAGGATAAAAAATTAGAAACCTTATATAATATAAAAAAAATATAAATATTTTAATATAATAATATAATTTTAGACATTTAAAGGAATAAAAAATATTTTAGAAATACATATAACATGAATAATTATAATATGTTTTGATCCAAAAATAAAATATCAAATGTTTAAAGGAATCGAAGAAATTTTTTTAGTTTATTTCCTAAATTTCAATGATAAGAAAGGAAATAAAAAATCATGTGTAAATTAAAATTTTAATTATATTTAATTATTAAGTTAATTTTGATATCAAATGTTATGATTCGAGATGATAGAATAACTAATTAATCAATTTCGTTTGATCTAAATTATTGATCAAAATATTTAAACTGAAATTAATAATAATATACATATTAAATCTTATAAGTTAATCTTATTTATGAGAAACTAATTGAAATATTATACTTGTCATTCAAAACTTGATAGGCTCAAATACCTCAAGTTCGCAAGATTATGAAGCATGGGTTCTTGATGTTGATCATGGATTGGCACACACCCACCTCGAGTGAATGATCATAATGATGATGATGGGGATCAAAGGCGTGGAATTCAAAGCAGAGTCCATTCTCAACGTACCAAACTGCTTCCCCCTCACGAGTCAAAGATTTGTGGGCGCAGCGAAGCCCGCAGGCCAAAACCTGCTCGCTCCTCCTCCCACGCCCGCACCACGTTCTCCACAATCTCCTCCCCCCATCTCTAACTAACCAACGTTCGCCTCGTCCCCTACTTCAACCCTCGCACCCTCTTCACTTCGCTCCTCCTCCTCCTCCTCCTCCTCTTCTTCTTCCACCCACAGGCTCCGAAGAGAAGCAGCTCCTGAGCTGACCCAAGCCATGGCCTCTCCTTCCACGATCTCTCCCCCCCTCATGATCCTGCTCCTCCTCCTCATCCCTTCCGTGGCTTTCGAGTTCGACGTCGGCGACGAGACCGGCTGGGTCGTTCCTCCCGAGAAGAAGGCGCAGCTCTACAACCAGTGGGCCTCCAGAAACAGGTTTCAGGTCGGCGACACCATCCGTAAGTTGCCATCTCCACCAAAACCAAAGTGTTTCCATGACTAAAACACAAGCATTTGCCGTCACTAAAAGAATTAGAGATGAATGATCATTATGAATGCTTGTCGCTAAAGTTTACTTTTAGTATGTAAATATATATATATATATATATATAGTGAAAATATTTGGTGATGAACTATTCTGTCAATAAAAATTCAGATAAAAGATTTTAATGAGATGGGACTTAATTAAATGAGAAGAGTAATAATAATTTTAGATAATTGGACAATAATTTGATGAAAAGAATATTGATGAATTAATGATAGACTAACCTATCAATAATATATTTATTTTTATTACAATTAATCATTTTTCAATTTATTAAAAATTATACTATAAAAATAGAAAAGATATATTTCATTTTTGTCCCAAATCCAATATTGGAATCCGTACGATCACAAAACGCACGTGTGTCTGTGTGTTTGCTACGTACAAGGTTTCGAGTACAAGAAGGATTCGGTGATGGTTGTGAGCGAGGAAGACTACGGGAGCTGCCGCTCCTCCCACCCCATCTTCTTCTCCAACAGCGGCGAGACGGAGTACAAGCTGAGCCACCCGGGTTTGTTCTACTTCATCAGCGGCGTCTCCGGCCACTGCGAGAGGGGGCAGAAGATGATCATAAAGGTGATGAGCCACCCGGAGCCGCCGCCAGGCAGCAACCAGACCGGTGATTCCACCTCTCCGGCGTCTCCTGACCGCTCGACCGCCGCTGCAGCTCCTTCTGTAGCTTCTCTCGTCGGAGTGGCTGCATTGGTGCTGATGATGATGAGTTCATTGTTCGAGTGAGCTTGCAATGGTCTGTAGATGGTAGTAGGAGTTTTTGGTGTTTCAGGTATTCCACCTGCTTCGTGTCTTGGGTCAGTGTTTTGTGTGTCTCAGTTTCTGGTTTTTAGTTTGGTGGTGTCTGTGAGAAGATAATGGTGTAGTTCTCTCTCTCTCTCTCTCTAGTTCTTTGTTAGAGAATTCTCTTGCTATTAATGTTTTCCTAGTGATACATAAATAATTAATGGACATAGAAAGAGAGTATGTCATCTCAGGGAAGACAATGATTGATGTATGTTCCCTTTGATCTTTGTTGTGAGCCAACCTGTGAGAAGATGAAAATATTAGATTTTTTTTCCTAAGAACTTAAGCTTTTGAGATTTTTATCGTTCAACCAAACTAATTTTCATGGAGTTAGAACATTCACTTTTGATTAAAAATGTTTTTATTTCAATTTACATTATTTGTATATTTGGGTTTCGTTTACACGACAAAGCATTTTATCTCACAATAATTCTCGTACACTGCAATTTATTATAATATTAGATGACTTTCTTGGAGACATTCTTCGTAATTTATAAGGACGACACGAGTACAATCTGCCACACACACAAACACATCAGACAAAATTTGAACTTCAAGCTGCCTTCAGATTCCACAAATATAATTTACAAGTATAGTTTAGAGAACAAACTCTCATGACATTCATAGGCATTTCATCAATCTGTGTGCTATAATACTGTTCGATATCTCTTGGTATACGGATGTCATCCTTCCGCACGAAGTTTATAGCCACACCCTGCAAAATCAGACAATACCATGATTGGAAAAAGAAATGGTTATTAACCATGGAAATAATTGAAATGATCAAGGTACATGGAAACTGAAGCCCAAGTTGAATTGTTGTATCAAGAATTTATTGACCCATGAGAGGGAAAATGAATTGTTACCTTGCGTCCGAAATGTCCTGATCGACCAATCCGATGTATGTAGAGTTCTCGGTTATTTGGAAGGTCATAGTTGATTACCAAAGATACCTGACAAACTCAAAATCATTGCCAACAACACCAAAGAATATTAGTTGACAGATTTTGAGACTATAAAGAAATACCATAAAAATTTCAGAAGTGCATAAACAAAGTAGAATGGATGATTCATGTGTAATGAGTTAACTGCAATGGTAACAAAACCTACTAAAAAAGGTTTTTTTAGCACTAAATCTTGCCTGCTGAACATCGATCCCCCGAGCCCATACATCAGTGGTAATCGACACCCGTGTTGCTCCCGACCTAAATTCTGCCATTATTGCATCTCGCTCTTTTTGTGGCATGTCACCATGCATAGAAGATACTGTGAAGTTGTTACTACGCATTTTTTCAGTCAACCAGTCAACCTGCCAAAATATTATACAAAGGTAATATTGTTTGTTGATGTTACAAACACATATGATGGAGCATAATTTAACTTCAAGAAAAATAAAATCAAATATTGTTTGTCCTACCAAAAAAAATCTGCTAATTTTGAAGAATAGATGAGCAAAGTTTTATAATGATAATTTAAGATTCCGCTTCCATGAGAAACAACTATGATAGCATACTTCTTGCTAGTATTTAGGAAAAAACAGAGAATCACAGGACATATGATTGTTAGTGATGAATTCCAAAATATTTAGCAACAACTTGTTGGATCTTTGATGAAATGTTCTCAGTCGAGGAGGAAAGGGTGAATTTCTTGTGAAATCAAGTCAAAATTTGAGCACAACTTGGATAATTCCAGAGAAGACAACTAGGGTGCTTGGACCTACATATGGACAATTTTCTTCTATGCAAACGCAAAGGACCAGGAGCACAATATCCACAAATTAGGCTAAGGGTCTTCATCATAGATTCATACAGGAGATCCTAAACCCAAACTTCTTCATTCTACCTACATTTCAGTTGAACAAAAGCTTGTATCAATTACACAAGGTGGCCCAGCATGCATAGCGATATTGATTTTGATTGAGTGCTGGCTAGCTTAGATGATAACGACTTTGACAGATTATCCCAAGATCCTGGGCTCGAATCTTGCCTCCGCCATTTATCCTTGGACAAAAAAAAAAGGAACTATGATGAATTTGAAGAAGGCTTTGGACAAACCTAAAATCAACATTCTAAACACAAAGTATTATGTCTTGCAATAACTATTCTTTTAATAAGACCTTAATATATAACTTTACTTTTTTAGAAATATATTTCTATGTCCTCAAGCCTAAGAAAATATACAGATCAGAGGTCACTGTTGATATATGGTATAAATTTCCTAATCCATGTCATAACCTTACCAAGCAGATACAAATTTGTCTTCTAATCTACAGCACTTATCATTCTCCTAAATTTTACCATGATTTCAGGGAAATTCCCACATTATTAGTCACTGAAAAATAGATGGATCTGATTGCAGATCAAATGGAGAAAACATCAGTTGCAAACAAATCCATTACTAGGTATGTAATACTTTCCCATCAATTTGTAGAGTTCGATTAGTGACTATATATTTATAATTAATTATCTCCTTTTAAACTTGATTGCAATGTATCACAAAGGCCAGACTAATAATATAGTAGTACCTAATGTCTAGCAACTTAAAAAAAGACATCCGAAATCATGTCATCATTCATTTGTTTTCTTGAGTTAAATTCCTTTCCTTCAATCAAAGCACCCTAATTCACTGGCTATTCAGTTCACTATTCAAAAAAGGGGTTAAAAAGAAAGAAAAAGAAAAAATTACATAGAAATTAAATTTCAATATAAAATAAAATAAGTAAAGACAGTGAAAGAATATTGGACTAGTGATCTTCGTTGAACAATGAAAGGCTGTTCCTATATTTTTCTTCCATTCAACGAATAAATTTGTTATAGCTTATGTAATATGGGGAAAAAAATAAAGATTAGAGTATTGTAAATTGCATACATTTGACAAAGGTTAATTACAACCTAACTGGTATTAGTATGTTCTGATTTGAAAAGTTCAAAGGTGAAACATGCTTAAAGTCTGCTTCAAAATCAGAACCATATGGCTGGCTATATCTGACAGTATGTAAATCACCTTTCTTTTTGTATTGCAGAAAATAACAGCTTGAGTAATAACGAGGGTATCATAAAGATCACATAATGTATCAAACTTCCACTCTTCTCTCTCCACAGCAACAAAAAATTGTTTGATACCCTAAAGGAATAAGACAAAGTGATTAACAACCATAAATGAATAAGACAATAATTAATGAGAAAGCTCAGCAGATACTTTACCTCCAAAGTCAATTCATCATGCTTGACAAGGATTCTTATGGGATCAGTCATAAATTTATTGGTCATCTCCAGAATTTCATGGGGAAGTGTTGAAGATATCAGAGCAACCTACAGAAATAATTTATATGTATTATAAACCTCCACTATTGCACAAAAAGAATAAGATGGACTTTGGTGGTCGAGCTAAAAAATTAGAAGAAAGATTTAAAATTTGAAAATATCCATAAACACCTTGGCCACGAAAGTTCTAAGACTCCCAGAACGACTAAATCAGCTTCTAGATGGATTCTTATAATCTGGAAAATATGTAACAAGGTTAAAGTGACCCTAATTCCTTGAAGTTCTCTGCTACTATCCATGCTTAAGTCTGACATATAGTAGTCATGCACCTTACCATGCTTAAGTCTAAATATAATTTATCCAACAAAACTCTAAGAAAAGCAAGAATAGAGGTTCCTGGTCACATCAGGAAAGAGAAAATCGACAAAGATAAACCAATGGGAATAGATCAAAATCTTCAAAGAAAGGAATGCTGAAAATTTGAAAGCATCGGTAAACTAATCTTTTGTATAAAGAATGCCGCAAATAACTACTGAAAGAAATAAAGCCATAGATTGCCTTTTACCCTTTTTTTCAGAGAAGAGAGGAAAGGATCATGAAGATTGGGAAAAGGGACGTAACATTAGCAAAAATATGGATTTAATGGAAAGAAAATCTTTATTTTGAAACTGAAAATAAAACTATAGACGATGATTATGCTAATGATTTTGCATATGCTAATAGCAAATTATTTATCTGTGGCATAAGACTTAATGTACAGCATGGTTTCAAATGGAACATAAGGAACACTGACTACCAACCTACAAGCAGGAAGATGAAAAAAAAAAGTCAAAAGATGAAAGCTGAATAAGTTAACTGGTCTCCACAGACTATCCAAAAAAAATATTTTGTGCTTGTATTAGTTGATCGAACCTCATTGAAGATTGTGTTGAATTGTGGTCGTCTTGTCTTGAGAGAACAGAGTGAATGCGATTGTTTTTTCTACTTAATGAAAACATTTTTCTTCTCCGGTTGGCCATAGTTACCTTTGTCTTCCTCAATGACCTGTTTCATGTTTCTTCTACCTCCTTCCTCCCAAGTCCCAATTGTACCAACTTTTAATGCCTCTCTACTTGCTTTTGTACTTGTTAACCATGAAAAATTATTATTATAAACTCAAGACAATCCTGACGATCAAATATTTTTGATGAAAGCTCACCAAAGTAACCTTAAAATCCAATGTTCTTTGCTTGCACCAACTACACCTAATACTGATGAACAAACAAAACCACAACTAGGGAATGAGAAATTCCAATTGTTAAACCAAACCTGAAGTTCAGGAGGAAGATATTGGTATACATCATATATCTGATCCTTAAAGCCTCTACTCAGCATCTCTTCAGCTTCATCCTACACCAATAAGACAAAATTAGCTCATAAGATCAAATAAATATGGCTGGACAAAAAACCTGACAACAACAAAGGATAAACGGACAAGGATTAATATTTTGATAGCTCTTGTGCGTAAGGTCCTTCTTTTGATCATGTCACACACTCTACCTGGTGTCCCCGAAACAACATGAACACCATACTCCAACTTTCTAATATCTTCACCTATACTCTTTCCACCAATGCATGCATGTGCTTGCACATTTATGTATTCACCAATAGCCAATATGACCTTCTCAGTTTGGGCAGCAAGTTCTCTCGTAGGTGACAGAATAAGTGCCTGCACCCTGAAAAAGATATGTATTAGCTAGTGAAGAAGAAAGTTGAAAACCTTTTATATGTCTGTGGACAGGTGGTGTAAATTCTGAAAAAGAGATTGAAGATCCAGCATACAAACAGTGGAAGAATAAAGCGAAAAACAATGAGAACAAAGTCTACAAAACCATGTCTTTCATATGTTGGATCTTCAATCTCATTCTTCAATTGATGCAAGTTTATTCTCATTTGCTTCCACTTTTCTTTAATTATCTTCACAGTTCCATAATTATCTAAAAGATTGCCAAAGCTCTATGTTTCAACACTGAAAACTTTCTAAACTACAACATTGATTTTTGTCCCAATCCTCATAAATTGTCTCTTCAATTTCTCGCATTGCAACTTCAAAATCCCAACCATCATAATAGGACATAGTGGTGATGGCTCTGACACAAAATTGATGCAAGCACAGATAATATATAAAGAGAGTGAAGGGATAAGGGACATCAATTTTGATATATTTGAAATGATGATAACTGAATTGAGCTGAAATTGAAAAATCAATTTAACTAGGTTTAGAGATTTGATTAGTAGAGATTTTCTAACTTATAGTATTTCCAAAGTTATATTATTAAGATATATAAGTACATAGCTCCTGTGACATCTACACTATATCCACAGTCAAATTTCTTTTATTTCCAGTCAAATATTAATTTAACACATATCGAGCAAACATCCAGTCTTGAATATTTTTTTTTTCTGCTGTTAAGTTTGATGAATTATCATGGCTTCCAAGTGTTGAGAACTAAACGACATCCTAAGCGTGCATGGAAAAGGGAAAAAGAGCAACTAATAATCCCAATGGAGTTATAGCTTTTAACTCTTTCGCAAACAATAAGCCAAGCAATCAACCAAGCTTGAGCCAGTTGATAATCAACATAGGGTTTCCATGATATAAACCAAATAATAATTGAAACTCTACACCTAATATAAACAACAATAAGAAAGAAAAAAATTGACAAGGAAAATGTAAATCGAGCTAAAAGGAAATAATAAAACAATCGTACTCTCGCATGGTGGTATCAACCATCTGGCAGACGGACAGGGCGATCATAGAGGACTTCCCGGTACCGGACTGCGCCTGGGCGATGACGTCGCGGCCACTAATGATGGGAATCACGGCCCGCTGCTGGATCGCGGAGGGAGGGCTTCTCGAATCCGTAGGCGTAGATCCCGCGGAGGAGATCGTCGCGGATGCCCATCTGGCCGAAGCTGGTGATGGCCTCCACCCCGGGGCTGGTCTCGAACACCAGGTTCTCGTCGTCCATGGTGCCGCCTGGCGGCTGCCGAATCCCAGGGGCCACGGTGCTGGCGGCCGCCATGGCGACGAAGAAGGCTGGAGATCGAACTGGGATCTCCGAGGCGAGCGAGAGAGCGAGGGACAACACACACCCTAAAAGCGTCCGCTTTGGAGATGCGTTCGTGTTTACGCGCGGATAATAAACGGGGCATTCTTGAAATATATAAAATAACAGATTTGCCCTTCTTGCAATTTAATTGTTGTCATTATTGTTTGTGTATTCTTCCAAATATTAAACCGTCATTAACTTATTTTTATTTCTAATTTAAATTGTAAACATTAAAAACATAAAGCAACTTTAAAATATCCACAAACATTTTATCATCACAATGAATCTTTAAATTATATTTAATCTTGATTAAAATATAAATATCTTACATTTTATAGTGATAATCAATTGATAAAGATTAATCATACAGTTCTAAGAGATGATATCTTTAGTTAAATTAATAACATCATCTCATTGTGGAATATTTTATCAAATCTTCTTATATCTCTCCCAACATCTCCTTGTATTACAAATTTTAATTATTTTTATATTTAAATAATAGTATATTTAGGGTTCCTTAGAAATATGCATACCATTATAACACTTTTTATTTTATGCTCGTTGGATGTACTTGTAATTGTCCTAACATAAAATTATTTACAATAAATATACATGAACCATTTTTTAGATATTTTTTAATTACCCAACGCTTAGTTTTATAAGGTATGCCTCACATAATAATTATCTTATAAAACATCATTTATAACGGACTTATATGATTTTACTTACGTAGTACGATACCCTTCGTATCTATCCACAAAGGGTTAATCTTCTTGAAACCTCTTATGGTCTTTTCAAAACCTATAAAAGAGAAGATGAGTTAGAATGAGCATATTTTAATAAATACTTGATAGATAAATAATTTATAATTTATTATTTATTAAAGATTAAGAATATATCTAAAATATTATTTTAGAAGAGGTGTCCAAAAATTGAATGTTTGAAATTTCTTCAAGAACTTTTGCATGATAAATGAAATTAAGTGCAAAAAAAACTAATTATTCAAACATAAAAGAATTAGTGCAAAAATTAAGTGTCTTGATCCGACTAGATAACTCTTTAATCAACTTATTGAGTCAGAATCATTGATTTAAAATATAAATTGAGATTATGTTGTTGAATGTAAAGTGTTGGTAAAATAATAGGAGGCCATGCCATAATACATAGTGTATTTGTAGTAGTGACATCTTATTTGGAAATCCTTTGTCATATTTAGTAAATGAAATCCTTTTATACGTATAAATAATATTCTATGTGTTATAGGATCGTAGTTATTGATTTTAAATCAACGACTCAAAATACTTAATTCAATCTAATGGTAGTCATTAATTTCAAAATCAAATCCAAATATAATGCATATAAAGTTCAGATGAATGATGCTTATGTCTTATGACCACATCTACGAGTAGTGTTTTTCTATTTGAGCCAGTCAAGCTTAATACTGCATCGATTCTAATATTATTTGTCATGACTTAGCCCGATAAGATAATTGACCTAAGAACTATTGATCGGAAATGCTTTAGTCCAAGTAAATGATGGTATATGTTTTTCTTTCATGTTTCCTCTTCTCTGACTTCAAGTCTACTTCATTTGTTTTTTCTTCGTTTTAGTTGAGTTGTGTTGCTGTTTCTTTCTTGATGAACTGCAAAACAATAGTTTATTAAGCAATTTTAGAAATGACTAGCCTAAACCGCAACAGAAATGAATCTGTAGCTGGTGTCTTAGTGTTCATGAGTGAATCTTGAAGTTACAGTAGCACAGTACATGCAGTCAGTATGATCTAAGAACTATGTTCTATTAGCTCAATAGATTGACATTACAGCCACATAGTTGAAGCATGCATGTCAACCATCACAAGAGCACTTAACTATTCTCTAACACTTTATGATCTACTTTCATGATTAAGTCAGTTCAATGGCAGACCAACACCTGTGACTGAGATCCCTTGTTACAAGATCCATTTTTAAGTAACATATACATCCACTAAACACTTATGATGTGCATTTAGAAAGCTCTTTGTAGGTTCCTTTATCAGCAATATTTGCTTTGTCAAGCAACTAAAGACTCAACTTTTACAATTATCAATCCTATTGCATTCTTTCCAGGCCATATCCAGTCAACTAATCTTTAAATAGATTGGCTTTGGCTGGGTTGACATCTTACTAAGCCACCACAATCCATTTGAAATCTTCCTGCTGAATCAAGGAAAGACATCATCATATCTCTCTATGGCAAATCTACTGTGGCCACTGGTTTCAGTTCTATTAGGTTGCAGTGATCTGGGTGGGTCCAAGAAAGAACCTAAAACACTTGTTTTAGATTGATTTTTTTGACAGTAATATGAGTATCTGATTACTATATGTATATGAATGTAATTGGCATCAGTATCCAGAAGAGATGCTTGAAACTCCATACTAGTGTGATGTTTGAAACATAATCAAGTTGGAAGACAGATCATCAATTTAAATAAGAAGTGCCACTTTGCATGATCATGTTATATTTGTATGTAATTCAGCTCCAAGCTCTGCACTTGACTTTAAATTGCTAAATGGTCTATCCAAAATAAGAATGTGTTAAGAAGGATCTTAAGAAGGATTTTATTTTGACATGTATAACTTACAGTTATTGATTGAATACTCAGGTCCAAAGAGTAAACATTAAAAAATACATCATATTCTGCGACTTGTGGTGTGCACTGGTAGATCCAATGAGCATAGTGAAGGCTTCCAATGGAAGCAACATCACACTTTGAGTAAAGTCTCAAGAATCTCAAAGATGGAGTCATTCTCATTGATACTTGTGTAGTTTCAGGTCAACCTGATGCATTTATGGTCCCAAAGGCACAGTCAGATGGTAAAGGGACTGAGACATGAGAAACTAGTTTGTGCAAAGCTTATGTGCCTGGTCTTTTCTGTATCACAAAGATACCATGAGGACCAAATAAATATCTATATATTTTTATATGTATGTAATATGATGTTTAATGAATGCCCTTTGGTTCTCCATCAAATCAGACTCTTCTCTTCATGCAATGCATTTACACAAGAAGGTCTGTAAAGAAATGGTGCTTTTTACAGCCTCCAATCTTTCATCTTGATGCATCCTGTGAGAACATGAGGAAATGTACTAAGAGACACAAGTTGTGAGAAACTCTAATAATAAGAAGAACTTGTAATAGTGTTGTTACTTGTGATGTTCAAGAATTTATGATGGGAGTACATGATGGAATTTTTTGGGTCCCATAGCTATACCCAAATAGATTTTCCACATCCAGGAGGACCCACAATCTGGTAGACAATTTGAAGTGGCATCTTTCCTTTTTCCCTTTTTTTCCCCTCTTTTTCTTTTTGTTATTGTTTCAATCATCCATAGTGATAACTTCAACAGGAACACACTATCAAAAGTAACTTTCTTCTTTTGGACCATTTTCTTCACTGTAGCATTGGGGTCCTTCAAATTCCATGGCCACATGATGTGGAACAAGTGGGAGCTGCTTTCTGTCATCACAAACATATAACTTAAACTCCACTTTTGGTGCCAAAACATCTGATTACAAGAGCATATCTTTGATTGCAAGTCATTACCTTTAGTTGGATTTTGTTAGAAGTACTTTAAGCTAGTTGTCCTTGAGACCAGAAGTTATTCTGAGATTAAAATCAAAGATTGGAAATTGGAAGAACTCAAAGCTTGAGGTATTGGGACTAATTGTTACTGAATACATGCTTCCAAATTGTTTATCTGGGAAAATATGGACAAGAAAGGTGCTTAAGTTCCTGAAAACAACTTGAAGAAGATAGTAGAACTGTAACACTTGTATCTTTTAGCAGTGAAAATTTTCACACTGGTCTTGTATTAATCTTTGCATTTGGTAGTACCTTTAAGCATGTTTCCAACTGTAAAATTTGTATTTGGGGCAGAAAAATGCTTTGGAGAAGGATCCTGCGCCCAACTACTGTCCAAGTTTTGACTAGATCAAGATCATTTTTTGAAGTCACAGTAGGGAAGGAGAGGCTTTGTTCTGAGTTCCTATTGCCATAACTAATGAGCTGTGGTTTGAACTATTATCCAACAAAATCCATTTATTCAATTATTCTAAGATAAAATTACATTAATCTATGTATGGATAATTCACATTCTGCTAAGTTTAGTAGATACAGATACACTCATGTAGATTGAGAATGAGTTAGTTGTATCTGCATTTCTATAAACCACATCTAATCAATTGAGGTTTTTGCAATTTCCTTCATCTTCTGCAAGAAGTTAGTCAGCTCCACATGTCATTGGAAATCTGTACCAACATCTGACATTTTTTGAAGTCAGAAACATATTGCATGAATCTAGACTTTTTCCCTAAATGCCAAGCCCAACTTTGGTTTCATACTTGAATCAGTAAACAGAGCATGAAAATGTAAAAGTTCTTATAGGTTATTCTCAATAAAATTGATTTGATGAGCATTTTACCTGGTCAATAGTATCTTCAGCTATGTTAAAATATTAGATTCTTCAGGAACTGTTGTGGCTACTCTATCTGCAGACATTCATGACATATCCACAATGGATGGTGGGTGAAGACTGTTTGGTAGTGGAGGTGATGAACTCCTATTGCCTGCATCTACTTAGTCAATAAATTTGTAAAGAATTTTTCAAGTATAAAGGGAGGTTTGTGAATGATCTTATAATACTTCTCAAATCAAATGGCTCTGATAACTGAGTTCTGTCCTCCAAGCATGCTTGAAAAGAGAGATTTGGAAGCTGCTAAACTTGGGGTGATTGATAAGCTGCTTTTTTATGTCTAACCCACTAATAATCTAATCCAACTTTACTGCACATCACAAAATATGATTTAGATTACCATCATGTTAAACCAAATTAGGATAAAAAGATAAATGTAATATATGAAGTTCCATCCAATATGGGTTCCGGAGAGGATTAATACATGCTTACCTCTATAATTAGAACGGTTGTTAGGGACTCGAAACTTAGTCTTTGAGAACGTGAAGTATTAATTTTACTATTACATGAAGGTCTGTCGTTATAAATTCAATTAGTATAATTTTCTATTTTTACTAAAAATTTTAAACTGCATAACTAGTGTGAATTCTTGATTCTAAACTCCCTTTCCTGGATTGCTATTAAGAACAAACAAAGTGGTTGGTAAAGCTTATCTTTTGTTGAGCTCCATAGCCCATAGTCTTCTTCAAAGGGTGTGACCTAACAATGTCAACCAATAAGAACTGAATCAAGAGGAGAAAAGAGTCAACTTGAGCTCAAAGAAATCACCTTGGAAAGCTAGCTAAGATAAACTTGGAATTGTTTTCATACATAAAATATGCACTTGAACTTACAGAACAGAAGGTTTTGGTGAAACATTGACTTCTTAGTTAACTCTTGCTTTCTTTAATCTTGATTGAGATGTTGTTTAATGGAGGTGATGTGTCTCTTGTGACCTTTGACTTCATACCCACACCGCCCACTCTTTTCTTGCACAGCCAGTCAACTGCTTTCTTTCCCATCTCTCTTGTCCTCTCTCTAGCCAAATGCTCCATCAAATTTGTCTCTGACCATCTCCCAGTGCTCAAGAAAACGACCTCCAATGCATAAATCTTGGAAAAAAATGGAATTTTGATACGTAATTGGCTAATGATAGATGAATTCGATTGATATAGCTTGTTGAGAGTGTCGAGAACAGAGCAGAGTCAAACCCCAGCTCTTTCCATTTCTTTGGATCTTCTTCTTCTTCTGTTCCACTGTAATGGAAAGATAGTGTTCTGCTTCATCGTCATCTTCTCCTCTTCCTTCTTCTTCTTCTTCTTCGTCTTCGTCTTCCTTCTCTGTTTCTTCTCTTGATGCGCGTTGACTTCTTTTCGTGAGAATCTAAACTAGTCTGAATCAAGCAAGAATCTACCGAGAATCCTCAATGGTGCTGCAAAAGATGGATTTTTAGCCAGAAAAGACCATTATTTATCGATCTCATTTGTTCTCCTGCATGAAAACGTTGACTTCGATGGAAAGCAGGGGAGGCTTCTGGGCGTCGATCTCCACGCACGCTTGCTGCTTTCTCCTGTTCTGCCTGCTCGGAGCTCGACTCGCTTGTTCTCAGAATCAGAGCTGCCACTCCGGCGACTTGGATGCGTTGCGGGGCTTCGCGGACGGCTTGAAGTCTTCTCCCCCTGGGTGGAACCTCAACGACTCTTCCTCAAGTTGCTGCGATTGGCTCGGCGTCGTCTGCGGCCCTCCGGCGATCTCTGGCAGAAGGGTGATCGGATTGGTTCTTCGCAACAGAAGCCTGAGAGGCTCCATCTCCGACGCCTTGGCCGGACTGGATCGGCTCAAAAGGCTCGATCTCTCCATCAACAACCTTCAGGGGCCGGTTCCTCACCGGCTGTTCCGCCTTCCTCTGCTGGAGAATCTCAGCCTCAGCACCAACGAGCTCGCCGGCGTGATTCCTCCCGACGCGAGCCTTCCGGCGATCCAAGTGTTCAACGTTTCCTGCAACTACTTCACCGGCCACCACCCCATCCTCGCCGGCTCGGCCAACCTCACCTTGTCCGACCTCACCGCCAACAAGTTCCACGGCGCCTTCGACGCAGGCATCTGCAACTCTTCAACCAAGATCCAGGTTCTCCGACTCGCCATGAACAGCTTCTCCGGCGCTATCCCGAGAGGCATCAAGAACTGCAGCTCCCTCGTCGAGCTCTCGCTCGGCGAGAACAGCATCGCCGGAAACCTGCCCGACGAGCTGTTCGAGATGCCGTCGTTGACGCAGCTATCCGTTCAGCAAAACTTGCTCTCCGGCAATCTCAGTACAAGTATCGGCAACCTCTCCAATCTGGTCCTCCTCGATCTTTCGCTCAATCAGTTCTCGGGTTACATCCCGGACGTCTTCGGCAATCTTCCGAAGCTCGAGTCGTTCTCGGCTCATTCCAACCATTTCGTCGGTGATCTACCAACCTCTCTATCGAACTCGCCATCTCTCAAGGTGCTTAATCTGAACAACAACTCCCTCAGCGGCGAGATCGATCTCAATTGCACGGCAATGACCAGTTTAAGCTTCCTTGATCTCGGCTCCAATGCTTTCTCTGGCACCATCACTGACAACCTCCCTCAGTGCGTGCAGCTGAGGACCGTGAATCTCGCCAAGAATGATCTCGCAGGCGAGATTCCCCGCAGCTTCAAGAACTTCGTCCCGTTGTCCGATCTCTCACTCACCGGGAATCGCCTCTCGGACATATCCGCAGCCTTGCAGATCCTTCAGCACTGCCCCAACCTCACCATCCTAGTCCTCACGAAGAACTTCCGTGGGGGCGAGACGATGCCGGCCGATGGAATCCAAGGCTTTCAGAAGCTGGAGGTCCTCGTCATCGCAAACTGCGCTCTTTCAGGCGCAGTTCCGCCATGGCTGGCAAACTCCCCCGAGCTGGAAGTTCTGGACCTATCATGGAACTACTTGTCCGGCGCGATCCCACCGTGGTTCGGGAACCTCGACAACCTCTTCTACTTGGACCTGTCGAATAATTCGCTCACTGGTGAGCTTCCCAGTGGCTTGACACGGATGAAGAGCCTCAAGCACGGGGGCAGTTCGCAGAACTCCTCGGAGAACTTCCCCTTCTTCATCAAGAAGAACTCAACCGGGAAGGGGTTGCAGTATAACCAAATCAGTAGCTTTCCTTCATCTTTGGTTCTGAGCCATAACATGCTCGTCGGGCCAATCTTGCCTGGATTCGGGGAACTGTCACATCTCTATGTTCTGGATTTGAGCTGGAACAATCTTTCAGGAAGCATACCTGAGGATTTGTCAGGGATGACAGACTTAGAGACCTTGGATTTGTCTCGCAACAAGCTCACCGGAAGCATACCATCTTCTCTGACCAACTTGAGCTTCCTGTCAAACTTCGATGTGGCATACAACAATCTCTTCGGAGCAGTCCCAACAGGAGGGCAATTCTCAACCTTCTCAAGCTCTGCGTTCGAAGGCAATCCAGGCCTGTGCGGGTTCCACTTCTCCCCTTGCTCCTCTGCAAATCCTTCACCACCTCGAAGCAGGCGACACGGCAGAAGTGCTGCCTTAGGCATGGCGATCGGAATCGGAGTTGCGACAGCTTCTCTCCTCGTAGTTGCTTATTTCATCCTACTGCGAGCTCGACCGAGAGGACGCGAAGACAACGCCAAGGTGGTCGCTCATGCAGATGAATTCTCCGACCCCGCCGGTTGCAGACTAGTGCTGCTGTTCCAGAACAAGGACAACCGGGAACTCAGCATCGACGACATCCTGAGATCCACCGACAACTTCGATCAAGCTCACATCGTCGGCTGCGGAGGGTTCGCACTGGTCTACGGAGCAACTCTGCCGGACGGAAGAAAGGTTGCCATCAAGAGGCTTTCCGGCGACTACTGTCAGATGGAGAAGGAGTTCCAGGCCGAGGTGGAAACCCTCTCCAGAGTTCAGCACGAGAACCTTGTTCCGCTGCAGGGGTACTGCAGGGTGGGCAACGACAGGCTCCTCATCTACTCCTACATGGAGAATGGCAGCTTGGACTTCTGGCTCCATGAGAAACTACATGAAGGCAACTCAACGCTGGACTGGGGAAGACGACTTCGGATTGCTCGAGGCGCAGCCAGGGGATTGGCGTACTTGCACCAATCTTGCGAGCCCCATATACTACACCGCGACATCAAATCTAGCAACATCCTCCTCGACCATGAATTCGAAGCTCATTTAGCAGATTTCGGCCTTGCGAGGCTGATCCTTCCTTGCAAGACTCATGTGACGACAGACCTGGTCGGGACTCTGGGATACATTCCACCGGAGTACGGGCAGTCCTCTGTTGCTACCTTCAAGGGCGATGTCTACAGCTTCGGTGTGGTTCTCCTGGAGCTGCTCACCGGAAGGAGGCCGGTGGACATGTGCAGACCAAAAGCCCACAGGAACGTGGTGTCATGGGTGCTTCAGATGAAGAACGAGAAGAGGGAGATTGAGGTGTTTGATCCTTCCGTATGCAGCAAGCAGCATGACAGAGAGGCAATGAGGATGCTTGAGATTGCATGCCTTTGCGTCAGTGATTCTCCAAAGCTGAGGCCGTCGACCTGTGACTTAGTTGCATGGCTGGAAGAAATTGGCCATGATGAGATTTGACTGAAGAGAAAGAGAGAGATGGAATACCTTCAATGGCGGTGAGCTCACTGCAGACAATAATAGACACTGTAAAGCTTTAGATTAAACTATGCAGGATATTGAATTAATCTCTAATTCAGTCTATGGAGTTAGTTTTCTACTTTTTTATGTCCTAAATCCAATTAATAGAAATTATAATCCAACTTAAGCAGCTCGGGTCGGATGAAAACGAATCCTTAATGAAACCCGACCCGCTAACGGGCTCGAGGCGCTCTTTCGATGTTGACGGGGGTCGAGAATGTTCCGCTGTTGCGGCGAGGTGATCGGATCCGACGGCTGTGGATTTTTCGTCGTATTTATCTATTTTTCTCGCTTATTTTCGAAACTATAAATTTCCGTCATCGTTCTTCTGGCTGCCCCGCTCGAATCCGCCTTCGGGTCTCGAGTACCCGGGGAGCGACCGACGGGACATTCGGATACCGGCGGAGAATATTCCATGGCGACGTCGCTGCCGGCGCACGCGCTGGGAGACGTGTTGGATTGGTGGGAGGAGGTGAACAACTCTACCCTGTGGCAGGACCGCATCTTCCACGCCCTCGCCGCCCTCTTCGGACTTGTTTCCGCTGTCGCTCTCGTAATGTTCCTTTCCAATATATGCAAAAATCGTGATCCGATTTATTTTATTCCTCTCTGATGAACGATCATTTTCGTCTGCCACGGAATCGGTTTGTCCATGATAGATGCATGGTTCAAGAATTTGGTACCTCTGGCTAACGATTCTTGGGGGTAGGTATAGGTTATGATGGAGCCGAGAAATTATAGGATAGGTATAGGTATATAATATGTGGTGGTGGCCATGATGATGATTTCATATGTTACTTTTGTTGTGATTCTTTGGTTCAGGTATTAATATAAAATTTGAACAACCAATGCAAATCGGTAACGAGATGCTTCTTGAAATCTGGCTGCACGTCGAATTATTGTATGCTATTAGTTTCACTCTTTGGTTAATTGAAATAATCTAGTACACAGATACAATTGGTTAGAACCGAGTTCAGAGTGACAGAGTTTTGTTGGACGATACAGAAGGTCTTTCACTTCTTGAATCTCCTGGTGAATGGCGGTGAGGATCTAACTTTACTGATATTATGCGCTCTGGTACAATGTGACGAGGAGGTGTTTACATCTGCTTTTTCTGTCAAACTGTGGTTCTTGTCTTCTGCAGTCAGATCACTTGTCTTCATATTTCGTCGGGGACTACAAATAAAGCCTGAGGTTTGACTCACTTATTTTTTGTGCTCTGTAGGTATTGAGTCGTTCTTATGGTAGCTTATCTTACAGATCATCCAACATTTCCTCCTGGATTTGCCTGGTCTTGCATTCTTCACTACCTATGCACTTTTGGTGCTGTTTTGGGCTGAAATATAGTACCAGGTTTATTTTTTAGCTTTTTTGTGTTGTTTTATTTTGGTCATGGTTCATATGAATGTTCAGTCAGTTTATTTTCACTGAAATGGAATGTCATGCAGACACACTTGATATCTACTGATGGCCTTAGACCATGTTTCTATACAATTAATGCAATGGTTTATGCTATCCAGGTAATGACATAGTTAATTGTATGTTGGACAAGTAGCATAAGTATCATTCTTGTGTCAGTCCTCTTTTATCTTATTACAAGTTGAACTTACAACAATTATTCTTCTCTCAGCTGTTTTTTAAATTATTAGCTGGTGTTCAGAATGTGAAAGAGTGATTTCTACTGGCTCTTTCAGATTTTGGAAAACTAATCTGTATACGATGATTTGCGAATGAAATTTTGTTTCCTCAAAATTAGATGCGTGCAACAAGTATGTTGTGTGTGACTAATCGGTTCTTGGTTAAGCTAATGTATGATGTAGATGTAATATCATTGTTATTCAAGTTTTCATTCCGTTACCACGTGGTCATCTAGAGTGCAATTTTTCAGAGTTAAATAAGCCCATAATAAGATTCAATAGTCTTGTGACCAGCTATCAATTTGACATTAACCTACTGTACAAGGCCAATACAAGCCTTGCACCATGCGATAATGCTACCTTTCAGGTGCAGCTACTCAACTAGTTGTTGGACGATGCAGTTGTCGCTTGGCAACTGCATAAGCGTCGATGCAGATGCAGAGCGACGCGGGGTGGGCAGCGATGAGGTCGGCGACGCACTCATGGAGGCCGATGGCATTGCTGACCCATTGGGCAGATCCTAGTCTTGACCCGAAGCTAGGGTTGCTGAAGCTCCTATCGCTCCTCCTGTTGCCACGTCAGTTCCGACATCACCTCTTGCCGAGCAGCTCTTTTGTCGCTCTGCATCTGTGTCGACACCGATGCAGATGCAGAGTAATGCCACTTTGCATCTACGTCGGCGCCAACGTAGATGTTGAGCGACGCCTCTTTGTATTTACGTTGACGATGATGTAAATACAAAGGGGGAGGGGTCGAGGTTGGGATCCACCCAATGTGTTAGTGGTAAGGTGGCCATTATCTTCGTCGTAGACGTTATGGTGGTGACGCAGATGCAAAGGGGAAGGGGTTAAGGCTGAGCTTTGCCCAATGGGTCAGCGATGAGGCAGCCACCATCTTCGCCATAGTTGCTGAGTGACAACTGTGTCAGCATTGATGCAGATGTAGAGCGACGCGGGGTAAGCAATGATGAGGTCGACGGTGCGCTTGTCGTGGAGGCGAGTGGCGTCGTGATGAGTGCAAACCTTATCATTGTCGTAGATGGCTAAGCAACTATATTGACGTCAATGCCAATGGCGCCTCCATCCGTCACCACCGACGTTGTCCACCATTGAACTTTAAAATTATTTTTTTATTCTTTGTTTTCATGTTTCCGTCGATAAAACTGACATCATTAGGGTAAATGGACTTGGATGCTTCACTTTCAGAACTATAAAAATGCCAATGTAATTTTTTAAAATGTAGAGACCGAAACGTTAAAGATAACTTACTACATGGGATAATCTGTAATTAGCCCTTGCAGTGGTCTTTTACTTATTGCAAGCAGCTCTAAGGATTACAGTTGATATGAAATTTTTGAGTAGATTACTTGCTAGTTTTTTCCATGTATAACAATATATATGGTTTAGGGATTGGTGCTTATGAGCTAAGACAGTATAACAAACAAGAGAGACATCATAATTTTTGTGAGGAAATACACGTCCTGAAACAGATGTTGGCCATAAATAAAATGTTACTAGGTGTAGCCTATAATGCTACTACAAACTACAAAGTGCAAAAACAACCTCAAATAAATGTGAACAAACAATCAGATATGGCTACTGAATAATGATAGTGGAGATGCCATCTCCAAGAACAAGAGTTCACCTGTCTAAAATAGCAAAATTTACCAGGGGCTTACATGGTTTAACAGTAGAACATGACCTTCTTGACGTTATTTTTCAAAGCAGGAAGGGGTCTAACACTTCCACTGCTGTGGACCCTCATACTACTCCTTGGTCCGCCAGCCAGAGATCCGCACCCTGCCGATCCGCTAGCCCTGGAGCCACTATCTGATATCTCTGGTTCCATAGAGAATCGGGCTCGGATGGCAGCCAGATGAGTGTAATATGCAGGTGGCACTGCCAAAACCGAAAACATTCAGTTACAGTAAGCGGTTACTTCAAAGAATGTTATATTTAAGATCATGTACACTTAGCCTACCAATCGATACAGATCGTGTGCATCTTGCATAGCTGCAATGTATCAAAAAGATAACTCAGTGACAGTATAAGAAGAGGCATTAAGTAGAGAAAGGATCGTTCAGTGAGAGTATAATAAGCAAGCATCGAATAGAGGTAAAAAAAAAATCTTACGTGAAACAGAGGTTGTTGGTTAGGGTTTGTAAAGCATCTGCCATGAATTTGTTTTCATCCCATAAGACATGGTAATGAGCCGGTCAGCTTGTACCCTTCATGTGAAATATAACTCAGTTAACATCAATTACAGAATATGAGCTAGAAAATGGTCGATAAGTAACCAACGAGAAAATAGTGTTTACTTGGATCCCAGCATGACCACACAAATAGAAGTCAAACTCTGTTGGATGGCAGATCTTAGAATCAACAACAGTACCTAGAATTCCAGACACCGCACTAGCCTCATTCTCCCTCCTCTCTCTCTCATTTTCTTTCTAGTCTCTCTTAAACTCACTTAATTCTCTCTTAAATCCCTTCCAAATTCATTGAAGATCATTAGGGGAGGTTGATTTCCATGAGAAGAAGATTAACTCAAGATCTAGACCATTTTCCCTTTACATCAAGGTGAATCCGAGCCTTATTTGTAAGTTAATATCATGCAATTAGGTTTAGGTTTATGTTTATTCTTGCATGCCTAGGCTAAATTTCAAAGATTAGATCTAATTTAGAGCTTGATGTAATATCTAAATTTTGGTTGATTTAAGTTAAATGATCTAACTTTGTAGTTTGATTGTACATGCCAAGAAGAATCCCAAAATAGGATTAGAAACTTTTCTTTTTCAGACTTCTGAAAGTAAGTATACACCAGCACTGATACAAGGTATAGTACTAGCCAGACCCATACCAGTTCAGGTCCTGAAATTAACAACACTGGATAGCAAAACTTTCATGTTAGCGTTCACTTTTAGTTACCCTCATCATTCATCATTTTTTGTGCATTAATATGAACATATATCTTATGCAAATTTTAGCACCATATGGTAATTCTTTCTCAATTTATTACATATTATTTGTAAAACGTCATAGGAAGTCGTTGTACTACCTGTAACAAAGTGCTATGTAATTGTAACAAGGTTTTGTGAATCCCATCTTTTAGTATGCATAATTAGTTTTCTTTTCAAGATTCACTTTTTGAATTAAAAATGGAAATTTTATCAGGCGTTTGTCCCTTTTTTGCCCCCAAGTAAAATTTATTTCTAACTTTTGAACTTGTTCTCATGGAAGATGATAAAGTTCTTGGTACATGGGTCTAAGAGGCTAGAATGAATTCTTTGTAGTCATATCTTATTTTACATTTCTACACTTTGCACTTTGGTTGCTCTTATGATGGAAGCCCATCCAAGCGATAGTTATCCTATCCAAGATCTTCTTTGCAGGTTTTATTACCGAATATATGGATTTTATTTTGTTGTTTATGAATTAGATGAAATGAACTATATATTTATATATTTTTACAGGTGTTTCTTTGTTTGCTGCCATTGGATTTCTTTTATATGGAATGAGGTGAGCCACTGATGTGTGTTTATGTACATATCTCTTTCCACTTAGTTTGAACCTGCACCTGTTATTCTTTGTATATCATTTTTCCTGAGTAGGATTTTAACTCTCATGTCTTCACTAATGTTCAAAATGCAGTCTGTATGTGAATAGAAGCTATATCCAGTCAAAATTATAATATTCTAAAAGACTTGTTATCATGAACCATTTTATGTACTTTTATTTTTCTGAATTTGTTTAATTACATCCTTGGAAACCATAAAATGCACATTCTGTCAGCAATGCTATATGCTTCGTACACTGGAATTTTGGTTGGATTACCATTTTAAATATGTGATAGTTTTTTTAACTTGTGTTATTTCTGAAATTTTATTTTTGATCAATTGCCTTTATGAAAATTAAACATTATCAACTTGTGTTTCTGAACTTATTAGGAACTGTATACCAATTCTTGATGAAAATCTGTGCCTTATGCTTTTGAAAAGATTGTTAACTCTAGTTAATTGAGCTCAAATATTTTAGCTCATTTAGTATTCAAGAAGCATGTGAGGCAGCAGACTTTGGCATTTAAAAAATCTATCTTTCATCTAACTCCATGTTCATGCCTGAGTTATACATTTGAGAACTTCAAAGCATGTCATATATGTGAAGCTTTAAGTAAATATTTAAACTAACATCTAATACTGAACACAGAAGGCTGAAAATCCATATGCCCCTGATAATTCAAACTTATCCACTAGTCTGTCAGTAAGGATTTTTTTTTTTTTGCTTTTAAATATTCAGTATAGCTATTGAAATCAAGGTTCGCCGTACCGTACCGTACCGGCGTTTCGACCCAGGCTCGGTACCGGTACGGTACGGTATACCGCTCGGTACACCCAGGTGTACCGAGCGGTACACTCACGTGTACCGATCACTGTACAACAGTTGTACTGTATACTGCTACAGTGTCGGTACGGTACGGGGCGGTCCGCGTACCGCTGGCCTGTTGGACCGGTACGTACCGCCCGTACCGGGCGGTACAGTCCGGTACGGCAAACCTTGATTTGAAATACCAAGTCAAATGAACATTAACGGATGGGGATAACTAAGCTAGTGTGTATGATGAGGCTGATAACTAATACATGTTTCTTGAGGCACATACTAATATGTTATGGGACTTAATTACAGAAAAAGTTATAAGAGGTATATTTGGACCATGTAATATTCTTCGTAGGGAGCCCTTGTTTCTTAATGCATTATTGACTTGGTGCTTATGCAGGTTGGCTATGTTACCACTGTCTGTTTCTTATGTTTCATGTCACAATGTATTATGGTAAGTGTGAATATTGTACCTCATTTGTAATCAGAATTAGAGGTTTTGATATGCTTGGCATATATGTTTAATATTCTAATCAATGCTTCACTGGTGTGGTTCAATGCCTTTGATAAGGCTGCAGATATTGATGTTCTAAACCATCCAATTCTGAACTTCATATTCTACTTAGTGTGGCTCAAATTTATTTGGTCTTGAACATGGTCAATGCAGTTAGTTCATCGGTAGGCAAATGATATACTATTAGAGTATGTTCTATTACTTCATATGTGATATAACTATGCACATCCTCTTAAGTTTCATTATACGCCAAGCATTTCTGAAGGACTATGCTGGTTTTCACTGTCTTCTTTCTATGTTGTTATGCCTCATAATGGAGTAAAGTTGGTATTTGAGAATATCTGGTGCTAAAGCTTGTACACTTGGTTTCTGTGATGTGATTGCTGAGCACCGGAGCCAAATCGGCACAAAACTTAGTTTTAATGTTACGGATAGTTATCTGATTTTATAAACAAATTATTAAAATATTATGGCCTAATAATGAAGTTAGGTGACTGATTTCATCCAAGAGCAAATGAGTATGAACTTAGGAATTATCATTATTCTGTTGCAAATACAAGGACTTGTCTTCTGTATATATAGAAGATTAAATGTAATTGCCACATAGAAGAAGTTTTATTTGGCTATATAGAGCTTTTATGTTAAGATAATTCTATAACACTTTAATGATCTTAGTTCTAATCCCATTAATATACAAACTAGGTGATTACCTTGGAAGCATGCAGGGTCTTTTTGTTTTACATGTGGTATGTACAAACTAGTTCTTATACAGCATGTTTGATTATTCCTTCTGATTATTACAATCAAGAAAGAAATTTCAATCAAACAGCATAGATAAGTTACTATTTGATCTTTCATTTTTGAGGAGAGGTAGTTTGAAGTTTTGATTGCAAACACTGGTTGATTGGTCAGTCAAAACAGTTCTTTCTCAAGTGTCTTGTTCCTCTACTTTTGGCGAGGTTAATCTTTCCACTGATGACAATTGTGTGATGATAGACATCAATTTCATGGGCTGTTCAAATGCTCTTGAAATGTGGTCTCAGGT
Source organism: Musa acuminata AAA Group (assembly GCF_036884655.1). Taxonomy (NCBI): domain Eukaryota; kingdom Viridiplantae; phylum Streptophyta; class Magnoliopsida; order Zingiberales; family Musaceae; genus Musa; species Musa acuminata. Next base: position 36,715,019 of record NC_088351.1, on the reverse strand, counting down.
GATAGATAAATTTATCTTTTGACTAATGCTTTTGCTAGCCAGGGATTTGAACTGATTTATTCAGATATGACAATAACAGGGACCACTGATCTATTGATTTTTTTTTTAAATTTTTGCAGCTTGCTGAAATTCTTCCTTCATCCCTAGTCCTTTTCGTTCTAAGAAAACTGCCACCTAAGCGGAAGATCACTCAATACCACCCACTCCACTGATCCAGGAATTATGTGCCTTTATCCATTTCGAGTTCCCCGTAAGAAATATAGATTGTTTTGCAAAGTTAATGTTCCATCATTCTAATATGCAACAAGGGGACCAGAAAAGCTGCAACTATCAGGGTTTGTCATGGGCTTGCAATTTGTTCCTGGGAGGCTGTTGATCATTGGGAATATTATCAAGGTCTGCATAGAATCTCAACTCTGTAGCAATGATCCATTAAGTTTCATTTCATTTTGCATACACAATCTCGAACTCTGCTAATAGTCTGTGGTTACTATAGTCTACTTCTACTCATGAACTCAACTATCTCAGAACACTTATCCAAGATCCCTTAATTATCTCAGTATTACTTTGCTTCAGTATTGTTTTTTGTCGCAGATGATCAAAGCAATACACCTGCAGATAATTCATTGAGTTACCTTTGGTAAGTTTGCTATCTTAGCTTCTCATCTAAGTCAAAATGCTTATTTTGCATGAATGTGAAAGCATGTAATATGTTTCGCTTATGAATTACAGAAATCCAGTAATTTGATATTTATCTGACAATGTTGTTAGTGTCTCTTGAATTTTTATCCACTCTGTATACTCATTGTGTGCATAAAATTCTTCTTTTCAGATTTTAGTTTGAAATCCCTGTGTGTGTCAATTATGTTGTCATGCTACTGCAAATATAATATAGGTGTGTTTGTCAGTAATTATCTCTGCAATTTCTTTGTTCTGTTTTACAATATCAAAATCATGATTTTAAATTTCCATAATGGTTCTGTATGGCAGTGAGTGAGACCGCATGATGTCAAACCGGATTGGACACTGTGATCAAACCGATTTATATCGTCTGGTATTTAGAACCCATGATCAAAATTATAGTGCAATGAACATTATAATATAAAGAGAGAGTATTCACATACCGTCTGTAGTTGGAACAAAGTGCAGGATTCATCTGGAGAGCTGTTCGACCAGAGCTTGGGCAAATCAAATGTGCTCGAGGTATGGCATTTACATCCCTCTACTCTAAGTTGAATGTTTGGTCATGTATCTCTTTTCAACTTCCACTCAACGGTGTCTGCTTTGCCCCTTTGGCGCTCTACAGTTGAGTTTTTGCCATTTCTGTGGTCCATTTGACCTTGATTTAGATGATAAATTAATATATCAATTCTTATAGGTTAGTTTATTCAGAAATCCTTTTCTAATCAGAATTAAATATGATATTGGAAGAGTCTTGTTTCTTTTGACATAGTTTAAGTTTTATTATAAATCTCAATAGAATGTGTATCTGTGATGTTTACATAAGCATTTAGTGATTATTATGGTGAAAAACATTGTATTCCGTTAAAAACAGCCAAACTGATATAAATGAATCAACTTTCTTTTCTTTTGGTCTAAAACATCCTTATATAACTTGCATTTGATAAATTTGGGAGCCAATTAGGACTTAACATAATTTTGGAACAATTTGAACTGCTTTGGCATAGTCAAAGCCAACGTCAAAAACGTAGAACGCAAGAAAAAAACTGAAAAATGTTTTTTTTATTCGAACCTTAAATAATATTCATATGATGTTTAATAAGCATATAATGAATATTAATCTTGTTATTAACCTTCAAAAAATAGAGATTAAACTTAGTCAACACCTGGTTTCCTTTGGATGTGCGTCATGTCAGACAGGCACGACATGAGGCATTAAGGATATATCTAATTGTTATTATACGGTGAAGCTATTGAATTAGCTCCACCACCGATGCTTGATCTCTTTGTTGGCGATTCCCTGTCAGTGTATTTTACTTGTATCTCTGGTTCTCCATCGCATACTTCTATGTCTCGTGCATCTCCTTTCACCGACTACGAAAGCAGACCCGTTTCGTAGGTCCTTGTTTTCCTTCAATCCCGCATTACTTCTGCAGAATTTCAATTATATTCCTCCAAAGTCAGTAAATGTCATATTTACCCTTTTAAATTTTGATTATATATATCTTTCTGCAAATCTTTTTCATCCCTCAACTAACCCTCATTTGATTTTAATTGAAATTTTGATTGATATTTAATATCTTAAATTTTTGTATGCTTCTTGATTGAAACCAACAGATATTAATCATAACTAAAATGGATTTCGGGGGAAAATATTAAAATTGGACGTTTAAATACTATATTTTTAAATGTAAGAGGACTGATAAATAAAAAGGCTCCTTGTCTTTTCACTGAAAGATTGGACGATCTCAGCCGTCAAATGTCACCCGCGAAATGGTCCAAAGTTTCTCATCTCACCCACAGCAGCGAACGCTCCACGTAGCGCTAAGGAAACCTCCCGAGCGGTGCCAGCACAAAAGGCAATAGGATCAGCTGCTGCTCGTCTTATACAGGTACATGTCCTAGACTTCTCATAACACGACACGTACCCGGATCTTGGTCCTACGCTAAAGCTCTCCACCTCATAAAATAGACGGACCCCTCCGGGCCGTTTCTCCCCTTCATCGGCATCGTGGGAGTAGCTCTCTGTCTCTTGCGGCGAAGAAGAGGCGAGGAGGAGGAGGAGGAGAAATGGCGAAGAAGGTTCTGCTACTGTGCGGCGACTATGCGGAGGACTACGAGGTGCTATCTTCCTGAACAATCGCCGTGATAAACCTGCCATCGGCTTTCCTCTCGATGCTCTCTTCGATTCTGATACTGAAGTGAATCTTTAGTTTAGAAATCGATCGTAATTGCATGACGATTCCCGCAGGTTATGGTTCCGTTTCAAGCGCTTCAAGCGTATGGCGTCGCTGTCGACGCGGTTTGCCCCGGAAAGAAGGCCGGCGACGTGTGTCGCACCGCCGTCCATCAGGCTTCCGGTCACCAGGTAGTTCATCTGGGAACACCTTGAAAGAACCTTGTAAGTGATTGATGAAATTAGTTCAAGAAAATCTGATCAGGAACATCGATCTTTAAAATTTTGAGCTGGTGATGCGTAATTATGGAAATGCCCACCGAAATCGGTTTTCCATCCACGGGTGCGTCGCTTGGTTTATGTCATCTGACCATTTTCCATCAACCAAAAGTTGGCCATACGTTTCTCTCGAATTATAGATTGCTTGGGGGGCAGAAGACTTAAGCATAGTGGACGAGAGAGTCGAGAGTTTGCTATTGTAGTTCTATTTGGTTTGCCCTTTTTATGATGATCAGGAAATATGAAGAGTTGTAAGGAAATATCCATAATGATTTAAATCATCAGTAATTTTTAGTTTTCTCTTGTAAGCTTAATGTCATTTTGACGTGAACTGATTGCCAAGTCTAGTTAACGGAGGTAAATCGACATCTCAAAGCTCCTACGCTATATGCTAGTTCCATTTGCAAATGAACATAAGGGTTTGCGGACCATCTGTTTTCTTGAAAACTCATAGTTGTTTCAACATGAGAAACCCACTGATATGGGTGTTAAAATGATGACATTTGACATGCACCATCTTTTTTTTTTTTGTCAAAATTTATTCCATTTCTAGTCCTTAATTTACATTGAGGAAAGAATGACTACCGAATACCATTGCATATTTATAATGATCCAAATAAATGTTTCTTAGATAAAGAGTATCTCTTCTCAGTCATCAGAGAAGCAGTGTAACGATGTCAAGCCACCTCATGGTTTTTTCACTTTGTTTGAATCCACATGTTTCTGTTAGCACTGCACACCGAGAGGACAAAAATAACCTCACAAGAAGATGGAATTTGTTCGATAATGATTCATCTTTCCCTTTCTTAGTGGTCACATGTTTAACTTGTTGCATGAAGGTTTATTTTTTTCTTTCTTATATGAAACAATCCCATTGTTGCAGACATATTCTGAATCAAGAGGTCACAATTTCATGCTTAATGCATCATTTGGTGAGATTGAAGTGAGCAAATATGATGGATTAGTTATTCCTGGAGGTCGGGCACCGGAATATCTTGCGATGAATGAGTCAGTTGTGGAGTTAGTTAAAAAGTTTTCTGATTCAGCCAAGCCAATTGCATCAGTTTGCCATGGTCAGTTGATATTGGCAGCTGCAAATTTGGTTAAAGACCGGAAATGCACAGCCTATCCCCCTGTGAAGCCTGCCTTGCTTGCTGCTGGAGCTCACTGGATAGAACCAGAGACGATGTCAAAATGTGTCTCTGATGGTAATCTTATTACAGGAGCAACATATGATAGCCATCCTGAGTTTATCCGCCTTTTTGTTGAAGCACTAGGAGGTTCTATTACAGGCTCAGATAAGCGAATTCTGTTTATTTGTGGGGTATGTATGCAACAAAGTATCCTTATTTTCTTTACTAATATCTTCTGCTGTGTTGGCATGCTGTGTATGCAACAAAGTGCTTTCCTAACCAGATAATATCATTTTCACATAGGATATAATAGTCAATTTTTAGCATGTATAATCTTTCCTGTAAGAGAAAAGAATGATGATTATGTTACTGTTGAGAACCACATCACCGATGGCAAAAAGGTAAATGCTGTACATATAAGCTACTATGGTGATATAAATACCTGGTATTTTTTCATTTAATCATAGATTCGCAAGTCATTATATTTGGCTAGCTCAAGTGCATTTATTGCCATAAACAGGATTAGTGAGAAACGATCTGCGTGGCCCAGCCTAAATAGTTGGGACATCAGAGTTTCTTCCTCTCGACACCTGTCCTATCATTGACACAGAAATATATATTATGACATGGAAGAAGATAATTGTGAAAATTATATGAAACCTGTACTGTCATTGATGGTATTGAAGTACTTAAAATTAATAATAGAAGAATATAAAAAAGGTTCTCTTTAAATTCTTCTATCTCAGTGGATATTAGCTTATTCTGGCTCAGATATACCTTATGCCACTGTTTCTGCCATCTTGACATATCAATAAGACAGGACATGAAGGTGAAAATTGAAACTTTCAGTCTAGGTATTGCTTTTTTTTTTACTCCTAGGATCTAGGAAGGAGTCTTTCCGAGCTAGGACTTTTGATGTTCCCTCAGTCATATTTTTATAGGCGGGGAAGCTTGATTCTATAAAAGTAGTGGATATGCTAATTATGTTTTATTGCATACGGATGTTGGTTCTATAATTACCTAGCAGTTTCATGTAACAATAACTTGACCCTGTGTTGTCTTGATCTACAATAAACATTCACTAATCCATCATTGATGTACAAATTCGACCTCCCTATGAGCTGGAAGTTTGAAAATGTCCCTTTTTCATGGGACAATAATGCTTTCAGAAGTAGAAATAACTTATCTTTCTTTTGAATGCAAAGAATTAAAAAGAACTGAACCAGGTGCTTTGGCTCATTTTTCACAAATGAACTTGCAAATCCATCAAACAGTTATTATTTTGCTTGTCAATGTAAATTAATTCCTTGTTTATTCCTATGTAATGTTTCACAGGATTACATGGAGGATTATGAGGTTATGGTTCCATTTCAGTCACTGCAAGCTCTTGGTTGTCATGTTGATGCAGTCTGCCCAAAGAAAGGTGCTGGTGAAAATTGTCCAACCGCCATCCATGACTTTGAGGGTGATCAAACTTATAGTGAAAAGCCTGGACATGATTTCACCTTGACAGCATCATTTGAAGGCTTGGATGCTTCTATCTATGATGCCCTAGTGATACCTGGTGGGCGAGCACCCGAATATCTTGCATTAGATGAGGAAGTTATTACTTTGGTGAAGAAGTTTATGAATGGTGGAAAGCCTGTTGCATCAATTTGCCATGGCCAACAGATATTGTCTGCTGCTGGGGTTTTGAAGGTAATTTCTATTAGTTTCTTTTTCAGTAACGTGGTCTTATCACCTCTACTGTATGATAAGTTACTTGGTAACCTGTAGCTTAGGTTTCTAGTGAAGAACATATAATTTCACCTGCAAATAGCACCATGTAGCGACAAAAGAGCAACAAACCTCTACTGAAAACCATCCAGCTTTGTATACCGTAGTTGCCACATAAGGACTACAAGACAACTCAAGGAATTATGCAAGCTTCCAAGGATTATGTTGAGTTTTGTCTGAAATTTGTCCGATAGAATAGATTTTCCATTTTTTTTTCGGCAAATACAATCAGGATAACTCTTATCTCACCTTAATCTATTTTCTTATAAGTAAATGTAGATTATTTGGGTAGATGTTTTGTCTAACTTGATATTCTTGAGGTATGCATCATTAGAATTTAGGATTGACCGAGGAGCATTATGACTTTGCTCTCTTGGCCTTAAAGTCAAAGTTAGTTAATCAAATTGTGACTGTTGAACTTTGCAAAATTATGAACGCATGTTGTTGCGGCTAACTTGACCATTTTCTTTTTTGTTTGAACTCTGTGATAGAAGTTAGTCAAGACCATATCTTACATCAAGTTCATATTATGCTAAGTCCCAGTATCATTGTCAAGGGGATACCCGACATGCTTGGGCTTTCCACTTTGGTAGATGACATTATATATATATTGAGCGGTACGTTCTAATGTACCGCTCGATATACTCGTACCGTACTATGCTGAACTCAATATTCCGGTACGGTACGAAATTACAAACCTTGTAGGAAACTACCCTTTGATCTAGGCTAGCTCTGATTTGAGAAGAAAAGCCCTCAAAGAATACCATAGGGAAGGGAGGGGTGATCTAAAATATAGCCTGTAGTCTTCTTTGGAGGACCTAATGTGTCGTGTGAAGTAACTGATGACTGTCAGTTCAGACATGGATACAACAAGCATTTTGAAGTGCCCATATTGTGCAAGAAGTGGTGGCGCACTTTTGTGGCAAATGCAGGTGCAGGCTCCCGTAGATATGGTGGCCTAATGTGAATGATTTTAATTGTGAGGTTGGTTCCCCGGTGGTTGCCTTCACTTCACTAGATGACTTATAAGTGGCTAATAAAGTATCAAACGAGTGATTATCTAATGTGAACTTGCTAGCAAAAGAACCAGGGAGTTTTTTAAGCAGATTACTGGACATGTTTCTTTCATGAGTTGGTGTCTCTGTGCTTGTAGAAGATTCAGCATAAAGCTTGAGAAAGGATCAATGACGCAGATTCTGCACCTTCTTTTGGAGCTTACTGATGATGGCGGATATTTTATTATCATAAGCTGCATTATGTCTTCTCACATTCATAGGCTCAACTTAATGCATGGACAAAGCATCCACCATTGTTGGCAATATGTAATAGGACATATCTGACAGCCTGCTTGGCAAGTAGCATGGCTGGTCCTTGTTGGTTATATTAAGCATGTTGATCTGCCTGCTGAGGCGGTTTCAAGTTCTTTAAACTATAACTTTCCAGGTGTTTCACTTGTGATTCTGTTGTTCGTTTCGTGATCTTTTATTATAAGACTTTAACTAATTAAAACATATTGTGCATTTTATCCTGTAGGGGAAGAAATGCACAGCATACCCGGCTGTGAAGCTGAATGTGGTACTGGGAGGAGCCACATGGTTGGAACCAGACCCGATCGACCGATGCTTTACCGACGGCAACTTAGTCACTGGTGCTGCTTGGCCTGGGCACCCCGAGTTCATCTCTCAGCTCATGGCTTTGCTTGGTATAAAAGTCTCCTTCTAAAGCAGGAATGTGTGTGGAGCTTATCGGCGCAGTTCAACCTCCGACACTCACTCGAGTTCTTCATCAGGATTATCCTGTCAACAGAATCCTACAAGGTTGCGTTTCTTTTGTCTCTGTGAAGACTTGTGTCTCATGTACTACTTGTCACCTTTTTCCTTTGTCTCTGTGAAGACTTGCGTCTCATGTACTGCTTGTTGCAGTTTCCGAGTGACTCACAGCTATGTACATTATTATAAAGTTCCTAAATACTCTATGCTGTTTGTGGGGCTAATTACATATGCCTGGTTAGTTGCATTTAGTATCTCAATCTTTATATTTTAAAAAAATTATATTGACATATTTATAGTTATAAAAATTATAATTACGTCAACATAGATGGTGGTGGTTGTTGCGACGATTACAACAAAAATGGTGGTGTCTCGCCATTGACTCAACCTTGACGTCTCCCCCTTTGTATATGCGTTGATACAGTTATCGAACGACAAAATGATCATTTGGCATCTATGTTAGCATTGATGTAGATGCCGAGCGATTATTCCATCGTGTGGCAATTGCATCAACATTGACGTAGATGTAAAGGGGGAGTTGAGGTTGGGATTTGCTCGCCGGGTCAATGGTGAGGCGACCACCATCTTCGTTGTAAATGTCATAGTGACCACCATCATCTACGTCGACGTTGATGTCGAGCGACGTGGGACGATGAGGTTGATGGTGCGCTCCTCGTGAAGGCGGGTGGCATCGCGATAAGTGTGAACCTTATCATCGTCAGAGACAGCTAGGTCACTATGTCAATGTCCATGCTAATAAGACCTCCATCCATCACCATCGAACATTAAAATTATCTTTTTACCTTCTATTTTTATTTTTATGTTTTTATTGATAAAATTAACACCATTAGGGTAGATGCTTCATGTTCATAATCATAAGGATGTCAATACAACTCTTTAGAACGTAAAGATCGAAACACTAAAGGTAATTAATCACATGAGATAATATATAATTAGCTCTTGCAATTGTCTTTTACTCATTGCGAGCAGCTCTAAGATTATAGCTGATACTAAATTTTTGAGTAGATTACTTGCTAGTTTTTTCCATGTACCCTAACAATATATATGGTTTAGGAATTGGGGTTTACGAGCTAAGACAGTATAACAAACAAGAGAGACATCATAATTTTTGTGAAGAAATACACGTCCTGAAACATATGTTGGCCATAAATAAAATGTTACAGGTTGTAGCCTCAAATGCTACCACAAAATGAAAACACAACCTCAAATAAACGTGAACAAACAATCAGAAATGGCTATTGAATAATGATAGTGTAGATGCCATCTCCAAGAACAAGAGTTACCCTGTATAAAATAGCAAACTTCACTGAAGGGCTTACATGGTTTAACAGTAGAACATGACCTTCTTCACGTTATCTTTCAAAGCAGGAAGGGGTCTAACACTTCCACTGCCATGGACCCTCGTACTACTCCTTGGTCCGCTGGCCAGAGATCCACGCCCTGCCGGTCCACTAGCCCTGGAGCCACTATCTGATGTCTCCGGTTCCATATAGAATCGGGCTCGGAAGGCAGCCAGATGAGCGTAATATGCAGGTGGCACTGCCAAAACCGAAAACAATCAGTCATGGTAAGCAGTAAATTCAAAGAATGTTATATTTAAGATCATGTACACTTAGCCTACCAATCGATACAGATCGTGTGCATCTTGCATAGCTGCAACGTATCAAAAAGATAGCTCAGTGACAGCATAAGAAGGGGCATTAAGTAGGGAAAGGATCGTTCAGTGAGAGTATAATACCCGGGCATCAAATAGAGGAAAAGAAAATTCTTACGTGTAACAGAGGTTGTTGGTTAGGGTTTGTAAAGCATCTGCCGTGAATTTGTTTTCATCCCATAAGACATGGTAATGAGCCGGTCGGCTTGTACCCTTCATGTGAAATATAACTCAGTTAACATCAATTACAGAATATAAGCTAGAAAATGGTCGATAAGTAACCAACAAGAAAATAGTGTTTACTTGGATCCCAGCATGACTACACAAATAGAAGTCAAACTCTGTTGGATGGCAGATCTTAGAATCAACAACAGTACCTAGAATTCCAGACACCGCACTGACATGTCAATCTGAGTTTCTATTATTCTAAAACAATAAAAGATATGATGCAAAGATAATACACAGCTAGAAGAATTTGCAAAGATAATATGCAGGGACCAAGTGTCTTGCAGGTGGTCTGCGAAACTCACCAGGCAAAATATTTCCACTCTTATCAATAGAGCGCTGATCATTATAGTTATTGGCAAAGAGCCTGGTGTGGTGACGCTTTTGAACCACCACAAAAGTTACTGGTGGTTGATAGTTTGGTTCCAATGAAGCACAAGCCTGGAGAATACTCACGGAAAACCATGAAACCGTCAGAACACACAACCACCCCATAGATTAGATATGCCTGTTTTTTCCTCCACAAATGCCTTGTATGCCTGATGATATATGACAAAAGAAAAATAATCTCATTTTTCGTGAGGGTTCTTTAAAGACAAATGATGTACCTTCCTGATGGCATCTAGTTCATAAAGTAAAACTTGATAAAATTGCCCCTCACTAACTCCATCCCTGCAAACATGACAATTAGAAACTAAAAGAGGATCAACCATATGAAGCTTTCTAGTAATACCTGTAAAATATAATTCGCTGTGGCTTTATTCCAGTAGATCTTTTAAACGAAATGAGAAGATCCCTGGAAAGGTAAGAGTGTCAGGTAAGTTCCACGGCAGGAAAATAAAAGCAAACAGATAGATCACAAATTTCTGATTAAGAAAAAAACATAGATCAACATGGGCATGCATACTTAATCATGCCACCAGTGACGGTTCCCCGATGAGGATCTTGCCAGACTTTAAACAGATCTTGGATCAACTCTTGACGATGGGCCTGAGCACTCACCAAACCAGCATACTTTGTTATCTCAGGCCAATCTTGAGAAGCAACAACCTGAAGAACAAACAGTAACAAAGAATAAGCATCTGCAGAATATCAAATCATAAAGTATAAAGCAAGATGTAGAAACAGACAGACTATCTTACAGCTGCAATAGATGGACTTGAATCCTCTCCAGGATGAGGATGGGTTACATCAGCACCAAATATAATGGTAGGTCTATCACTAACAAGAGGTATACGCCTTGACAAAGCATCCATCAGGACAGTGTTTCTACCTCCAACCTGTCCCATGAAGGCAATTTTGTCAAGCTCAGAAGATAACAACAGCAGAAGATAGAAATTGCTAAAGCAGTATTCTCTTTTCGTTCTTATAGAGAATGCAAACTACCAAAAGATCACCTTCACATTTATCTTCAGAGCCACATTGGCAAGATACTGCTTATTCTTCTTAAAAACATGCTTAGTCAAACAGCACTGTGAAACTAATCCAAGATCTGTCTCACATATCCTTTTCAGATCACCTGTCATAAAAACAGTGAGACAGCTTAGCATATGAACAGAACCGACAACCATGCAGCATTTGTAAAGATGACATAACTCAAGTGCAGTCAAGCTTACCATAGAGTGGACCATTATTATCAGGCAATATCACAATGAGCAAATCAAGTTCCTTGCCAAGAGGTTGGAGTATGTTCATTGCATCATGATAGCATGACTTTAGAGCTCTTTCCACTTGATCGGGCCGTGCACTAAGTGGAGGAAGCACAGGTTCTAGAGCAAATTCCTGCAAGTACTCGAATCAGGGTGTTCTTAATTAATAAATTTTTGACTTAATACCAGAAACAATTGCAGAAAGAAGTTCCTTTAAAAATAAATACGCAAACCATTGAGACAAGAAGCAGTAAGATATACCATTCCAGATATCTGGCACATCTTGGCAAGCTCGTGACAGAATCCATGAGCAACATTTTCATAAACATTTCGTGAAAAGTTGATACATGTCCAGTTGTTCACTCTCCCACCATTCACCATTTTCTAGTGAAATAGAAAAGGAAAAATAATAAATGTATCAGACAAGTAACATCAAATTCTCATATTTTTAAACAAAACAAGCCACTACCAAAAACACTTCATGCAGCATTCACTATTGGCTGATAAACAAAATCAAGAATGTGTAACATACAGGTAGAAGAAACAATTAATCAGAGAATTAGCACCCAGAATTTGAGAAATGATTGTCATTTTAAATGTTGACACTAAAAAGTTTGGAATAACTATCAAATGAACAAGGAAACAACATAAGAACTGGTATGGAAAAATGTAGCTTTCTAGAACAGATACATAGAGCTAATTCCCCAATGGCAAATGATCAAATGCACATTTAAGCTTTGTTTTACTACCTCAGGGGTCATCAATGTTTTACTACTGCTTAATAGATTTGCATATGATTGATATATGCAATATAATTACAATAAACGCTAATATTGTTATTCCTAAGATGGTTTCTCTTCAAAACATGATGGTTATTCCAATAAAAAGAAGCAACATATGAGGAAAATCTCTTACAATGCAATGTTAATGAGCACGAAATTAGTGTACAAGACACATCAATGCACACATTCTTATCACTATACAATCTTTAGCCGCTACAGATTAAGAGGTTGTTTCCATAACTTGCACCTTGTTCAGCCACATACATAGGAACAACCTTGCCATAGTACCACGGCTCACTCACTACAAACACAATGTTCAATCAAAAGGCAAATTTGCTTCTAATTCACATTTGTTTAATTCAAGGAGACGATGTTAGCCAACAACAAAAAGCCCAAATCCCTTCATCTCTACAATTTGGATACTAAAATTCTGATCAAGCACATACATGCAAAGACTGAGTTTCAACTCATTTCAAGTTGAAATAAAGAGAACCAACAAACTCGGGGACACCCAAGAAGAGCTGAGAAAAAAAGTAAAAATTGAAAACATTACAAAAATAGCAAAACAACAGAGGAAAAAACAAAATAGCTTGAGGAAAATATCATATGCTAAAGTATTCTTTTGCTTTCTTATTTTATCATATAAACAACTTTCAAAATATATAAAACCATAATATAAAAGGCCAGAAATAGTATAAAAGATAACAATGGAAATTAATCCCATAAAAAAACAACAAAATCTTATCAAGAAAAATACATGAGCCATATCTTGCAATGATATTCGTACAAAAACTACAAACTTTATCCATCTGAAGTTCTGAAACTAATTATGAACCTGACTACAGTCCTGATGCTTCTCTAATCACCATGAAGGAGAATATTTCTTGATTAAAAAATAATTAAAGAAAAAAATTATTTGAAGAAAATGTCCATGTCACACATGGAACCAATCGCAAATCTTTTGGCGTATTTCTGATGTGATGGCATCCATATAGCCAAAGAATTTGAGGGCTACTCCGTTTCCTATGTCTTATCCAGTGAAAGATAAAAGGCTAGAACAATTTATAATTGAAATAAATGACAAAGTTGATAGTCGAAGCAAATGACAAGCACAACAATGGCAGTCTTTTCCTTTTTGCGGTCATAGCAATAGATTTCTGTTATTGCATTGCCTCTATTTCCACTTTCCTATTCTAAGCAATTTTAGGAACCCTGCTAAGAAGGGCAAATAAGATTGAGCATACAAGAGTTAGGCACAAGTTTGCTATAACAGCCTCAGGTAAGAGGAGCCAACAAGAGGCTCCTCACTAATGGAAATGTTGAGAAGAAGAGCAACTCATATCACCCAGAGGAGCAAAGGATTAACAAAAAGGGTTTACTTCTTAACTGAAGGATTAAAAAAACCTACTGAGCTCCCACCAAAGAGGACTACAATGGCTAACATATTATAACCAGAAATCCATATAGACTCGGTCATTCTGACCAGATTAAATATAGTCTTAAGTCTTAACTCTAAAGCAAAATCAAAATGTTAAAGCTTACATAGAACTCGTTAATCTCGCTAGGACAAACATTCTGGCGATCCATAAATCTAGAAATGAATCATTATAATGGGAAAAACATGTAGAATAGCCATTTTGCAATAATATGTTGAACCTGTTCAAGTCACAACTTATAAACTTTATTAAAACAAACTATTGGCACCTTATTCATCATATTCCATTGGCCAATTCTTGGCAAGCAATCCTTCTCTCTACCTGTATCATGGTATTTGAGCTACAGAGATGAAAAGATAGCAGTCAATAATAAATCAACCTACCATGAGAAGATAACACAAAAACTGCAATGTCAACTTACCCAAGGAGCTGGTAATATTCGTGCCTCAACTGATGCAAGTTTCTGACTGATCTTGATGCCAAATTCTTTAGCATAAGGGTCTTCATGATACGCATTTTGATGAACCGTCTAAGGAAATACATATATATATGTTAGAATTTGCCAGCCTATCTTGAAAAGGGAAACAAGTATGTTAAAATTTTCATAATGTGAAGGTACCCAAATTTTGGATATTTCCAGGCTTCGATTTTCTTCTTTCACAATAGGACCATGTTAAATCAACATGAAATCCAGATTAATAAAATGTTCTAACAGTACAGATTCCACGAAATTAAGATGTCAACTTGTAATCAGCAGAGCTCAGATGAACTAAGAAAAGCCATGAGAAAACAAGTCCTTAAACAAAATTCACCAACGGTTCCACATGCATGGCTTCTCCGGAACTCGAACCCAAACCACAAAGCAAATGAAGCTACATAACAGGAAAAAGATAAGCATATGATGTCTGTATATATATATATATATATATGTATGTATATATGTATGTATATATATATGTATGTATTTATATATATATATGTATGTATATGTATATATATATAATCCAGGCTTCAGCCTTAACATCTTCAAATGTTTAATAAAGTGTACAAATAATTATATTTGGTAGTGTCAGAAATCTCAAGTTGACTCTCAACTGCATTTTACATGACAAATTCATGCATCCTCTAATCCCTAATATATGATTAAGATAACAGTTAGAAGGACCCGAGAACCAAGATCTGCACACTTGACATAACAACAAATGGGATTTTATATGAAAAGTATATTTTAGATATAAACTATAAGCAAGATCCATCTTTTTTTTTTTTTTTTTTTTGCATCCCCACCTTAACCTGTTCTTATTGATTAATTCCAGTGATTTAAAAAGCGCTAGGCGTCAAAAGGCACCAAGGTCCAAAAACGCACGAGGCGCTAGGCGCTCGCCCGAGCAAAGCGAGACGCTAAAATATAAAAATATATAATATAATTAATAAATATAATTATTTAAACAAAAATATGATATTAAATTAAAAAATTATTACAAAATCACAATATCATATTAACAAAAATCTCAAAATTCAAAAAAATAACAATAATTTCAAATAAATAAAAATTAGCAATATTAAAATTAAAATAATATATTATTGATCTAATAAATAAAAAATTATTGTTATTAGTATACAGTTAACGGTATACTGTTAATATACTGTTAACAATATACTATCGAGTCGATGTGAGAAGAGGTAGCAACGAGCAACGAGCAACGACAATGGGAGCTGGAGAGGCGAGCGATGACAGTGGTAGTGGCAGCAGTAGCAGCAAGAAGCGGCAATGGCAACGGGAGCGACGAGCGACGACAATAGCAGCGGTAGCAGCGGGAGTGGGAGCGAGAGCGACGAGCGGTGATAGTGGCAGCGGCAGCGATAGCGGGAGCGAGATCGACGAGCGACGATAGTGGCAACGATAGCAGCGAGCAGCGGGAGCAACGACAACGGTAGCAGCGAGCAACGACAGCGGTGACAATGGCAGCGGTAGCGACGAGCAGGGTTAAGGTTGGGAAATCACGAGAGGAAGGCTGATATCGGTGCTTTAGTTGGTTCGATTGAACCAACTAAAGCACCGGAGACCGAACCAAACCTAAAACATTGGTTCGATTGCCTGGTTTAACCCGGGCGAGCGCCCAAGCGACACCTCTTTGAAGCGCGTCGCCTGGGAATGAAGCGAGGCGCTCGGGCCTCGCCTCATCTTACCCGAGCGCCTAGGCAAGCGACCGAGCACCTATTGAAATCACTAATTAATTCCACCTGATATTATCATTCACAAGAAGAATAAAACAATATATAAAAATCAGAAATCTATATAAAAAGGATGTCAATGCATTATCCTAGAAGATACACATCCTGTTCAAATTTCTAGCCATGAAGTACACCACAAATAAAGATGAATTGATTCAATTACATTAAAAGACTAAAGCCAACTATTATAACTTCGAATTTTATAATTGAGAAGGCTATTTTCTTATGGAACAAAAGGCTATTTTTCAATCAAGTCAAATGACTTAAACCTAATCCGCTACCTGAATAATGTCATGCTCCCGTTCATGAGGGCGTTGACATGTCACCCTCAGAAGAGCAGTTATTTGTTTCTCATTCAAGCGCTTGGAGTATCTCTGCCCATCCACAATCTTACAAACCTAAATCATGTCAAGATAGATTGTAATGCATGTCTCATAGGTGGATCTGCAAAATACTTCTATCAACAAATATATAGTATATAATACTTAATTATTACATGCACCATATAATCATACAATAGTAATTGATATGCTTACCTCCATAGGCAGGTAATTTGGTCTTTGTGTGTTACCAACTTGCAGGCATGGCAGATTTGTGTGCTGGATGGTAAATCCATATGTGTCTTGAAAATATTGCACAACATATTTCATCGTCCCCCTCTCATCAACGGGGAAGCTATTTTTCAAAATTTTCAGAACAGTGTGGAAGATTAGCAATTCTTGATGACAATATGCAAAGAAAATCAGAACCAAATATAACAAAAAAAACTACAGAAAAGTTATGGGGCAATGTTTCATACGTGAGCTCTCTAGTTGCCTGCAAAGTTAAACCAGATATGCGATATTTTCGGCGCATATTTCCACGATGAGTAACCTCAACTTTTACTCCTCTGAGAGCCTTCTTAATCTGGGGCACAGAACCAGATATGAGGCAGAAATATACTAAAATGGAATAATGAAAAACCTGATGTCAACTCTTCAATGCCTACTCACATGTTTAACAAACAAAGATAACTAAATGTAAATTTGCAAGTATGAGAAACACTGAGCCAAGTAAAACAAGCATGCAGTGCTTTATCTCAGGGTGAGAAAAGCTACAGATTTACTTTTAACTTCAACATCAAAATGATCAAGGCCCAACAAAGTTTACAAGGTAAAGAAGAGATGAAAGCTTTTAGTTTCTAGATATCAGGTTATGAAATGCATGAATGAAAGCTTCACAAGAATAACAAGTAATTTATGCTGCAGGAAATTCTTTGAAAATAAATAAAGACAACCTTTACACGGTCAGCATCTGACAATGGTCTTGAACGGACATCCCTATTCAAAAGCTGGGTGACATAGTCGATGACATGAAGAGGCTCGATGAAAGCAGTGGAACACATGTCTGCAGAAAGAAAGAGAGTTTGAGGAAACCTACATAATTAATTATGCCAACTATTGCAAGAAATCAATTTATGCATTAGTTTTACTGAGAGAGCTCTGTAGGTTCATTTAAAGCTCTTCCACAGGAATGTCTTCCAGTAGTTCACTCCGAGTAATTAAGAAATAGCATCATGCTATAGTACCCATTTTAGTATTAAGTAAAATTACTTTAAAGATAATCCAATGAAACAAAAGTCACAAAGGTTTGTCATTGGCACCTTAAGTGGATAAGCTTTCTAAGGATCTCAAGATATACAGACAATCAATAACAGAGTATACATCCACTCTGTGGTAGAGCACAATAGGGCAGTTGTCTTTCTAATGAAGAGTTGATCTTTTTGTAAATATGTTTTTTGTACTGTGTTAGCTTCTATTTTTGGAATGAAGTTTGTTTGGCTTGCCTAACAACATTCATACATCTTAAGAACAACGAGGGGCAAAAATAAAGAAAGAAGAGATTCACTACCAATATTTAAAGAGAGGCCCATTTGTGTTGGACGGATGCTTTGATAAAAGCCCCGCCAACTTTCTAATCCCTCAGTGAGTGACTGCCTTCTTCCTAGATCAGGAGAATAAAAGGAACGACCAACAGGGAGATATCTGTGAACCATCACCAAGAGACAATGTCACAATCGAAATTCATCCATAAAACATAAATGTGGAGCATACATTGACACCTACCTAGCCGTTGGCAGTTCACGCAGAACGATATCAAGAACTTGCAGTGCTTCCTGCGGAGCATCGGGCTGCCTCCCAGTTAAAAACATCTCGAGATGGTGAAGATCTGCACGGGCAGCAAACTTGATAACAACTCTGAATGTCCTCTGGTGTCTGCAGGACAGAAATACATTTCATGAACCATTAGGGTGCATGAAAACCTTAAAAATTATTGTAACAAAAAGTTGAATGGCTATTCCACCTTTTGATGTCTGTGCCATCTTCCCCATCAGTAAGAGTGATGTGGAACTCTCTTGAGGCAAAAGGCAATGGACCAGCTGTATAGAGACTCTTCCTGCCATCATAAGCAGGAAGGCGCCCTCCTAGATAAGACTCCCTATACAATCTGACCAACTGTTCCATCACAGCACGATTGACACCCCGGGATGCAACTTCTGGTGTAATCGAAACCTGGTTAAATAAAGTGAAAACATTAATTTCTACCATAATTTTATTGAAAAGAGTTGAAAATTTGAAGCAGCAGTGCAGAGGAACCAAAAAGAAAAACTCACATCGTATTGATGAAGGTCCCTGTCAGGTAGTTCAGCCAAAAAGTGATTGGCCTTCACCACACATTTGTCACCAAAGCTACCTTTTCCAGGGCGCAATGGAAATCTGATAGACTTACTTGAAGACGGCGGTGAAACCACTGGCTGGATATCTTGGCTTGATGTAGCTGTATCTTGAACAGAAATCTGTTCAAATGATGTTGCAATTTGAGCAGAGGAAGTCTCATGGTGCCATGGTGACCTCCCCTGTGACAATGATGCTTGGGCAACTTGATAAGGAGCTTGCATTGCTTGGTGCAGCTCGGGAGCTGGTGGCCTCGATGGACCTGCAGCTGAGGGGCTTACCCCACTTCTACCAGGTACACTGCCACTAACCTGCCATACACCATGTTGTCGCTGAGGTGGCATTGCGCCACTGGGCAGAGGCCCACAATGAACTTGGTACTCGTAAGCTGGTGCACCAGGCTGCTGTGGTGCTGGGACTCCATGGGGCCGCCGTCCACCGTGCCCCTGATATCCTGCACTACCTCGGCCTGCTTGTTGGGGTAGAAGAGGGTTTGATGGAACCCAACCATGTCCCGCCCCAGCTCTCTGTTGCTGGGAAGTCGGATTCGTCTCCAACCGGTGAGTGGGCACAGCTGGATGACTGCTGCCAATACTCTCTCTAGTTTCTATGTTCTCCCTAGATCCAGGAAGTTCAGTTCTCCGTTTTCTCACCATGTTGTCAACTGCATAAGAGCATGGAGTTTAGACATTTTTCCTACAATAATATATCAGACCCTGATAAAAACTGATAGGAAGAAAATAATGAAACCAACAAAGCATCTATAAAAGATACACTTAGAACTAAATTATTGGCAGAGAAAGTCATCATTTAGCAAAACAAGCATTGTTCCCCTCATGATTTTATAAACAGCTGGTAATATTTCGTTTGCCTACAACATGCAGATGCCTAGGTGCCAAATAAATGCAAAGCATGATACTGGAGAGATGCAAAACACAGAAGAAAATCTAACCAAAAGAGTTGCAGGACGGAACCCCTTGATACATAATAAATGCCAACAATAAATACAATATGGTCGACTGGCACACCATGAAACAACATAATTAACCAGAAATAACGGTAGCATATCGTATAGAAAATTTCTGGCACAGTATCCACCATGAACGAACATAATTAACATAGCAACACATCGCACCAAAATCTTTGGCATATATCGTTGCATGATTTAACAAGATGGCGCAGCAGATTTCAAGGAGAAGTCTATCGTTTCTTCGAAGTTAATAATCCACAAGGGCATATAGAAAGTTCATGAGCAATACCAACGTGTCAAACTATAGAACCATGAAAAAGAGAAAAAGAGCACGGAAGGTTTTTTGCGCTCAGCAGAAAATACATACGTGAAAGAGGATGCGACAACATGAATGATTTTCCAAAGAGAAAAAAAATTGGAAACAATCTCAAGCATACCAAAAACATGAAATTTGACAACAATATAAGTAGTTGCAGATCAAACAAAGGACACAGCAGACTGTAAAGTGTGATCATTCTTCTACAGCAAAAGACTTAAATTTTCGAAATGTCAAACGAGAAAGTTGATAGACCATACATTCTCCTCGGAGAAATAAGCTCATTCCAAAGAAGAAAATACTATAATAATATTTCCAAGACAAATTAAATAAAGGAATAAAAGATAAATGATTAGAAAAAAAAATGAAACAGAAGAAAATACTGCAAGTATAGAAAGAGCTTGAACGTGAAATATTTAATCGAAGCACGAAATCGTACAGAAACAACATTCCGATGAGTCCATAAGTGAATGAAGCAGTGTAAAGAGAAGAAAGAAAGTGTAAGAAGAAAAAGAGAAATTGTTAGAAAATATCTGAAGAGAACATGAGCAGACAGCATAAAACAAGACGGCGGCACGTTACATTCGAGAAAAAATATGTATAGTATAAACAATGAACAACAGTTTGACACGACAAGAGTTTAGTTACGAGCGACGAGGAGGTCAAACTAGAACAGATTTTAGCAGTTAAAGCACCAACTTAGTAAAGAGGGAAAAATACAAACAACGAACAGAGACAAGAAATCAGTAGATCTACTGAATCGAAAGCCAAAATAGGAGTCGTCGAACCAAACCAACCACCATGAGAAAGATCAAAGGCCAGATCAAAATCCATGTAACCCCACCTGTAACAAGAAAACAAATAAACCCATATGTATTTCGATCTCAGCTTCTGGAACCATAACCCAACCCTAGCCCCCAAGATCGAACCCCAGAAACAGGCGAAAAGATGGCAGGAACCAGGAAAACAGGGATCCGATCGCAGCGCATTCGCCGAATCTGATCCCCGCTTGGGAGCAGACTCGTGTAGAACAAGATCGAAGAAGAAGGGCCAAAAGGAAACCAGAACTAAGATGAAAACCGCAGCCACAAGGTTGGGAGAGGAGAGAGCGCTACCGTGATCGGAGGACTGGGAGATGGTGGTGGTCGGGACGGCCTCGGTGCCTCGCGAACCAGCCGGTAACAAGGAGCGAGTGAGAAGAAAGGGAAAGGAGGCGGAGACCGATGAGAGGAAAAGGGAGCAAACAAAGCTAGGAAATGCCAAAAGGCGGGTCTCGTCCTCCTCGCCGTGGGAGAGTGTGTATTTATACCTGTTCTTTTACTGATATAAAAGAAGAAGATGAGTCGTTCGGAGGGCGGTTCCGGAGGGGAACGCCCATGGCTAAGCTCAGAACCAGACCAGGAAACATGGAAAGAACACTTGCTATTCGTTTTCGAGTACGCCCCTGCACTGTGTCCCGGACGTGGCAAGAACTAGGTGCTGGACGATCTTTCCTTCCTGAAGTAGCCCACACACAGGAGTTCCTTCTGGTGCTGCGACACAAAAGCATTGACAGTTTTCTGCCCGTTTAACTTACCTACCTTTTGATTCGAAAATTTTTCGTGCTTTACCCTGGGTCCCAGTGGGGCCAAATATCCTGGCGAATCAGAAGACGAAAACAGCGCGGTTGGTAATACGGAAAAAGGTCATTGTGTCCGTTACCAGCATGCTTTTGTCCACGGTTTCACGTATCTGCCGCCATAATTACCTGCCTTTTGATTCGGTCTTAACTATGGGTCCCGCTGGGGCCCGACCGCACCGAATCACAAGGCGACAAGACGGCGAGGGTATTTTTTGAACGAAGGAGAAAGTGTTGCTGGTCGGATTCTTTTACCTGCCAAATATGTCTCGCCAGTATTTAATTATTTTCTATATTTTCTTTATTTGATTTTAATATTCTTATAAATTAAATTCCTTCTATTTTTTAATTCTCTAAAATATGGTCAGCGTTGATTCTCGAAAACAACTATTCTACGTAATGGAATAAGACGACATACATTAATCCATCCTAATCTTCAGATTTATGGAATCTCGTATATTCTAATTCTGAAAATTTAAGGAGGAAAAATTATCAAGAGATCTTTGGATGAAGAAGTAGGGAGAAGGTGAGAAAGGAATTGTGTGGGTATATATTCAGGTTTTTCGGATGTTAATATTGGTATTTTTTTTAATGTTAAGTATAAGTCTTTCCATAATTATATTTATATAAGTCATATCTATTTTTTCCTAATCATTCATGCCAATAGCATAAAAATAATAATAATTTCAAAGGGGTTTTCCTGTATGTTTCACAATGCTACCTATGGTTTCATTGTTAGAATGGTGGCAATGCAAAATCTACTTTTGTAATCATATGAAAGGATTCTTATATGTTTATTTTTGTTCAAAAAGAACAGAAATAATCTAATCCCATGAGAAACACTTTACACTTCAAATTAATTTTGTATGCACAGATCCACATGAATCAAATATCAGAAATGCTTGATATAGCCAACTCCTACCTTAAATTTGTTTTTTGGTGACTGCAAAGCCTTGACTCTATCACATATCTACATACCAAAATGGGAATCAGGAGAGATGTTGGAGGTGCTTCTAGAGATAAATCTTAAAGAATTGCAAGCATTTCAGGTAAGTAGAAGCTCTGAAGATTGCATGTAGAATGCTATAAAAACAATTAAAACATTGATAGGGTTCCTTTTCTGCAAGTGTGATAAATATAGTTGTTTGGAAACCATTAATTCTTCACAAGCATATTGATTAATAAGGAGCAGATAGCATATCTGAGGTTGGATTGCATACTTTGAGCTCCCAAGCGGCAGGAAGAGGAAGATCATAAAGAAGCTAAACACCAGCTACTGCATAAACAAACTTGACCAAAGTTGCAGCAAAGGGAGCTCAGTAGTTGAGAACTTACTTAGGAGAGCTGGTCTTGTACTAGCAAGAAAGTTCTAAACAACCGTTAAGGACAGTGATGTCTTGAAACCCTAGGAGAAGAAGATTTCCATGAACACAGAGCTCATAAATAATTTGAATGAGCTTTTATGCAATTATGGATTAGACAAACAAGAAAAGTATGACAAGGAAGTTGGTTGGCTGACCTGTACACTTCAGAGAATAGACCTGGGAGATTTATGGTACCTTGTACTGCACCATTCTATTGAAGTACACTTTGAAGGATAAAGATTAGTACAAGACGACCATTGAATTCCACATGAGCAGCTCTGAGATGTGTGGTAGTACTACCATGTTGCCCTGCTGAAGGTGTGAGATTGCAGATTAGAAGTTGGCATGTCTTTCTAGGAAGGATGGTGAACTGCTACTTGTTTGTTTCTGGGGTTTGCTTTCAGAACAAGGATGAGTAGGACTTTGGTGCTATTTTTCTTTGGGGATTGTTTCTGAATGGGAGTTGTTAGTTGCAAGGAATGCAATCGCATGCCGATTCCAAATGGGACTGGTATGTGCTGCCAGTATCAGAATACTATCTATTAGTACATTAATACATACCAAAGAGAAGAAAGAAAGTGTCCTCAAACTGATTGTGCCTATGATTTTCCTAATATATTTTTTCTGGAATGACAGTATTGGATTTGGGTAGACCAGCATTTTGTGATCATTCAAGTATCTCAGCCAGATATAATCCAATAAATAAAAGGTTTGTTTTTTAATATAAGTAAAATTTTAAAGAGAAGAAAACATAGTGGTACTCAACAATATTACATAATTGAAGTAGCTCTTTGCATGGTGTGATTGGTTTTATAACATCATCTAAGTGACACCCAACCATTTACCCTGCTGGTATATATCCGAATCCATTTCTAATAGGAAGAGGGTTTGAAACCTTGTTTGAATGCCAAGTTACTGATGCAAACAGTATCTTGGAACCTCAATTGTTAAGATACTGTCAAAGGTAGATTCCTAAAGATCAGCTAAGGATGTGTCTTCTTTTTATACAACTGTAGCAAAAAGAAGAATGCATCATGGATTCCAGTCACATAAATAAATGATTGAACTTGAAACTTAAACTTCATTAAATGAGAAAAAAATTAATCCACAAATCCAAAGACAACTTTGATATAGGTTTGAAGAAATGGTAAAATCATACACAACGATTCTGTCCCAGCAATTCAATACATTATGAATTTTGCCTATAAGGAACCAAACAATTAAACTACTACTTATGAGAGGCATTACCTTCTTTTCTTTGAGGCAACTCTAAACATAGCCATGACTCTGAATCGCCAATTTCATCTCATTGTTGCACAATTCTTCACTGATGCTCCCTCCTCCTCCACTTTTCAGTCAGTTTCAATGAACAAAAGTACATGATTGTGTCTTGCATGTAAACAACCAAAAGTGTGACAAACATTGAACAACATAAAGTTCAGAGGTGCAACACCAGCATTGACTTGATTACACATGAAGAAGCATCCACTTCATGTGTTGCATGCTTCTTGGTGATACGGTGCCACTTCAGTCCAGTTTTGGAAACATGACAAGCAGTTAAGAAATCCAGGACCTGCCCAAATATCCTAAACATCTCGATACTGTAAATCATATCGTCATCTGCAAGAAACATGGCATTCCGGTCCATGGGAGCATCTGGATGCCATGAGACCTCATTCCATGCACGTAAAGTGAAATCCAGCTCCCAGAACTTCCTCACAGCTATCTCCCTCCTGTTTGGTTGGCCATCTATTTCACACCATGACACACAAGAGAAGAACAACCGACTGCTACAAGCAATGAGCTTCGGGTAGTATTCACGAAGCCGGGGAGGAGGGTGGCACACCTGAATTGTCATCCAGAAGCCTCTTTCCAAATCATAGCCTGCGAGTTTATCTGTCTCTGAGTAAACATAAAACATTTTGCCACATATGGCACCTGAGCAAATGACTCCAAATTCCCCTGGCAAACTTGCAATCTCTATCCACTTATCAGTTACAGGATCATAGATCTCACCAGATTCAAGAGGTTCATCCCAGGATCCACAACCACCCACAGCAATCAGTGCAAATTTTAACTGCTTGCTCATATTTTCTCCAACAAAGTTGGATGGTCTTCTTTTGCGCTCCGATGAAACATCCTCCTCACTAAAAGCATCTCTAAGCCGAAGCCTGACAGAGAGTCTGTGTGGATCCTTATACACATCAGAGACTCCTCCAATCCGAGACTTCAACTGAAGCTGATCTTGGGACTTGGGTCGAGCTTCAAACAAACTGCAGCTGGCACCTACTTCAAAGACACCCAGAACAGGTCCTGACCTTGCTGATTTCATCGGTGCAGTTTTACGCCATGAGCCGCTCAAAGGGTTAAACACCAGGACCCCTTTGTGAGTCTTGATGGACCTCTTCTCCATTGACAAAGAAGACCTAGAGCAACCACCAACAACATAGATATCACTCTTAATACTTGTAACAGAGAACAAGAACCTGCCTTTTAGCACATCACTGTGAATCCTGTGCCATCGATCGCCAGAGACATCCAAAGCATGAATGTCACCAGCATGACACCCACCCTTCGTGATGCCAAACAGGAACAACCATGGACTACCATAAGAACAGTCGCTTCTCATCTGTATGAAATGGGGCGTGCTTGTCAAGTGCCTCCACTTCTTGCACACGCAACGTGCTGTCATGACAGATGACAAAGGAAGCCGAGCAAGAATCATTTCCAACACATCATCAGGTAGCGAAGCCGGAACAGCAGATGATGAAGTTGATGGGCACTGCACAGATGGCTTCTCCTTCCTGGAACTCCTCCAAAATTTCTCCGAAACGCCATAAGAGAAGCACTCCATCCCTACCCCAGTATCTTCAATCCCTTTGTCCATCCTCTGCGGGATGCACTCGTCCATGGCACTGAACCGCGTCTTGATAGTAGAATCAAAGTCGTCGCAAGCACCCACCCGACGACACCCGCCACCCTTCACATAATGGCCAAGGCATGTAGAGGAATTGTGCCTGGAGCTTCCACCACTATGGGCTGCTCTAAAGACGCTCCTTTTCTTCTTATACTTCTGGCTCACGCTCCGCACTAGGCTCTTGGAAATGCTCAACCCCTCCATGTTCTTGCGATGAGATGTTTCGCCATCTTCGGCAGATTTTCCTGAATCATTGCATAGAAGTGATGCCCTGCTGTTGCTGCTGAATCTGTTCGAAGTGCTGATCATAACCAATCGACGAAAGGCTCAAAATCCCTCTTTGTTCTACAAATTCCAACCGACTTACGGAAGCCACCATGTCACCAAAAAGGAACCAAAACTCAAGAAAAAGCCGTCCAAATCCGCCCTTCGCCAGCCGCAACCCATCAAATTACAATCTTTAACTCCTAACGCTACCAAACACAGGAAAATAAGCTCTTCGTTTTCGGCAGAAGACAGGAAAACCGAACCAAGAACACACACATGAGATTGAAAATTAGGCGCAAACCCTAAACGAGGAGGACGAGGAGGCGATGGGACCTTTGAGGCGATCCAATCCCCGAGAGGTGTTTCCCGTAAATAGCAAAAGGGGGAGGCGTCGGATCTCGCTCTCCTCTCTCTCTCACGCGCGCGCCCGCGAACAGCGCAGGAAAATTTGCGGGTTTAAAGTACTTTTACTGGTTAATGATATGACAAAGCGACGCAAAAGTTTGGGACCCCCAAAACGCCACCCGCGGGACCCCCCAAAGGAGTGGATTAGGTCGGCCGCAGGCGTCTTGCGGATTTAATGTGTGAGATGGACTGCGGCGCATCGACAGTGACCCATCACCCGACGGAGCTTCTTGTTCATTCTTTTAATATGCCCTGACATTCACCTAAATCTGAATTATGATTGGGAGAATCCGGACGACCCTGTTTTGTATGATCCACAAAATCCGTGCCACCTCAAAATGGCGTAGGATGGAAGTATGTTATTTGCAGATGTATGTGTTACAAAAAAATAAAAATAATATATAAAATGTTAAATATAATGTTATTACACCTATTTGTTTGTACACTTTCCAGCATTTTACCATTATTACCATCAAGCATTTTACTAAAAGTAAAAATTCCTTACAAGTAAAAAATAAAAGGATTAAAAGGACAGATTATTAACATACATATATACTAATTAGATCTGTATAACTAATATCCTCTACTTGTGTAATCTGCTCTACATATGTTGCTTGGGGTGATTACTTTTCCCTTTTTTTCCTTGATTTTTCTTCAGCCCAATCTTTATAAATAATATATAAAATAATCTAGTTTAATATGTGTGTGTGTGTGTGTGTGAGAGAGAGAAGTTTAATAATAGATTGAGTCTTTTCTAATAATATGTTTATAAAATTTATGGTAACCTAATTAAAATCTGCATATGTTTTCTTTTCTATTTTTTGATGTTTAATTGATATTATGCAATGTCCTTTTTAATTGTTTTACACCATACACCTGTGTTCAATTTCATGTATCACTTTGTATATGAGAGGAAATGTTAAAGAGTCTAATATAGACTGAATCCATTTCTGGATTTGTAGTAATCCAATCAAAATCCTTATGACAAGGCAAAAAAATAAAATCTTCAACATTTTGATGATCATTTGCAGTTGATCAGAAGAATTTACCATGATAAAATTAGATCATTTAGATAAGCTTTTAGCTGATGCCCAAACTTCAGGATGTGACTTTTCCACTGATAAGATGGGGATCTCTGCAGCATGAAGAGTGTTGCTGTAACACATAATATACATCAGAAGCAGTAGTGATTCCAATGATATCATCTCATATCTTTAATGAGTAGGATGCAAGTGTGTGTATATATACATGTGATGTTGAGTCTGGCACTTTATATATATAACATGTTTCTTTCAAGCTACTGACTCATAAAAAAGACAAGGAATGTGAAGAAAGCAGCATCTGAAGAAAGAAGAATGGACACCAGCTTCTGTTGCATTTGCCCACCACTAACTTGTCACCATCATTCAAGGAACTAAATTAATTGAAATGCATGAAAGCATTAGAAATTGCATCCCTGAGATGAAGCATGTTCTCAGCCTATCCATCTTCATAACCCAAGTAAGTTCAAGAGTTCATTTTAAGAGTTAGGAAACTTCCTAAATCATCCAAGGGTTCCACAGACAATTTGGTTTCCTTAAGCCTCTTTCTAAGAACATTTGTGTGCTTTTCATTTCATGATAAGACATGCATCTCTTCTTTTGATTGTCTCTAACCACAATATAAAGTTTTGACAGTTCCTATCATCTCTCTGAGAGAAAGACCTTTTGCTTGCATCCTTAAGCAATATTCTTCTGATCTGATGAGACAGCATTACTTTTCTGCTGTCCAAATATATCTGTGGTCTATGACACTCTACTGTATCTATTGTATGAATTAAAACCTTGTTTTGTGGGATGCTCTGCAGTCCAATTTTTTGCTGGAAAATACATTTTTCCTGCATCTGTGAATTGATCCATACTCTCTTGCATAAACCCAATTAATTAGATCTGCAAAAGGCACATCATGAATTTGTTTGAAAGAACTGAGTACATTGTGATTCCTGCACTCCATTGCTTTCTTGTGTTCATTGGCAGAAACCTGACTACCAAACATGCAGATTATTCCAACATGAAAACAATGATTTCTTTGCAGCTCACCTTTCAATGGATGCTGAAGCTCCATTGCCAGTCATTAAATAATAAAAAGGACAATTAAAGCAAAGAAATCGGATGACAAGTCGATAATAAAAGCATCCATTGCCTATATTTCAAAGCTTCAGAGGCCCTTGGATGACAACTCACCCTTTGCTGCATGTTCCCAGATTCCTACATTTGATGAAACTGTGGCTTCAAAATATAGACTTGTGCCATTGGACATGGCTTGGTTAAGCTTGTCATCAAGAATAAGACACACCTCTATAGTCTTGATGGTATGCTGATTTCCCTTTCAGGTATTATATGCTTCATACGGAATATATATCTTGTATCAGTTGATATCTTCCATCATTCCACCAACTCTATTCACATTTTGTGTTTAGAGTCTTGAGGGAGAGAGGGAACCCCAAGCAGATAAATCTTACATAGCTATGATGAGAGAGAATAAGGTTCTAATGACAAAAGAAATCTAGCTGACCCAACAAGAATGAGAATCTAATCTCTTTTCTCCCCCGAAAGAGAAGAACTGTATTGGTCTTTCACAAGTCTAAAAAAGGATCTGTTTAGGTAAGTATAAAAAATGGCTGCCAAATCCATATGAAATTTCTCCTTCCAAAACTTTACAGTTGGATTTCTCATTCACAAGACAGTCAACAACTATTTTGATCTCTTTTTTATTATCCATTATGTCTTTTATTTCTCATTTTGAATTTTGTGAAAAAAAATCCTTTTTTTTATATAATTGTTAAGAAATTTTGGAAAGCTAAGAGAGGTGAAAAGGAATTCCTTCCTATAATTTGTGTAGTGGAAGACAGTATCAGATGCTAATCAATGCATCAGAGCTGACAGTCCCTGTTTTCTTGCTGCAGATTCCTATTCCATCCGATCCTTGTAGTGATGCAACTCACGAGGTGAGAATGGTAGCATTTGGTCACAAGCAATTCTGGTCTCATGATTGTTCATGCTGCAAGTGGCCATTAATGGCTGGTCACTGCTCGTACAACCGTGGAAGAAACCATAAGAAACAACATATGATGACACTACCACCTCATTACCTTCCACAAATGAAGAAGCTTTGCGTTCTCCGGTGCCATGTTATTGAGATAGCTGTGAATCCGTTGGCGTCAGCCAAAATCCGGCACGTTTTGCTTCTGTTGAGGTTGGCAGGAGCTCCACCAAGCAACTCGATGCATTTCCCCGCAGATTTCACGACGTCGATTGATTCCCGGGTTGCAAGAGCTTGTTTGGTTCTTCGGTAGAGCTTTGGCGTCAAAATCTGATCTTGAGCGTCGTGCGGTGTGCAAAGTACTCATGACGTGGGAAGAACACGGTAGGGCGAGATTTTGCGTAGCTTCGTAGGGTGGAATAGATCCAGTTCACATGACAGCGAAGTCGAATACACGAGGAGAAGCACCGAGGAGTACAGGTATGAACAAGCAGAGACCGAAATATGGCATCCCAAAAGGAGGTGTTGTGCTCCGGGGATATGATCCCTTTCTTGTTCTGATATTTTTCCTTTGAAGAGACATCCTTCGTCCGATCACTTCTTATATAAGACCGCAACCCATGCCAGCACCTCTTCACCAGTGACTCCCTCGAAAGGCGCCTACCAAGTGTTCGACCTCAGGTTGGGCCCATGGAGCCTCAAAGAGACTGCCCCGGTTCACAGTGCTGCAGCTTCTGCTCTTGTCCATATCAATTACAATACAGTAGCACTCTTTTCCCTCCTATAAAGTTCTCGCATTTTGTCACGCAGAAGAATCGAGCCGACGGGAAACTCTGTGGAGCATAAAGCCGTAACAGTTCACAGCAAAACCGGTAAGCACAGCTGCTCTGCTTCTGTCCAACCTTTTCTTTCCACTAAGAATACTCTGTCTCGGGCTTGCGAGGATGGATTCCGTCCCTGAATGACTTTCTTTTTGCTGCATGGAAAGGAGTTTGGTTTGAGTTGAGCTGAAACGCCCTTCTTGAGGTTTAGTTATAAAGCTGACCTTTTTGGATGTTTTATGATGTCGATATCTTTTCCCATTAAGAAGATTTGGTTTTGTCTTCGATCTTCTCACAAATATGGTGGGTTTATCGGTTTCCGCATCGTGAAATTTGTATCTTTGGCCCTTTATCTTGAGATACTCGAGTGGGTTGTACTTCAGCACCATATCTTCTATCGAAGCAGTTTTCTGATATATGATTGAATTGCTTAATCTGTTGAGTGGTTTTTGCTTATCTTCCTTGCTCAGAGAAGTTGTGGTGTGTTTCAGCTTTGAGAAGCAGCAGTCGTTGCATCGACATGATGCTGGCTCTGTTTCCTCTCTTCTTTTGCCTTTTCTCGAGCACCAGCGGTGCAACAAGGAGCGTCTCTTCGAGGCCTGCCGTTGTGCACGTTGGGGCTATTTTCACGTTCAACTCGACCATTGGAAGAGTCGCAAAGGTCGCCATTGATGCCGCAAAGCAGGATGTCAACTCCGACCCAACTGTTCTTCGAGGCACGAGGTTGGATATCACGATGAGGAATACCAACTGCAGCGGGTTCTTCGGCATGATGGAAGGTTACAGACCTCATCTATCTTCCTTTTGCTACTGAATCTTGGTTTACTAGCTAGCTTCACGTAATGGTTGTGCATCAAATTTCATGTATCAGCTCTGCAATTTATGGAGACTGATACTGTTGCGATAGTTGGGCCACAGTGTTCGACCATTGCTCATGTCATTTCCCATCTTGCCAACGAGCTCCATGTCCCTTTGCTCTCGTTCTCAGCAACAGATCCAACTCTTACTGCGCTCGAGTACCCTTACTTTGTTCGGACCTCACAAAGCGATCTGTTTCAGATGGCCGCCATTGCTAAGATAGTAGACTATTACCAGTGGAGACAGGTGATTGCCATCTACGTTGATGATGACAATGGTAGGAATGGAGTAGCTGCATTAGGCGATAAACTTGCAGAGAGGCGCTGCATGTTATCTTACAAAGCTCGGCTGTCGCCTGTAGCCACAAGGAGTGATGTCACAGATTTACTGGTCAAGGTTGCATTGATGGAGTCTCGTGTTATCGTCTTGCATTCGAATCAAGATTATGGTCCCATGATTCTTTCTGTGGCACATTATCTTGACATGATGACGAATGGGTATGTTTGGATTGCAACAGACTGGCTTTCTTCTCTGCTGGATTCTAAAGCCCCCCTTGCCCCTGATACAATGGACACAATGCAAGGGGTTCTTACACTGCGTCAGCACACAGCTGATTCAAAGAGGAAGAGTAACTTCATTTCTAGGTGGAGCAACTTGACCAAAGAAGAGGATGATGGAAACTTTCGGCTTCACTCATATGGCTTATATGCTTATGACACTGTGTGGATGTTGGCTAAAGCAATTGATGCCTTCTTTGATGACCGCGGAATCATTTCATTCTCTAATGATTCAAAATTGCATGATGTACAGGGAGGGACTCTTCACCTTGAGGCAATGAGTGTCTTTAATGGAGGACAACTTCTTCTGGAAAAGGTCCAAAACACAAATTTTGCAGGTCTAACTGGAGTGCTTCGGTATGATTCCGATGGAAATCTCTTTCATCCTGCATATGATATCATAAATGTAATTGGAACAGGGTCAAGAACTATTGGTTATTGGTCCAACTACTCTGGGTTATCAATTGTGCCTCCTGAAACCCTATATTTGAAGCCGGCTAATGCTTCCCCTGCAAATGATCTGCTCTACAGTGTCATCTGGCCTGGGGAAACAACAACAAAGCCTCGAGGATGGGTCTTCCCTAACAATGGTAAAGAGCTGAACATTGTTGTCCCAAACAGAGTCAGTTATCAGGAATTTGTCTCAAAATCACCACATACAGGCATTGTCAAGGGTTACTGCATTGATGTGTTTACTGCTGCTGTCAACTTACTGCCCTACGCTGTTCCTTTTAAGCTGATACCATTTGGCAATGGTCATGCTAATCCTAGTTACGGTGAACTTGTGAATATGGTTGCTACAGGGGTAAGTCCCATGGTAAGATATGTCCTATAATGACTAAGTTTATTTCACTAATTCTGATCATTTTCCCTCTTTTTAGGTATTTGATGCTGCCGTAGGTGACATCGCCATTGTTACTAATCGCACAAAGATTGTTGATTTTACACAGCCATACATCGAGTCTGGGCTTGTTATTCTAGCCCCCATTAGAAAATACAAATCGAGTGCTTGGGCATTCTTGCAGCCTTTTACTCTGGAGATGTGGTGTGTCACAGGCTTCTTCTTTATGGTAATAGGATCTGTGGTGTGGATCCTTGAGCACAGGATGAATGACGAATTTCGTGGTCCACCACGACAACAAGTAGCTACAGTCTTCTGGTAAGCTATAGAATAAATGAAATCTAAACACATATGTCCGAATGGACCCTGATAAGCAAATGAACTTTTACAGGATAATCTACACTTTTGTGGAAAATGACCAGTTTGATTTAATTTTTAAATGCAAGTGAGTTCTTGTGTTGACTGGTTTCATCAATCATTATTGTCCTTCTTTTCCTTGTTAGAATATGGGAGCTGAACAATATAGCATCACAAAGCACATCGATGCGAATTCTACAATTCTGCAATCACTATATAAAAAAATGTCTAGGTTATTGCACAGAATCTCATGTGATATTGCTGGCTTTGTATTATGTATCAAAGGTTGGCACGACAAGGTATAGAGTGGTGTATACAAGTAAAGATGGTCATTTCTTTGCACATTGTACTTGCAATTAATTTTGAGACGCGCGTAAGATGATTATTTTGTTGATATACTTTATTTTTTTTAATGCTTTCCTATCTAATTTGATACTGGTCTATTGCAGGTTCAGCTTTTCAACTTTGTTTTTTGCACACAGTGAGTATTATCCTTCTTTCTTCCAACTCAAGAATGATATTTGCAGCTTAACTCATAGAAATTGGCATTCCTTTCCCTCAGGAGAGAACACCGTGAGCACTCTAGGACGAGGAGTGCTAATAATATGGCTTTTTGTGGTTCTGATTATCCAGTCTAGCTACACTGCAAGCTTGACATCAATCCTAACAGTGCAACAACTCTCATCTCCTATAAAAGGAATTGACAGCTTGATAGCTGGTGATGAACATATAGGGTTTCAAGTAGGTTCATTTGCTGAAAATTATATGGTTGAGGAGCTCAGCATTCCAAGATCCAGGCTTAAAGCCCTTGGATCACGAGAAGAGTATGCAAAAGCTCTTGAACTGGGGCCTGACAATGGGGGTGTTGCTGCCATCGTAGATGAGCGTGCCTATGTTGAGCTCTTCTTATCGACAAATTGCAATTTTGCGATTGTTGGTTCAGAATTTACCAAAAGTGGCTGGGGCTTTGTAAGTACCTTTGATAGTTATTGAATTTTTTTATGGTCACATATTATTCTGTCTTTTATCATCTTCATTCCATAGAGAGCAAGAAAAATCATTCCTTACCTTCTCAACATTGAATGATTTCTATCAGCTTAATATTATCTTGGTAGGCAGTGTGAAAAGATATTTAAGGCTTCTAAGAGAAAACTGGACTTAAGAGACATAAAATCTACATCTATGTAGAAGAGAATGACTTGTATCATGCATCTAAATTTATCATTTTTGCATGAAAAATTAGGATAAAAGCCTTGATACAAGAAAGACAAGCATGAATGTTTCAGCTGCATAATATGAATTTTTTATGCAAGCTGAAAGTGAGAGAATTAATTGATTGGAAAAAACAAGGGAACTGCTTTTTTAAAAATCTCAACAGGGTTCTGGGAAGCAGAGGATGTTCAGGTCTGCTTGGTCAAATCTCTATCTTAATGTTTAATGTCTAAGTATACCAGTGAAATATTCGAGCATAACCTTCCGTTATTGATGTCTCTTTGACTGTATGTATAACCCTCGAAACTTGTTTTTCGCTTTGATAAGTTGAGAGTTCATTGACCTTATGAAATTTCAAATCAAATATGTTGTCAGTTCCAAAAAATAAAATTTTATGTTTTAAAATTTGTTTGGCTTCTTCTATATACTAAAAACTTAAGTTACAAGGAGGTTCTAGAGATATGCTCTAAACTTTTCATATTTGATTTGTTATTCTTTCAAATATTGCCTAAATTGTATTTTTAGAATTTTGAACATGCAAAGAATGAAGAGTATGTGATATGAAGCCCTAATGTTTATTTGTAATTTGGTTCGCTGATTCAGTACAGTTTTTTCTTGTTATGTGGGATACCACCAATGACAGTATAAAATACATTTTCTGAAACCAGATGGAGATAATACAATTTTGGAAGCTTTTCTTTGTTTAGATTACCTTTGCAAAGATCTACTTTTACCTGTACAATTTAGTATACTTCATATTTGCTATATATCCTTTAGATATTGGTCTGTTACATGCAAAAGATCCTCAGCGTATGTGCAATTCAAATAAGAAAGGTGGTGAATTCCCAAACCCAGGAGTTTGTGTGCTACAAACTAACATCTAAGTGGTTTTCCTTACTTTTCCTTATATTTGCTAAAACTTAGAAATTTTGGAAAATATTGTGTAACTATGGTGGAAGAGGATTTGTCAAATGATAGAAGTTAGAATTCTTGCTGTTGTAACTGAAGAAATGTTTAAGGTAACGGTAAATTTTAGGATAAATTTTGGGGGTTTGTTGGCTGTTGGAGAACTTGTAGACAGTCTTAGCTTATGTTCAAGTTTTAGTTAAGTTAGCACGAAATAGGCCTTTTTTGGAATAAAAGTTTATCATCATTTTTAATGTCCATTACTTCCATTTTCAAAAGTTAACCCTATTTTTTTGTTTTGATGATAATGCATCCAACTTCAGGCACTATCTTAGATAGGAAAGTTATTATTCCATTGTATTCAAGTTTTGATAGTTCTAGAGGTGCTATCATAGATGTTCAAAGTCAACTGTAAAAGTTTGGTCAATTGATCCCTGATGCCACTGCGCTTAGTGGAATTGAGTTAACCACTGAGTTAAGCTGCAGTAACCTGAAATTTGTCATTTCGTCAGCCTAAAAAATTACTTTTATTACCTCTTGCTGCTCCACTTAGTTTCACCATATCATATCTGAAAAATTATGATAACTAGTCCTCTTGTTCATAAATGTTACTTTAGCTATTCCCCCTTTGTTTCTTCACAAGCCTTTCATTTCCAATTTAGGTGTTCCCAAGGGACTCTCCATTAGCTGTTGACATGTCAACTGCGATACTTACCTTATCCGAGAATGGAGATCTCCAGAGGATCCATGACAAATGGTTAACAAGGGCTGCTTGCATATCTGAAACTGATGAAATTGACTCTCAAAGGCTTCATCTTAGCAGCTTCTGGGGATTGTTTCTCATATGTGGAACGTCATGCTTCTTGGCTCTCCTCATATACTTGATTCTCGTGTTACGCCAGTATATCAAGCATGCTCCAGTGGACAAACATGACTCTTCCAGCGGCCAAACGCCTCGATCAGGATTCAGCCTTCAGAAATTCTTCTCGTTTGCTAGCGGCAAGGAAGAAGATGTCAGGAGCCGATCCAAGCAAGGAGAAATGCAGAAGCCAACCATCAATACCACTGTTGATGTTGAAGCTTAAGGCTGGTGTGTGTGCTACCAACCTGTGACCGCATGCTGGAAGCTACTCCCAACATAGCGTCTTATGTATGACTGTGCAGATTCTATTTCCCTTTCATAAAGGTTTACTTGTGAAAATGAATCATAAATGTCACCACCTCTCAAATTCAAACCTTGTATCCAATTGTTAATATAAGTAACACTTTGAAGTTTCATTTTCTGTACCTTTTGTTGCATGTAATCCAAAATCTCATGTTCCAATGTGGCTTCCAGAGCTCAAATTGTTCTTTGTTCTTGAAATTGAATGTGAAACACAGACTTTTCTGGTTGTCTTGTGAATTAGAAGAAAACATAAGACTCAGGTGAGCAGAAACTGAAGATAGAGTAAATGCAATAAAAAGTCCACATCAAAATTTTTTCTTCAGTGGTCCATAAATATATCAGTAACACCATTTGACCCAAAATCTTAATTTACAGAGTCTTTAATCATTCTTTTTTTTTAAGCATTAGATCATTTGATAACAAGTAAATTTAAAGTAATTTGTTCATTGATACAACTTTGTCGGGAGAAAAAATCGAAATTAAAAGAATAATTAAACATAAATCATTAAATAGTAAATGCAAGATTTATGTGATTCCAATGTTTTTGCCTATATCCATATTAAAAACAAAATTTTAATCTCTCTTTGACTCCATTTAACCTTTGCAAGATGGACCAAAACATTTAGATTTAGTGTATTTATATACCTATGGTTATATATTGACCTAATTTTAGTATGACTAAAGACATATCGAGTATAGTACATGTATATGGTAATACCTACAATGCACACTATGACATATTTTCCTTATGCTGTCCGACCGTCGATTTAATATGATTTAATAAATAAATATATATATTATATTAAAATGCATATATAATACATTTAAATGCCATTATAAATTTTAACTATCCATAATAGTAGAAAAAAAATAAGAATAATTTTTTTTTAAGATTTAAATGATAGATCTATTTAGTGAACGGGGTTAGAATACGTGCACCTGCGGTACCCAGCTTTTGACCAGGAGGAGGGAAGCGATAAGAGCCGCTGTCCCGTGTGGGGTCCGCCACCATCCACGAGGTACGTAGGTGGGTGGCGAGAAATAATCGTCTTGTGTTGCGTGAGACAGCACGGGGAGAATAATTACTGCAAATTCTTTTCGAATGGCGATCCTGACCGCACGTACGTCTCCCCCGACACGAACCACAGCCGTACGATCCCCAGTTGCGAGATCACCGAGATGTTCCGGAGTTCCAACGCACCTTCACTCTTTGATATAAATAGGGTCCGAGACGTACCCCAATACAAATTAAACCAAAACAGAACCGGAGAACGAATCCGATCCGCTTCGCCATCTGGCGTTAGGGTTGGGATCCATAAGCTCGCGGATTAGGGTTAGGGTTTGGTGGCGATCCGTATTCTTGTGGAATTTGATTCGATTTCGTGGGGATCAGGCTCGCCCTGGCGACGGATTCTGGTGTTTCTTGTTGATTTCTGGCGGAGGAACCGATGAATGATCCGTCCCAGATGATGAACCGGGGCTTCGGAATCTGGCCGCCTCCGGCGGATGATCCGATGGGCTTCCCGCCCCTGCCCCGTCCGCCGCCGTTCGCTGCCGGCGCTGGGGGTGGTAAACCGAGCCGGATGAACTGGAAGGGGAAGAAGGTCGCCGACAAGCGGAAGAAGGCTGACGGGGGAGTCGTCGGCGTCTCCGGCTACAACCCCCTCGGCCTCGGCGAGCACCAGTTCCAGAACCGCGCCAAGGCCCGAAGGTTCTATCCCAAGAAGAAGTTCGTGCGCTTTGCCCCTTTCGCTCCCCGGAACACGACCTCCTTCATCATGCGCGCCAAGAAGGCCGGCGGGATCGCGTCGTTGGTGTCGCCGTGCCCAGTTACGCCGACGATCCTCCCGACGCCCAGCTTCTCTCCGACCCGTGAGGGCCTCGTCGACATGGCCAAGGAGGAGTGGGGCGTCGACGGGTACGGTTCGATGAAGGGCCTGATCCGGCTCCGCTCGCCCAACGGCTACGAGATCCGGGCGGGAGGCGGGGAGGAGGAGGACGAGCTCGACGAAGTGTCGAGCGACAGCGATGTTGACCAGTACCTGGATCAGCAGCACCAAGAAGTCGAGCGGCGTCTGGACCATGATGTGAGCCGGTTCGAGATGGTGTACCCCGGGGAGGAACACGGGTCGGGCGCCACTGCCTGTTTGCTGGAGAACAGGGTGGATAACCAGGACACTCACATTGCGAGGCTGGAGGAAGAGAACTTTATGCTAAAGGAGAGGCTTTTCCTGATGGAGAGGGAGATGGGAGACCTCAGGAGGAGGCTGCAATTGCTGGAGACTAGGTGCCACCTGGGGGAGGAACACCATAAGGATAGCGGCGATGGTAACAATAGGGACGTCAGGAATGAAAACAGGAGCACTAATGAGGAGGCTTCAGAGAACGAGGAGGGCGGGGATGTGTGTTCCGACAGGATTGCCGAAGACTGTCATGAGAGTGGCGGCATCCCGATGCGCGAGTGAGAGATGATGGTGGAGGACATGGAAGGGAAGGGGCGAAAATGGTTCTTGTTGTGTACATACACTAGTTTTTCATGTGAAGTCTTCTTTTGATGCTTTTAGTTTATGTGTAGAATGATAAGCACTCGGATGCCAAGTAGACTAATATGTAGTAACTATGGAATCATAAGGAAACTATGTGACTACCAGGATCAGAGAATTGGTTCCTATTCTATGTTTCTGATGTATCTTTTTTCCTTTTCGACCAATTTGGATTTGATTATAGAAGCAACCAAATGTAGTAGTAGCCTATAATTGAAGATGATCAGGTTCTTCGATGGTTCATCCTTATTTTTCTTATTGTTATGTTGTTTTATCGTTTTCTTTGTTGTTTGATCTAAATAAGAGGTGTTAGATTGATAAGCTGTTATATAATTACTAATTTGTTTTTTAGGAACTTGAAGTCCATCAAATGGATGGTTTCCTGTTGACATAAAACTAAACCATACATCTTTCTGAATTGCAGGATAATGGGTTGTATTTGAAGATTGAATTCTCAGAAAAGGAAGAGAAGAAGGTTGAATTCAAAAATGCACAGGTGATGTGATTTGAACATACTCTCATGTATTTCATGGGAAGAATGCAGGGAATGATAGACTTGGAATCTTGTTGTGCATGAAGCATGTGATATTTCAGGTTTCAGGAAAAGGGAAGCCACTTTGGCTCACTCACTCATTTGATGGTCTCGTGTTGGTCACTGGAGGCCATGTCTTTTTTAGTTGCAGTTGAGGATGATTCAGCAGAGATCTCCATTGTTGTATTTGTGTTGGATTGCCGGTTTTGTATGGAGGTAGATGGATGTAAAGCAGCTGGAAATTTTATTTGTCTGGCACAGTTTTTCTCTTGCAGCAAATGACATTTGATTCATTACTGGAAGAGGACAGGAGAGGTACAAGATGATTCTAGTCCATCTATTATTGTATGATGATGTGGATTGACAAGGTTGCTTGCTCCTAATCTTTTAGATTTGCCAATGTAATGTTCCCAGTGGGGGGAATGCTTTGGACCTGTCATTATGATACCCCAGTTGGTTAAATTTCTTTATTTTTTTATTATGTTATTAAGAAAAATTAAGAAAATATATCTTAATCAATGGTGTGTTTGTCATGCTTTTGAAGATTCCTTGGAATGTCTTAAATAACCTCAAATTTAAATTCTCTTTCACTTGTTGTTGAGGGCAACTTGGTATCTAAATGACAAATCTGTCAGATTGGTCATGTTCATGGTTTCTTCTAATCCTGAAACCCAAAGCCCCTCTTTTCCTTTACCTCATCCCTTTCATCAAATTCTCCTTTTTCTGTTGTAATGATTACCACCCATTCACCAACTGGTAGAATCGATGCTTCTTTCCTTCTCTGTTATTATTGTTATTATTATTATTATTGGTTTTGTGATTTGCAAACCAAAACGATTGATGTCCACAATTACTCAGAAGATGAAGGATTATGACATCGAGTCAAAAAAGAAAAATGATCACAAGAGCTTGCTATCCGGTAATTGAGTTTTTACCATCTAAACTAACCAAAACTAAGAGGAAGAAAAGATTCATATCAAACACCAAGGCAACACCAGCACCATAAAAAAATAGAGATCAGTTCCTTAGTTTATCAACTGCAATCATGTTTCCTCTACCATCATGAATGTAGTTATTGGCTAGATTGTGATTTACATTGAAAAAGCAAAAGAAAATGACAAGCGAGGGGTAAAAATGGATGAAACCTCACTCAATGTTTCATTTCTTGGGGAGAAAAAACATTATTAGTGCAAGAGACATTGTTCTTTCAAGTTAATAGTGTGACACGTAAACAGAACAATGAAGTGCTCAAAATTTGAGGGTCAAAACCTCTCGTGGACTCCTGCAAATTGAACCATCAAAACTTCATGAATATGCTCAGATATCTTCAGGGCCGTTGATCACCTAAACAAGCAACAAAGAACATTGTCACTAAGCACTAAAATGGAATAATAAAGTCCAACCAAGTATGTTTTGATTTACCTTATTCTCAAGAACAGCTCCGTCAGGAATCTCCAGCTTTACTCCAGATTTTGCGGTGATACTCACATTGCCCTTCACCAACATAAAAAAAGGACATTGATTAGGTGTGGACAATGGAGAAAGACAAAAAGTTTGATAATTGCAAGTGCAGTACTTGATATCAGATCAGGAGATGATAGCATGAGAACTTGAGGAGGATGGAAAAAGTTCAGCATTTACTTGCAGAAAAAGAAGCAAAAAAGAAGTTCCACAATAGAATGCAGGAGTTGCGCTCTAAGATATTGCTGAAATTGGTTTCATTTTGATCGATGACAACAGTTGTCACGAACTCACATAGCCAAATGACCAAAATGCCCCTTCCATATGGTCAATTATTGGAAATTGTTAAGAGGCATGGAGGGTATTGCAAAATTTTGCAGTGGTATACAAGTTATTTGTGTTCCTTGGGGAGTATATAGGATCCGATGGTACTTTATAGTGGAAAACTATAATTTTCCCTAATTGTTTTGCACAACTTCTGCAGTATTTGTTTAGGACATCTCTGTTGCCGGTGATATAGAGATATTCAATGGTAAAATAAGAGTGATAAAAATGAATCTTGTCAAATGATTCACTTAAGAAGATTGCTCATATCATTAGGAGATCGATAATGCAAGTTATGTGATCAATGCCATTTGTAGTTGCAGCCTTGAAGGTGTATATCTGGTTTACTTCATAATACAAATGTATAATGTAGCTTACTGTCAATACCTATCCTAACAATAATTGCTTGACATAGCAAAAATAAATTACATACCCTATAGCTTATTAACAGAAAAAGAGAGAGAACCCAACATATCAAGTAACAAAAAGCTGATAAACAAGCTAAAACAGAATGAATACCTTCAGTACTATTCCTGCACCAAACCAAACATCACCAGAAACCTTTAAGCTATCAAGCTCCACAATGCTGGGTATTGATTTGAAATGACCAAGGAAGCTGGCAACCTACAAGTAGGGGAATAATTGTTAAATCTTTGGATTCAAATAGCTGAATAAAATCATTTTGATTCATGAACTCACCTTCTTAAATTCAGGCCCGAGTTCAATTGAAGGATTTGCGAGATTTGTTCTGGCTTTATTTCGAATAACAAAGCCATCAACCAGAGTATATAGATCAGACTGCAAGAAAAAGGAAACATTAAGTATTGTAGTGAAAAAAAACACAAAAACTCTTAATACCCATGTGTTCTTCAAAGGTCAGATGGTTTGACTTGAACCTGTACTAGCAGCAAATCTGAGGTTGCCTTCACTGGAAGAAACCTAGACCGAGGAACATTGATGCCAATAGCATGGTCAAAAAACTGTTTCAAGCAAAATTTGAGATGTTTATGATGCAACGAATTCTTTTCTTTTTGCAAGATGTAAAGAATTGTTAACTACAAGACAAAATACTAAAAAGTATATAATCAGTCTAATAATTACTCGAATTGCTGCACCAGCTGCAGTTTCCAATTGAAGAACTTTCACGCCATCTACTTCCTACATGACATTGCTAGCTCAACTTAATTTTGTGCTGTGAGATAGACAAGAAAAGCACCAAAACAAAGAGGCAGTGAAAACAAATAGTTTCTTCAGGTCATTACCTTGGGGTTTGGAATAATCTCCATTTTAAGTGCATTAGCTTCAACAAGCCGTTTAATGGCCTTCAAGTTCACCCATCTGTAATCATGAATGTTTAGAACAAAGAAACAGGACTCGTAATTCATAATGTCAGACATAGACAAGTACTTACAGGTTGTTTGTATTGAAGATTTTGAATTTTTCAATTGACTTGAATTCACTCACCTAACAATATGGGAAAAGCCACATAATGGGTAAATCAGTTATCTAGCTACATCACATCTAATGAAATTTCAGGAAGAAATGCATTTTCTGGCACATAAAACAAGAACAACTTTGTTTTGCAGTGCACTTAAGATGGCACTGAATCTCATGTTGTAAGTTGTAACTCACATGAGCATCAGGAACTTGTGCAATCTCGAGAAGCTGCAATTCATAACGGAGGAAAAGAAAGATTAGACAGGAATAGAAAGTACAACAAAGAGTTCCATAGCACTAATTTACATCCTGAGAAGATGTACAAGGCATAACTAATGCAGACCTTCTTGGAGAGATAGAACATGTATAAGCCAATGTTTCAACATGGTTCTTGATATACATTGACACAACTATCTATGACACTGAATAAAGGTAAAAACTCACATTACAAGCATGCAACAAGTTGTCAAATAACAATCAAAATATTTGCTTGCATTCAAATTATTAATTGCACAATGGACTATCAAAATTCAAAAGATTGCAATCATGAAACATGCTGCGTTCCTGTTACAATGACTTACAAGAATTAAATGTTGAAGGCTGTAGCTATGCTGTGTAAAAATAGGACTTAGAACAAGGACTGTAATTTTCTGAAGGGGGGTTTTAATTGCCAACAATATTATATGAAGACCAACCACCATAATAATTTCTCAATCTAACTATAAATTACCCCCTATAGACCTTATTAGTATCTTGGTCTCTATACTTCAAAAATTTATATTAGGATTCTTATAGTTATGACCTCACACCGTTAATTTTATCAATGGAAACACAAAAAAGATGAGCAAAAGGATAATTTTAACGTTCCAATTATGTTTTCAGTGGTGGCAGACAACAACACTACTAGGGGTCATGGGTGATTTTTGTGGATGAGGAGAGAGAGTGACGATAAGAAGTGAGGCAAAAGGAGAGGAGGAAGAGGACAACACAGATGTCGACGCTTGACATCTGCATCCGCGTCAAAGTGATGCCGCCCTTCCTTATATCGTTGTCAACGCCGACATCAAAGCATTGGCATTTGCGTCATCCTCTTCATTCTCTCTCTTTGCCTCACCTCTCGTTATTGCTCTTCCTTCACAACAACAACTGAGGGCCCTAACGGTGGCGTCGTCTACCATCATCGAAAATATAATTAAAATATTAAAATTATCTTTTTGTCCATCATTTTCGTACTTCTGTCGGTAAAATTGATAATGTTAAGATAAATGAAATTAGATGTTTTACTTTCATAACTATAAGATTCAAATATAATTTTTTTAAATATAGGAATCAGAATGCTAAAGAGATCTAACTAGGAGTAATATATAATTAATCCTAATTTCTCAATCTTAATTTTAGCATATGACATTAATAACAAATACACTATATCTTCTACTCAAAACATTTTCATTTTTCGGGCAAAGAGAAAATTATGCAACTAAATATATCAAGCCTTCAGTGCATCATATTTGCTTGACTTAGCATTCAGCAATCAAATAGACATCTTAAACATGTTAGATTCAGATAATACCTTTTTCAGAAAAAAAAAAAAACACAAGCGCAAACCATGAGCATTATATTGACGTGCTAGTTGTTCAAGGATAGACAGCTAAACAGATGATACTCTGTACAAGTTGTGCAATATTGGGAAGGTTCAATAGACAAATAGATCATTTCATTTCCCTTTATTTTTATTTGTTTGAGGAGATGACTCAAAGGAGTAATGTAAAGATGACTCAGTTAGGCAAGCAACAAGTCTAACCAAAAGTATCAAAAACTCAGACTAGCTGTTGGACCAACAGCAGATCATAAATATAGTCTCCAAACATTGTGAAACATGAGAACATCAGAAGTTTCACCAAGATAAATTTTGGAGGTGCAGAAAATTCAGTGTAGAAAGACAAGACAAGTGAATAAAGGAAAATCCATGGACATAACTCTTGCCAAGAGAAAAGAAATGAAAATTCACTTTATTAGAGTGTAAGGTCCATAGATAATAATACTGCAAGCTGTCAAAAAAGGAGGTAGAGATGAAAGTCGAAGCCAGATAGAAAGGTATATAGATGTAAACAAGCCAGAGTCTTAAAATGAGCAATATAATCTAAAATTACACAAAAGCAGAGGCAGAAAAATCAACATGGTAGCCCTTGGTTGTTATAATCATGAAAATTACCCATGATTCAGACATGCCTGATATATCTAATGACATAGGAAA
This sequence comes from Musa acuminata AAA Group, assembly GCF_036884655.1. Taxonomy (NCBI): domain Eukaryota; kingdom Viridiplantae; phylum Streptophyta; class Magnoliopsida; order Zingiberales; family Musaceae; genus Musa; species Musa acuminata. The sequence goes on along the minus strand of NC_088351.1, from coordinate 36,670,343 downwards.
TTCCAAACTTAAACATAAAGTGTGTAAAACATGGATGTCATGACAAGTCCACCTGGATAATTAAAGTTGCAAATTAATAAATATAATCACAATTAAATGGGTATACATTACAAGATCTTGGTGAACAGTACACAGCTTGCAATTAACGATGACAAAGAAATTTTAATTTGGGACAATAAAATTTTCTGATACAATTTTGTTTCCAGTTAAACATGCATTATGAGTATATTATTCCTTTTGTTTTCTATTTTGATTTCATCTAGTATACAAGTAACACGTTCCATGTAGCCTCAGATGCATAACTGAAGAATCCAAAAATTTATTTTAGTATTGATAGACCAAATATTGTCACAGATGACTGCAAGTATAACTCATTCCACACTTTTGTTGATTGTGAAATATAAAGCAACCAACAGCAACAAAAAAGAAAATGAACAGATACGAGTGGTTACCATAATGTTCTGATTAAACTAGTCAGTGTATCTGTAAATGATATGTGATATACCATTTACTTTGAATGAAACATATGAAACTGAAGTGTCAAAGGTATAAAGTCCAACTCATATACCTGAACCCTTCCTTCGTATGAGATAAGTGTACCACCTTTAACATCAGCCAAAGTTTTTGGTGTCACCTGAGCACAGTATAAATTTTTGTGCATATCCTGAACTGTGTTATTCTCTATTGAATGAAATAAGCACATACCTCCATACAATATTCATTTTGATTGTGAATCAAGTGGTTCAGAATTTCTGTTGTATTTGGTCAAGGGAACAATATCTCATATTAATATGTTGGTAGCAGATTGGAGAATAAAATGGGCAATTATGAAGGAAAAATAATCAAGGTATTAAAAGGATACTCAAGTCAACTATAGCACCCAAGTTGTCTGAGTTTGCAACAAAAATATACTCCTTACCCTGAAGAATATCAATCATTAAAAGATTTAAAAGAAGAAAAAAATTGAATACAATTAAAACTGTCAGTAAAAGATTTAAAATTTAAATAAAAATTAACTTGAAAAAGTTACAAGTCATTGTCTTGACTGGCTATTGCAGACCTGTGATAGCAAGGCATCAAGCTTGCCACTGTTCATCAAAGATGGGAAAACATCACCATGGCCAGGAGGGTACCTTCACATTGATATCGAACAAAAACTGAAAGATGTCAAAGAAATTTATGCCAAAAAATGAAAGATGTCAAAGATATTTATGCCAACCTACATAATAAAAAGTAAAGAAATGTCATGGTCAAGGTCTTATATAATGAAGATCTAAATTTCTGACCAATTAATTGTCACTTGAATGCAAGTAAAATTTAAGTATAACTGAGCAATTTTCATACAAAAATATGGAGGGCTGCAGGTCTATATATATAACCAATATTTAAGCTGAAAAGTAAACCCCATCTTCTTTTCTCAATACTTATTCATTCATAAAAATATTTTTTTTATCAATATAAGTCCATAAGAGAAGGAAAAAAACCAGAATGTAGAGAAGCAATCAATAATGCTACTTTCCGATATTCCATCTTTCTGATATCACATTGGAGGCAAACTTCCTAAACATGGATACATAAGCAAGATTAAAAAAAAAAAAGATGGCAACCAGTAGGACAAATTCCATAAAGATACAAGCATATGTTCTTACTAAATGTAATGAGAAAGGTGAACTCAAAGATAGTTAGGCTTCAATTAATAATGCAAAAGAAGCTGGTCTTATAATTAAAATACATTCAGACCTCAATATCTGAAATGCGGTTTAATATAACATGTGTCCAGGTGGACCACTGAAAGCACATGATTGATCTGTAGAAGGCATAAAATCAACTTTGACTTCATGTATTAAGGCTAGATATCTTTATCTAACAGCTCAAACCAGAAACAGAAGCACATATTATATCTTTGGTTCATTATTTGCAATGAGTAAAGACAACAAAATACGAAGAGTTTTCTTACACAAAAGAAAAATTAAGAAAGAAGTATATCAACTTCCCATTTGTAGAACCACATCAACTTTTTTTTCAATTAATTTGCAATTTAAACGACCAAAACAATCTTTCTGTCCCTTCCTAAAGGAACAGTTAATTCTACTTGAGACATCGTCAATAATTTATGATTTAGGATTGAGCTTCATTAGGTAAAAGACATAAGCTCAAGTAAAAAAATTTACTGAGAAAATATAAGGAATTAGGTGTATACTATATTCTAGGGATAACAAACTTGGAAAATCGATTCAATAGCAAATTCAGTGAATGAATACTAGATGTTGTTGTCATCCTGTAAAGCATAACAAACACAGAATAAAAGTTCATGGAAAACCTGATACCTAGGGGTCCGGAGAATGAACAGATTGTAGAATACTAGACAGGAAAGAATGAAAAATAATCAATAAACAAATAACTGTCTAAGTAACATGGCACTGAACCAAACATTATCTTACTCCACAGCCATCATGGAAGTACATAAGATGCTTGGAGCATGGCTTATAATCTACAAACTCTTGGACAAGATTTGAACAAAACATACCAACCATCCTTGCCAGACTGGCCTTTGCTTGGTAATGGCATAAAATCTTCGACAACAAAACGAGGATACTGGCTCTATAGATCAAATAATTGCAGGTTAGGTAACACCGTTCCCAGATTAAAATAGCATACAAGAATTGCGTAGTTGATATAGCTATTCAGAATGATCTGTTAATTCAATTTAGGTAAAACCTGGTTAAATGTATGAATCTTGATATTTGAGTTGGCATATTTCTCCACGATCTTCAGAAACAACCAAATGATCTGTTAGACTTAGCCATGATCTTCTAAAACAATGAAATATCTTAAATAAGGTAAACTGTCCTCACCTTTAGTGTATCATCATGAGTGTTGAAAGAATTCATCAAAAGCAGAGGGACATCACATCCATACTTCTTATTGAGAGACTGCAAAGGATTTTTTATAGTTAAAAAAAATTACAAACCACAGCAAAATATTTAAAACCAAGTCATTACATTGCCCTTACCTCTATTTGGATAACAATTAGGTCAAGAAAAGTAAATCCATTTCGCACTTCAATGACAGATCTGTAATTACAAGTGAACAATTTCACTATCATCATGATAACATCGAGAGGGTTGTAGAAACATATACCTCATGCAATGACTTGTAGAGTTTGTGCAAACTTTTAAATGAGCTGAGATACAATGTGATATCAAAGAAGATGATATTTGGTATGTGAATATTTTGGGTCAGGGCACTGCTCGAGTGCATTTTAAGTTAAGCCACTTAAGTTGGTTTATGGTTCATAGGTGGTAAACTTTGTTGATTCATTCTTTTGATTCAGATTTCAGAATATATTCATGAACCATTCATGTCACATCTACAGTAGGTACGATGTTTTGGACATATTAAAAATTTACCTTGGTGTTTACCTTGTCAAAAAACCTATGGTAGAAAACTTGAAAGCTATGAACTCATAGATAATGTTTTATTAACTGTTTGAGTTTTTCTTAAATGGAATCTTTAATAGGAATACTATTCACTTTATGTATCAAATAATTCGAACTTTTAGAGAAAATACCATTGATGAAATCATGATAATGGAATCTCAAATTTAGTGGTCAGAATCATGTAATGTAGATTTTACAAATAGCCTCTATATATTAAGGTTGGATACATTGGACCCTCCCCAGAACTCACGTTGGTGGGGACGATATGCATTAAATTCATACTTTTAATCATGTAATACACAAATCTAGGATGTTGAAGTATTCTAAATCAAAATGAGGAAACTAGATCGAAGTTCCAAGGGAGGTAACTGATCCTTGTAACTATGATGCAACCACAATGTGTCTTACACTGATCGTGCTGAAGAACATTAGAAGATGCAATAGAAATCTAAAACAAACATATAGTTAACAAAAAGAACAGTATAAGCCACAGATCCCACTGGTGATGGATATACTAATCCATTTCACTTTATTGGCCAACAAGAGTAGCTTAATCTCTTGTAGCTTCAGTAAAAAATCACAGTTAGTTGCATACTCAACTTATAAGCAAATAGGATCACAAACATTTAAACAAGCTACGCATGAAATTGCTCGACACATTACATCTTTTACAGATACAGTAAAACCCTACAGAATAATGATCAGTCAGCCAAATTTTTTTATTTTAATCCTCAAAGCGTGAAATCCTAATCCTCGGATTCATTCGAGGAAAGCACCAGGATAACAAAATCTATTTGGTTATTTGTAATGCATCATCATGTTGCATTAAGCACACATCCAAGATAAAAGATAATGCAACAAGAACATGCTTAGGCCTGTCTAGAGTTGACACGCCAATACTGTGGCCAGCTTAAAAGAAGCAAGTGAAGTGCATGACCAGATCCATTTAGACAATGTGGATTGTTAAGAAATCGTCACACAACATTTGAGAGACATGCATACAACGAAAATCAGGGAAACTGATGATTAACGAATTTTCTGTACTCAGTTTGATATAATGATATAAAAAAGTCACGAGGTCAGAGTAAATTGAGTTATATGAGCATCACATGATGGAGATGGAAATATGCAGGTGATTCTGAGAAGTGAATAACCAAGAAGAAATTTATTTGTTCAAAAACACAGCTACCTGTACCAGCTAAATGAAGATAGAATACCACAGTTGATAGGTTGATGTAGTTATTTTGTAGTTAATCATGTGGACACGTCACATATATAGGTAACAGTGAACTAAGTTGGACCAAGCAAACCGATCAAAGAGTCACCGACCCAGGCATATGCACAAACAATGATGCCTGTGGGCTGCCACAACCTTCAAATGTATTTAGAAGGTTGCATAAAGTACCACCCAGAGACTCCAGTTTCTGGGTTCTCTCTCACAAGGATACTACAATGCTCAGACACTGTGGACATTGTTTGACATACCAAAATGGATGGTTACTGAACCTCGGGCTAGCAAATGACTATAGAGATAGAATCTGTACTAGATACTATGAAAGTGTTGCCCAAGAATTTGAAATTGGATATGTAGGTATACGTGGGCATCTTGTAGTAGGAGAAATTACAAACAGGATTTATCAATAAATGACGGTAGAACATGCTGATCTATGTAAATTCTAGCCGATAAGAAACGAAAAGGTCGGTATGATATATACATTCCATAAATACTACTAGTGATCATTCAGAAGGAACAAAATAAAAGCATTTTGCTTAATAGGTGCATATTTTAAAAAGAAAACTTAATTTAGATGTCATAAATGATAAGCCAACATGAAAGAAAAAGATGATTTACCAAATAGTTTCCGTAAATGCTACTTCTGATCATTCCCACGAGTAAGGAAAAGACCAAAATTTTCAATTGATGTGGCTGCTTATATTTATCAATTTGTTCGACGTAATCATCATGCTAATAATAAAATTATTAGAACCGCTGTTCAAAAAATTCATTGTTAATGGTAAAGAACTGATGCAATAATATTCTTGATGTCGTCTTACTTGGGACCCGTGCAACCCATAGTGGTTCCCAATCCTCCATTGAGCTTAAGCACTGCAAGCTTGTTGAGAAGTGTTTTTGTTGCCTCGACATCTGCATTTTGCCACATTACGATTCAAAACAGCTAAAAGCTCCAATCACCGTAGCTAATCAACAAATTGGCAACAATGCATCTCGGATCCGCCTAAATGAAGAAAATAGACCTTCCGGATGTGACGCCAGGGTATCATAAGGCACGACCACTTCATCAGTAGGAGTCTGAATCTTACTCCACTCGATCTGCTCTGCCTCGCCACTCCAATCCCATTAACACCACCCGAAACAAAGATTTCAATCACCAGAAAAGATAAAACATCCAAAAAACCAGGAAAGTAATATTCCATCACATTAAAACAAGAACAACAGTCTATAAGATGCGTAAGAAAACATCGGAGTTAAGTACTCGATCTTACCTCAGATGGCGAGACACAAGGCTGACGAATCCAGATTTCTCATTTTCGCTGCCATAAAGATGAAGAAAGAACAAAAGAAATCAAAATTCTCAGATTCGATCCGACGCGTTTCAGTTCAATCCATGAATCAAAGAAGAGCAGAAGAAATCCGACTTCGGGCTCACCTGATCTGATCGAAAGCAGCGATCGCGGTTTGGAGCTTCGCGATCTTCACGTCCGCCATTGGGGAACGGGATCGAGATCAAGATCCAGATAGATCGGGAAAGGGGGTGGAAACGAGATCGGCACCCAACGGACTCCTGCGCTATTGAGGTCAGGCGAGGGATGACGACGAGCCTCCATTTATATTCAAACGGAGGGGGCGAGGGTCTCCGTCAGTTGCAACGGTAACGGAATGTCCGCAGAGTTTGACGGACGTAGACACGAGGCGGGAGCAGAGCGGCGTGGCAAAGTAATCAAGGGACGTCGATGGCTCACCGAGGTCGTCGTGATTCGTGCCATGGGGACGGACCTAACAGCGTTGCAGCTTGTAACAGGAAAGCAGCACTACGATGCATGTCCATGTTTTGTGTTACTTACGACGTGGTGCAATGCGTGTACTGTTACGAACAAACAAAGCGCAAGAGGAAACAATCTCGTGATCTTAATATAATATAATATAATAAAATATAATATAGTATACAATTAAATAAATAAAAACAATTATTATGTCCTTCAAAAATAATAATTTAAATTATTTACCCTTTTAAATTTAAATTTTACATGTATCTATGCTTACAAAATTCAAAAGTTTGTGTATGCATCCAAATTTTTATTATTTTAGAGAGTTCATTTTTCAAAATTAAGTGAACTTTAGAATGAGTCTTTACCAATGCTTTTACAAATTTTATTTAAATTTTTAAAACATAATTCAACTTATAAATCGATCTAAATCAGTGAACTAATTCGTCCGATTGATTGATCAACTAAAAAGGATGAAAGTTATTGTTAGGGGTAGTATTCAAACTAGCTTGAACCAAATTATTATGGATCAAACTAAGTTGAATTAGTTTTTGATTTGATTCGATTAAAGTAATAAATCCATATTGAAATCAATTCGGACCTACTTAATCGAATCGATCCAATCCGATTAGTTTGAGTCAGTTAATCAATTTATTTATATTAAATAATTAAAAATATATTTTTTTAATGAACTAAATCAAAATATTGATCTATTTAGACCGATAAAATTTATGAAATTGAACTCACATCATGTATATATATATATATATATATATATATAAGCATTACATCCAACATCTTGTTTAGAAGGGATAAGTGGGGGAGAAAGACAACGGACAGACATAAGCATTACATCCAACATCTTGTTTAGAAGTTTGTCCGTTACATTCTCCCCCACTTATCCCTTCGACGTCCTCGTCGAAGCCTTTGTGAACACTACAACTCTTCGCCTTTGCTGAGTCTTCAATCTTCTGCTCCAGCTGCAATGCGCCTCCTGGCTCCCAGCTGCTCTCCGCTGCTGTTTCTAAGTAGTCGAACCTTGGATCCGCCATGCTGCTTCAACTCGCCAATGACTCTGACTCTGGTGTGGGGTTGGCTGAGTTGTATTGATCCTCGTTGATTCCTACGGATCCACCAAATGAAAGAAAAGACCATCCTTACTGCGCCAGTCTCTCAAAATTTTCACATGCTGCTTGAACTGGGTGGATGCTTGTTGGAGCTTTAACGAGCATCGCCTCGCAAACTTCTGAAGTTTTGGGTCCTTCCTCCACAAAATCTGCTCATTGACTCTTCTTTTAGTTAGTTGTCACATCCAAGTAGATTCGCATCACTTCCGCTTTCGATTGGCATTTCGTTGGGAAATGAAGCGGACAAACTACTCTCAGTAGCACTGATCACCGTTGGTGAGGATTTGACAACTATTGTCTTCCATTGTCTTCGAATGGTCTTTGAACTTATGCAGAGCTCCTCTGCTGGATAGATAAGAGAACTGGGGTACTCGGTTTCGCCCATTCTCTTAAGAATTGAGAAGACAAAGGTTACTTGACTTCGCCCGCCTCCTCGAGGTTGTACTTCATGCATCAAGCTGGTTACTGGCCTTCGCTTGCTCTTTGCTCACACTTCTGAAGCACTTGAAGTGTTTGCACTCCTTGCGTTGAGTTAGCTACTGTGATTCACCTTCTCAATGCCATTGAACTTCTGGAATGCGGGAAGTTTTCACCCCAACTTGGAGTAATTCTCTGATAGATGAGGTCGCCTCTGGGATTGTACCGTCTTCTCCATCAACCCTGCCGCCTACTCCACTGAGTAGCAAAGGTACAGCACCGTGTACTGCCTGCTTCGTTCCTTGGTCGTGCACTCTTGCGTGACCCGAAGTCCTTCACTTACGGCTATCTTGATGAGAAACTTGTTGACACCGGTCTTACGAAGTTTCTTGGCCTCTGCCCTTCAGCCTTGTCTCGGTACTTGGAGATTGCCTCTGCATGCTCCACCTCCTCGGCCCCTTTCACGACCAAGCGCTCTCCCTCCATGAGAGCAAGGGATCAATGACTTGCACGGAAGTCCCGCCTCTGTGGTACCATGGCGCTGCCATGCCCATGGCCCTACTATCCGTCGCCTCGCCTCTGTATCCCTTTTCTTCACAATCAGTAGAGATGTCTCCGTGGCACTCCTCTGAGTCCACCTCCATTCTAACTGATGCTTGATTTTGGGTAGCTAAGTCCCTCTGGACTCGTCGTCGCTTCCTCGCCCCTTTCGACCCCCTGCTTCAACACCTCTGTGTTCTCCAAGCAGTCTGTTTGGTCGATGGAAAGACAGACTGCAACTCCCATGCATGGCCTCTGCCATCACGTTGTAGAGTTTGCACCGATTCTGTTCTCCTTAGCTTCCTTGGTAGCAACGTTCGCTTACTCGACCTTGTCCTCTGACTTGTCGGGCTCCCTTAAGCGAATATGAGCTCTGGAGCAGTCCAACTCTCCAGCTGCTTCGATCATACCTCTGCATGATCAAGTCCCTCCCATGGAACTCACTGGTACTTGCATTCGAACTTTTCCCTTGGTGGAACCCAGCCCCCATATGCTGATGACCAAGGTTTTCGTCCGATGTAAAATTCGGTGCACGCCCGAAAGACCCGCCTCTGCGGTACCATGGCCTTCACTCCTTGAATCCATAGCCCTTCTTGCCGTCGTGTTGTTCACCAAAGCGGAGCTCCCAGTAGCTCCCGATCATACCTCCATATGATCTCATCCCTCACGGGATGGATTGTGTGTATCGCATTGCCACGAACTGTTCCACCACGATCCGCTGCACCATGTCGCCTCCTGGTGACATCTCCATTGCATTATGATCCTTGTGGAATAAACTCGAATTGTGAACCCTCCATGTGTGGCCTCTGCCAATACATCGCAGGGTCCCTTCCACCTTCGATTTTGTTCGCTCCTCCAGCAATCGACCTTCATCCACCCACTCCTGGGTCACACCTAGATGAAGCACCGCTCTAGGACAGTCCGTCGCCTAGTAGCTCTCGAAGTCCACCGACTTCACTGTAATCTGTGCACCATTGTCTGGATCCTGGGCCTCTGCCCCTACCAGCACAATCTCCGCTGCGCACTGCTTCCTTCATAGCAACTCAAATGGCAACACTGTGGCATATTCTTCAAGAGTACCCACCTCTGCGTCCTCTTGCCCCGTGCTAAGGCCCTTCTGAACCCAACTTCGCCTCCGCAAATTGAGTCACCTTAGTTCCTCCATCAAATGCTTCTCCGAGTTAAGGTGCATGTGCCGCGAAGCTCCCTTCGTCTTTGGCACCATGCAAGATGAGTCCGCTCCGTCAGAAAGAAGGACCCATGGAACAACATGATCCTACTCTTGTCTCTGCAAGAGTTAATGTCCTTGACCTCTATCTAAGGAAAGCATTGTGCCTCTGCTCCAAGTTCCAACTTCTATGCTGGCTCCCTTCACGCGGCTTGGGTACTTCGCCAAGTTACACCCAAGTTGTTCCGCTCCTCGTTTTTTTTTTTTTTGCATTGAGTCGATGGTGGCCCTCGCGCCCTCCATTCCACGGGTCAGCCCTCCCTTGAGTCCGATCTCCATATCGACTCTAAGTGTGCCTTCATTTAAGTTGCTTCAGGTCGCTCCCCCACTTGATCTCGCAATGCATCCACCAATGCATTCTCTCGAGCGAGATCATGCGACAACTCCTTGCCGCTTGCTCAGTCCATCGAGCTTCGTGAAGTTGTTGTTTGTGAGGTACTCCTCCTCAACATGTGAAGTCCGTCTCACATGATTCTCCCTCTGGAGTGCCGAGACTTATCCCTCCTAGATAACTGTCCCGTTGGAGCAACATCTCTCTTCGTTTCGGAGACCACCATCCCCTTGGACTACTCCGATCTGCTGAACAAACTGTGCATTGTTCTGCCTCTTGCAAACGCACTTGCTAGATTGCGCCTCCACGTCAATACAGCCACCGCCGCACCCCTCCAGGCCTAGCAACATGCTAAACTCGTTGCACACTTCAGCCTCCTCCGGACGTATCCTTTGCATGCCGAAGAGAAAGTTTCAATGCTCCATGGCGCCGAGTCTCGGTCGCCTTGGGATGGCCACGAACATTCCATCGTCCGCATACAAGCCCATGCATGAGTACCAAATTCTTCGAGTTAGCAATTCCCCTCACCTCTGTGAGCTTTGCATAACTCTTTTGGTCGTTGAGCAACTCATTCCACCTTGGATGGTCTCATTCTTGCCAAGCGCCTCGCCTGCCTAGAGCACTATCAAGTATAGTTGTCAACGTTGAGCCGTAGCTCAAACTCAGCCATCCCAACCTTTGTGCGCTCCAAATTCTTCCAAGCTCGCCTGTTCTCGTGGTGCCTCTTGCGCGAAGGGTTGGCCATTCCTCTGGATGCCAATCTCAGATGCTCGCTCCTCTGAGCGACTCTTTTCCCTACATCTCCATCCATGTTTTCCCTCAAACGGTCGCGCGTGTGCTGACTGCCCTCAACGCAGCCCCGCTAGGTCCCCCACGTTTGCATGTCAAGTGTTTCTATGAGTGCTTGTCCCGCTCTGATACCATAATGTCACGACCTTAGCTGGTTTTGCCTAAGGCGTGCGGAACCCTCGCGCGTCCGTCCGCAAAGGTCAGCCTCCCCGAAGCCTCCCATTGTCCCTTAGGACCAACAAAAGAGAGAACGTGTTAAAGAGAACGCCTCAATCGGGATCCACAAGCAAACATGTCCGAAAAACACTTCATAGACAATGCAAATTACAAACAGACTTTACAAGCTCTGAATAGTTGCACAACAAAGGGTAAAATGGTCCATTACAGACCGAAAAGCTCTCGCACGTGTCCACATGACATAACCTTTATTTACAAGCCTAAATAGGCCACCAACCCAACTAACATGGGACTATTTAGTCTTCGGCCGCCCCTCTACCTGCTGTACAAGGCATGAACATGCCAAAAGACAACGGAGAGACATAAGCATTACATCCAATATCTTGTTTAGAAGTTTGTCATAAAGGAACATGCCAAAATATTGATCTATTTAGACCGATAAAATTTATGAAATTGAACTCACATCATATATATATATATATATATATATATATATATATATATATATATATATATATATATATATATATATATATATATGGCATAAAGGAAAAAGGAGGGATGGGGTTAGGTCTATGTTATGTGGGATCCCAACATGCACATAACAAAAATGCATGTGAGAGGGTCATGCGTGAAACACGAGTAATAATATTATATTGGCACCGTGCATGGCATGGCGGCTAACGACGGCTAACGACGAACATGACGTGAACTGACGGCAAAACTCTCGAGATTGAACATTCGTACATACCGACAATAACAATGGTTAGATGTAAGTGAGAGAGAGAGAGAGAGAGAGAGAGAGAGAGAGATATGGTGACGCTGCGAATTAGATGATATGATGCTCGCTGTGTTGGATAACTTTGAACAGTATGTTTTCGTTTTCTTCTCCGATGGAAGGGATGTAAAGAGTGCCAGATGAAGGACATGATCACATGACCGACACCATTATTGGCTGCGACGAGCACTCGGCAGACGAAGATCACATGGACGGCCCCATTAGAACGGTGCACAGGCTGTTCATGGTGGTCTTCCTCGCATTATGTCATGATCCTATTCCTAGTAACTTCACCCACACATCCCATAGCAGATTCATCTCACCTACCTATTTACAAGAATATAATAAATTCATTATTATTAATTTTAATTGAAATATTTTGATTATTGATCTCGAATAGAATAGAACTATTTTCGAATCATCTATTTGACGTGGACTATATCTCGACTAAATTATAATAGAACTATTTTCGAATCATTGATCTCGAATAGAATAGAGCTATATATCTAGACGAGAATGTCAAATCTATAAAATTAAGATTATATTATAAATATCTAATGAATATATAATTATTAATTATAGTCTAAATATTTTGATCAATAATTTAGATTAACAAATTGTATGATAACTCGTGATAGAAATAAGATTTCCTCACTATACGAGGAAATCTTTCTATTCTGTTGAGAAAAATTTTTATTCTGAGGAAAATTCTTTCTTCTAATTTGTATAAATAGGAGAGAGAACATGTTAATGTATCGAAGCATTTTCATTTCTTCAATAAAACTTCTTCTTTTTTTCAATAAAACTTCTTTTTTTTTTCAATAAAACTTCTTCAATAATTATTCTTATCAACTTGTATTGATCGTCAACCCTAATCACACCATGTTTTTAATGATAGAGTTTGGTAAAGGGTGATTGTCCACGGTCAGGGTCGCAATCTGAGTTAACATTTTTTGGATTCTTGCTCCGGCATGAATGAAGAGTCTAATTTTTGGGGTCCTTCGATAGGAATTGCTCCCATTTCTTATTCTCTCTTTTATCTCAGTTCTTCATCAAGAATACTTTACTGTGAGATGTGATTGGATTTGTGGAGTCCACACTGACAAGTAAGGCATGCCATCAATGGATGGATGAGATGGGGGATTACAAGTCGGCCTCAATTGTTGCAGGCTTCACACAACATGTAATTTAGTAGCATAAGTCATTATGAGATGTGATGTGGTGCACAAACTCTGTTGTACTTTGTGGTCTTTCCCTTCAATTAAAGTTAGATAATTATCATCCCATGATCTTTTTATTAGTTGTCTATTGAACAAACATAAATTGTTGGATTTAATTTACAATTAAATGTTTTATGATCTAATAAATAGCAAGTGAGTGGGGCATGGAGAATCACTAAGGTAGATTACCTTGCAATCATCATCTCACTAAGGTAGATTGCTATGTGTCCTTCTTTGTGCTGCATGTTTATCTTAATGTATCTGACTCTTTCAACTTTTTATAAGATGCTGATCTATGCTGCACAATTTCTACTGAAAGTGGGTCTTAATTGTGACACATAATAGCAATAAGGTTGAGACTTAACATCAATGATTCCTTTTTTCCTTTGAGCTAAAAGACATCTTTTGATCCATTGGTCCATATTTTTGTTTTAAGTTGTCACTGTTTGTACCAGCAATAATTGAAAGAAGAGCTCTCTCTTCACCATTCTTGGGAGATCATGAGTGATGGATACCTCCAGTGGAGTCTATTCAACAAAGATCTTGAGGACTTAACCAAGACCTACTTTTACCATCAATGTAATGTATACTTCACTATTTTGGTGGTTTTCATGTGTATTCTTGCATTTATCCTATATGTCTTGGCACATAAACACAAATATGTTCCTGACAAAACTTCCTTCAACCTTAAATCAAACACCAAAAGTGTTTGAAGTTTACCTTCTAAAATCTTCAAAAATACAAGAAAATCAAATCAAATGCTTGCTATAGTAACCTTAGAGAGTACTGACGCCAGAGAAAGCCTAGTGTTTTGAGAAGTTAACCAGGCATGGAACACGTTGATGTGACCATTTGACCTAATGCCACGGCTTTTCTTGTCACTTTTACAAAGATGAAGCTGATCGAAAGGACTTGTCTTGCTAATTTTTTGATTATAATCCAAAAAAACAAGGTTTCACGTGCCAAAGCATGATCCTTGAAATTTCGCCAAACAGGTGGAGGAAGAAGGTGGCAACTTCGCTTCTCTTTATTTAAGCCGCTCCCGTTGCTGTCCTTTGCCACTTGCACTCGCCGAGACAGAGCAAGCGGGATTCTCCGAGCAATGGCGGACAAGACAGAGGCCGAAGGCAATGGTGCATCTGCTGCTGACACTACCACCACCCATGAGGATGGTCTCATCGACTTCCCCTTTAAGCTGGAGCCACTGTGTCTGCTGTTGCCGCACTATGCCGACTGCTCCAAAGTTGGCTATGTTCTTGAAGGTACCACCATCGTCTTCCTCGGTTCTTGTCATGCTGTTCCTCACCTTCTGCTCGTTTTCCTGCGGCAGGAAGAGCTGTGGTTGGGGTGATACTGCCGGGGGAGACCAAAGAAAGGGCGGTGCTGATCAAGAAAGGAGATGTGATCGCCGTGCCCAAAGAAACCTACACATGGTGGTACAACGACGGGGACACCGACTTCTCCATCATATACCTGGGCGACGCCGCCGCCGGTCTCACCCAGGGCTTGATCACCTACTTCTTAGTTGCAGGCCAAGCGGCAGTCTACAATGGCCTCTCCACGGACTTCCTCGCCAAGGCCTGCGGAGTGAGCCAAGAAGCGGCGGCCAAGCTCTTCTCGAGCCAGGCCGGCATCCAGATCATCAAACCGGAGAAGAAGCTGTGCGTCAAGACTCACGACCGCGACCGCCACGGGATCGTCCTGCACGAGGACAGCGCCCGGTTCAGCAACCACGTCCCCTGTGGCGGCCACGTCGTGTCGATGACCAAGGACAACCTCGCCGCCCTGGAAGGGCGGTTCAGGTTCTCCATCAACATCACCAAGCTCGAGCCCAACGCCATGCGCGTCCCGGGGTTCTTCCCCGCCATCCAGCTCGTGTACATCACCAGAGGCAGCGGACAAGTTCAGATCAGCGGCGTCAACGGCGCCACCATCATGGACAAGGAGGTGGCAGCAGGATGCGTGTTCGTGGTGCAGAAGTTCTACGTGATGGCGGCGGTCGCGGGCAGCGAGGGGTTGGAGTGGTTCTCCATCATCACCAGTGAGAGGTAACGAGAAGCGCCTTAAAGCTTCAGGTCGTTGACGCTCTGATGCGAAGCTCCTCATGCGTTCTCTGCAGGCCCATCTTCCACCCGGTGGTGGGGAAGACGTCGCCGCTGAGCCTCACAAACGCCGACGTCCTCGAAGCATCTCTGGGCGTGACCTCGGACTTGCTGAAGCTCGTGAGGGCGCACGGCAGCTCGCATGATGTTATCGTAGCTGCGCCAAAATAAGAGCGACTCCCGGCGTTACCAGATGCGTCTGCTGGAACTCAACTGGTCTCGATCTACCTGCTTTGGTTTGCTTTGGTGTGATGCAATAAGCAGTGTCCGATGCAAGGCTGAGAGTGTAATCTGTGAGTGCTTATGTCTCCAATAAGGAGGAGCAATAGTCTCTTCTCTATGATATATTTGATCTGCTTTCTTACCTTCGCTCATGGCCGTCAAATATCACTGTGCTACACAGCGCATGGTTGATTGATGTCTGATAAGAGAGACCTGAAAGGGAAAGTTCATGGAAGAGAGTGCAAGCAAAAAGGTTCATTAAAGGAAGCACAAGCAAAGGGTCATTCAAAATCCAAGTGATAGTCACAGAATCTCATGTCTAATTCGCTTTACGAACAGCATTTATGGCCACAGAATATCATGTCTGCTGCAATCCAGATGGTCACAAATCTCCTAAGAATACATGATTGTGGGCTGTGTAAAATAAATCACTCTTCCTTTCTCTCTAGGATAAAAATAAATAAATGTATCGAGAAATATATTCTTCAAATTTTGGTTTAGTTAATAAATATTGGTAATGATATCTACAATTGTCAACATCAAAAGTTGATGGTATGTTGGATTACCATTATATCTTGCGCGAGGTTACTCCGGGGACGACGATGGTGCACCGGCTGAGAGCTCTGGTTCTTCGACGAGGGGACCAAACCTTCCGAACTCCGCTGCATTGATCTGGAAACATAGCTGTGGAAAGTTGCAACAACTCGGAACCTGTCCACAAGAAAAGATGATATAAATCTTCTTAGTTCCGGGAAAAAGAACACAACTTTATAAGATTGATAACCCATTTTAGATCTGTCAAAAGATGTTCTACCACCTGAAATCATTTGTAATCAAGAGAAAATTGGGGAAGACACAAGCCAATACCTCATCGGAAACCTTTGTTGATCCAAGACATTGTCTCTGGTCAATCTCCAATCATCTTCAAGTCAAATTAACCCTCAGTTTCAGTAAAAAGTCTTCAATATACATCAACAAAAAATTTTGGAAGAGGGAAAGAACTACAAGAATACTTGTGAGAACTGAGAATTACAATTGTGTACACCATAGGATTAGATATAACACATGCAAACCATAAAGCTAAAAAACAGATATTAAGATTCTGACATCAACAAAATGTTAACACAATTGAAAGCTGCCTAGAATTTGCCCAGATTGCATTAAAGCCGCTGCCCCCATAAGAAGGGGACAGAATAAAAGTAAAAGAGTATGATTATATTTCTATCCGAAGATTATGAATGATTTTGTGTGAAGAAAATTATGAATGATCTTGTCAAAAAAAATATAGGAAGAAGATACAAGCAACTAAATGGTAACCAGTTGGACCAAACTTCAGATGATTAGTTTCTGGGTGACTGTAAGACATCGGCATGCTCCATAAGATGCTGCTTGTTTCTGCACGTTTGTCAGCCCAGTTCTAAGTTGTATATGATCTGGGCAGCCAAGATATCGACCCAAGTATCCGGAAGGCCCGGGAGGCACCAATGCATGCAGTCCTGGCCCCAGATTGCCACAGCGTCCTTCTTGCCCAACCAGATTGCTGGATGTGCATCTGCTCTGAATTCACTCATATGAGTCAGGTCTAGAGACCTTATGTTTGTACCTAGCAATGCTTGTTGAATCAGAGAGTTTACTTCCCTTGCTTCCTTATTGACTCCCTTACGTTTGGCGTCAAACCATGAATCGAGCTGTGGAGGACATCAGATTTAACTGTCAAAAACACGTATTCTAACCACAATGTATCTTTCAAAGCTTAGAACAAGATTCAATCAGCATATATACCTCGGTCTCTTTCAGAGGCTCACCGAACAAGCAACTGCCATTGTGATCCCATTCCCCACCAAAGAAGTGCCTCGGTGACTGAGTACGCCAAAACTTGAGGGTCTTTTCAGGGACTTCTTTTTCAATGTAGGAGATCATACTATTCAGAACTACCTCGAGTCCGTCTATGATTCCAAGTGGAGGGTCTAATGGTTTTCCTCCCTGATAAAAAACAAGTGGTGTCTCATTTGGGAATTTATCAGTGCCCCACCTGTTTCAGTCGGTTAAGATAACAGCCTTTAATAATTTGGTCCCATAAACAAAAGTTATAGAGCAATATAACCATCTCAAGAACAGCCAAAGCAGGTTATAACTTATAAGAGTGAGAACTACATGTTTCATAATGAACAACAGATACAGAAACTCCCAAAACATAAGAAACACTTTCATAGTGCAAATAAAATAACATCTATATAAGTATACACTTTAGAAAAATATGACCCATCACATGGAAACCAAGAGGTTGAGTCCATGCAAACTATTATTTAATTACAGAGAATGGACCAAATTAAAATATTAGATGAGGTGTTGAACCATGAGAAATAATGGACTGAAACAAAAATGTATGTACATGATCTGATCAAAGTAAAGCTTGAATCAGAACTGTGCACAATAATTAACAACAAATAAAAGGAAAACAATTAACAGAAGGCTGAATTGATGCACAAATTCTACAGTGGACATATATCATTACAGAAGAGTGAACAAAGGGAAGGGGCACTATATTAAAGTGACCAATTCCAAATATTCTGATTTGATAACATTGACATCAAAGTCAATTGGTGACCATAACCTAATTTTGACCACTAGCTGGCCAGAGGTCAAAGGCTGATGATCATCATTCATCAATTCTGATTGATCTGAATTACAAATGATCAATGACTGGGATCAAATTATCGATTATGAACAACCAAAGATCATCAACCGGTAGCCATAATTTTACATTACCGACAATTGATGATCTCTAAAATAATCCATTTAAAAAAAAACATTGCCACAAAAATATTTTTCTTCAACCATAATTAAAAAAACAAAATTATTAAGTCAACTTCCAAAAGATAGATCTATCAGAAAGTGATTCTTTTACCTCAAACATTTGTATGCACTTAAATAGGCTCTAAGTTGAACTGATACAACAACTACAACTACAACAAGCTGTAATACCCTAATTATTTGGGGTTGGCTATATGGATCTTCTTCCACCATTGAGCTCGTTTCAAATCAATATTCTTGGTTTAGTTAAGTGCATTTAAAACCTTTAATGATAGTGTTAACAAAGTTTTTTTTATGATTACTTCTACCTCATCTCACACCACTGATACTAATTGTCTCATCTCATCTAGCTACAACATAAGATATTATCCCCACTTTTATTGCCTCATGACCACATAAATTAAAGGCAACAAAATTATAGTCAATTAATAATATCGTAGTAGTGTGTATATTACCAAATGAGAAGTAATGTATGACAAAAGCAATGATCTACAAACATGAAAAGAAACAAAAAAACATCATAGTTACTTCACTTGACAGGCTTTGGAAGAAATATTTGCATCACATGGCCAATGACAATGTAAAATACATATTCATTCAATCTACTTAAAAAAGGCTCGCTAATTGCTTAATTTGCTCTTTTTCTTTAACTTTATTTCTAGAGAGCTTCATCATTTGAAAGGGATCGCTCATTTTTGCTGCTTATGACTACAGATTTGGATATAATTTTAATTTCAATATGTGCATAAATGTTTCCTTCCCAAGGAACAGTACAGTATTAACCTAGAAATAACCACAATCTAGGAACTTGCATAAGGAAATAAACATTTTTCATGTCTCTCAATAAAAAGTGCATCTTTCTTGATATCATTTTGTATTTGTCCACATTCAGTAAAATTTCCTAAAGAATGTTTATAAACATTTAACTTCACACTGATCTCCATGAAACAGTGCAGTGGTCTTCGGTAGACAATTTGTACTACTAGTAATTCCTTAGGGTAGCTTATGAATAGCTAGAGCTTGCAGGATACATTTGTAGAAGAACCCATAGAAGAGTAACATAAGCCTTTAAGCTCCCCAAAGAGCAGCTATGGAAGAAGAATCACATGGACAACATCATCATCTCAGAGTGCAGAAATATCACCCTTAATTGAACAATAATTTGAAAATGTAATGTTGCCAAGTATTAGTGTTAAACATGTTCTCTGCAGGAATTCAACATTGCAAACATGATCAGAAACCGTAGTTAAGTTATACTCAGGAATCTATTTAACATATAATGACAATTAATTGTGACTATAATTTATGCTTGATTTAGTACAATGGAGAATGTAATTTGACATTGATCAAGGAACAAATCCTGCACATTAAATGCAATACAAGGCTTGAGACCAAGTTTATCCAAACTAAGTTTTAAAGTGGTCCATCTTAAGGCCATATATAAATGACATAAATTTGGTACACAACTTGAGCCGAGACTATCTTGTAATTGGACCAGTCTGTTGAGTAAGAATGTAATTATTTCCTTGTACTATTTCTCTGTGTCATGATTCAGCTCTATTAATCAATGGCTGAAATAAATTTCATTTTACTTCATTTCTCATTTGAACATTATTTTAGGGGATATTTTGCAAATGTCACGTTTGTCAAATGACAATATCATCAATAACCCTACACTAGTTATCAAAAGAGAATATTAAAAAATGTATAGCAAATATGCAATTAATCAGATGAATACTCCAGATCAGAAAAAGTAAAACATCAAATGTTCATTAATTTTCATAAATATTTTATTTTAAACCTTCAAATAAATGAAGCCTAAATTTGTCACTGAAAAACAGGGCCACACAAAGAGCCCCACAAAAGCTGGCTAATGGCTCGATACATATCACTATATACACTATACATGTTGTGCCATAATGCAAACTTGAATAAATAAAAGCATATCAACTGACTAGGATGCAAATGAATAATTTAGAAACATTGAACAAGGTTATGGTTCACAAACGCCACTGTCAACAAGCATTCACTGGTTTTGAAATATTTCAGATTTGTGGCTATTTATTCAATAATCTTACTTATAGCAAGGTACCAAATACAAGCATGTCAGAGACATGCATGCATCTCCACCATGAGGCTGGTGGTCGCTGAGTGGTTACTGGGGTCCATTGCCATTTAACACTGCAGTAAGCCGGTATGTACTGGTCACATCTCAACATCAGTTGGGTTATATATGCTGGTGTGCATCCATTTTTACAGTTATATGATTAGTGCAGGCACTACAAACCAGCATTCTCCAACTCTTTTCACAGATGTGCATTAAACCATTCTATCACTTGCCAGGATGAGCAAGGCACAGTAACAAACAAATGACTGGTTGGACCTAGCATGAACCAATGAAGTAGAATGAAAACCAATCACAAAGATGACGTGTATGAAGCAAGAGAAATGCATGATGGAACTTACCAATGCCCAGTATTGAATAACAGGATATCATAGAACTTTGTGACATTAGCCCAGTCATCAGCTGGAACATCAATATCAACTTTATAGGTCCCCTTCACTCCATCTTGACCAAGATGAGCTGAGTTATCCACAGGCTGCCACCTTAAACAACAGGTTTGAGCATGTAAACATCTGACGATTAATGTGACATAAGGAGAAAACAACCCACATGACACAAATAACTACATAGATCAGCACAGAATATTATTTTTGGTGAAAGCTCTGAGATAATTATTATTCTCACCTCTATGCATAAGAAATTTTCATTTACATATTTCAGAAAGCTCAAGGACAATATTTTTGATGAATAATACTGCAATTGTGATTGTGGATGAAGTGTCACATTTAAGATGACATAGGGTCTATATAGCACATAATATGAGCACTAAATCTTGGAGGATGGGAAAAGCTTGTTGCAACCATAACAAAATGAATCATAACAGTGAAGCAGCATGGACCACCAGGGATTAGATGGTTTTCTTAGGGCATTCTTTGTTCTCCTAATAAAAATTTATTTAAAGACAACCATCCAATATGATAAGAGTGAAATAAATTTTGATGAGTAAGCACAATTTAGGATACAACCAGTCTAAACTGATAATTACATCCTGCATAATTGCTCCGAGATCATGTATTGGAGCAATTCCTTATTTTCTTTATAAAATTAATATTTCTCAAACACAAAAAAAAAACTTGGCATTTTCCTCCTTCAGGACTTTTCCCGAAATTGAGGGATATTTCTAATGAATTACTTGCCCTGGTTGTTTGAGCTT
Source organism: Musa acuminata AAA Group (assembly GCF_036884655.1). NCBI lineage: Eukaryota > Viridiplantae > Streptophyta > Magnoliopsida > Zingiberales > Musaceae > Musa > Musa acuminata. The sequence continues at coordinate 36,648,874 of NC_088351.1, read as the reverse complement.
AAAAGATAAAGAGCAATGCAGATCTTAAAATTCACTGGCTTTCATGTTAAGTTTCTCTTGCCTATATTTTGAAGAATTTGCAATATAGAATTGTTATCAAGTCGATACCAATTATAATATTTTGTAATATTCATATAACCTTCTATATTTGAGTTCTGATCCATCATTGACCATGTAACGATTGAAAACTCTTAAATAATGAAGAGGTAATTTGGCCAAGGGAATTTCATTTCCAGCTTTAAGTTTTAAGTGACATGAGATGTTATAACCAGAACTTCATCTTCATGTAGGGAACAAGATGAGATGCTGTTGCATTTGCTGGCCATGTTAAAGGGATACAATGTCGTATTGCCTGCATGGCCATGTTGTATAGATGTGACATTTGTCCCCAAACTTTTGAGATAATTTATTATATAGATGAACAAGTTTTCTATTTAAAGTCTTTTTCTGGAAAATTATATGTAATGGCCATCCTTTCAATTTAAGTGAATGCTGAACAACATTACTCAGTATTTTCTACAACAGCCGTGTGAAGCACTAAAAGTTATTGTGCAGTGTCAGAATGTTTAAAGCTAAAGCTAACAACATATTCTCAGTTGTCTTTCCCTATGGGCTTCATTAGAAAATAAGTTCACCAGTTCAAATTCCCTGATACAGTTTATGGGAATCATCAAAAACAGGGTGATCTCACCCCCAGCTTATAATTGATAGAATGAGATAAAGCTTACTTGGTGTTACCTAGCTGCTATTCTGGAGCATATAATGCCCTCTGTAAGAGGAAGGCACCATGATAAGTTATACACCATTTACAAAAATCTTCTGTAATTATGTACCCTTGTAGCATACACACTAAATCCAGTATCACCTGACTTGTCATTGAATTCTTCATCCAGTGATTCGGTATTATACTCACATACACCCGTCAAGCAAGTGCCACATATGTCGCAATTGCCAGTTCAGCTATGTGAAGACTTCCAGATTGAAAACAACCATAAGCATTTAAAATAGCAATATATGAGTCTGCAGATTCTTAAATATATGTTGCATAGTTCTAACACTTGTTCATTAATTCTCACAAAGAAGTCTGGTTTTCACTACCATAGATACTCCGGTGTTGTTACTGTATGGCTCGAAACCAAGATAAGTTACTCGAGTGTCGTTATTGTATAGCTCTATTGATTAGGGATCTTCTAACTTCAAGTTTCACCGCAAATAAAACCCCAAAAGCGAATCCAAGAAGGTGCATTACTAATCTAGCATGAAAGACGTCCTGAATCATGGCTGAAATGATAGCACTCAGCGGAAGTCAAGCTCAAACCAGAAGCAGATTTGAGATGCATGATCTGAGATCCACAAAGCAAAGCAATGACAAAGAGAAAAAAGAACAATGCCACATACGTGTACTTCGCGAGCAGCACCGCGCGGTGATAAGCCACGACAACATCAAACTTGGGGAAGTAGCCACCCCGCCACGCCCCTTTCCGCTTCCACTTCTTCGCCCCACCATCCGCCGACCTCAGCGTGCACAATAACGCAACCAAGAAGTTCTCGTTCAGCGAATCGCCAATGAACCCGATCTTTCGCCCTCTCATCGAGCCGAGGAACGCCGCTGGGTCGATCCGTGGGATCGGCTGCCCATCACAGCGATCGGGGAGCCAAACCCAGGAGTTGATGGAATCCATGCCCTCGCGTCCGTTGCGGAGGCAGTTCCAGGCGTTGCGGTGGAAAGGGCAGGAACCATCGTAGAGGGGCCGCGGGCTGTCGCGGGCCCATCTGCCGGCGGAGAGGTCGGCGGCGGCCGCGCCGCATGGAGGCGGAGGGGGGAGGAGGCGTCGAGAGAAAGAGGCAGGGTGGAGGAGAAAGACGGAGGCGGCGTAGAGGAGGGCGAGAGTGATGATAAGGAGGAGGGAGAGGCGGAGCGCCGGCGAGGGGAAACGAAGGAAATAGGGCGGTGGCGATGTGTTCCGGTGGAGGTGATGAGCCATTTGCGCACATTGCGCTCGAGTCAGGTGCTGATATCAGCCCAAGACGAGGGAAAGTTTGGTTCATTGCTTTATTAAAATATTCCGCGATAATTTTAGAATTATATATATGTATATGTATATATATATTGTATTTTTTTCAAACTTTATAATCCTATGTGATAATAAAATAGAAAAATTAAATTAAATTAAATTAAAAATATATTCACTCAAAGTTATCTTATCAAGATTTAAATCATCAATCTTGTGATTGAATGTTTATTTTAGTCATCCGACTTTTTCAATAGTGTTACAAAGATAATTCTCTAAATTTATTATTATTATTATTATTATTATTATTATTATTATTATTATTATTATTATTATTATTATTATTATATATAGTTAAATTGATGGTTGTGAGGTAGAGACCTAGAATGTAATCCTAACTTCTCAAACTTATGGTACTCCTCGATCTATTAGAAATCTTTTGGATTATTCAATGCTTAAAAGAAAGAAAGATACCTATAATTAGGTAGGCGAGCTATCGGAACGACTATACAAGAGCCATTGGAACTACTGAACCTCAACAATGAATTATACTCATAACAATTTGTCTATCTCCTCACTAATTGGTTGTTAGCAATCAAGAGCAAACTAACGAGACATTTGCTTCATCGATTATGCCTCGAGAAGAATGTTCAGATGATGCTGAGTTACATTGGGATCGATTCCCGATATGTCTCGTGACGATCATATAAATCTCATAGGAAGTTGATGAGCTACACTTGCTTCTCCTTATGAAGGGTCGCCTCAACCTTAACAATTCGATCGGGTTGGGCTTTTTATCTAAAGGTGCTTCAATCAGTAGCTCTACTAGCTTAGGATGTGGGATATACTTGGCAAGTCTCAAGGGTCCATAGGTGGTGCCTTAGGTTGGACTTTCTTTGGTAGAGAGATCATCGGGTAGCATTGGCATGACTCCATCGGTTTACCTCTCAACTCTCCGATGTCAGTTCTCATCGAGAACTTAATCACCATATGGTAAGTCAACACCATCGCCTTTATTCTGTTTACGTGTATGATCGTATTTTATGTCAAGAAAATATCCATCATCATGAACTTAATCAATATTATCTTGGAGTAAGGCTCGCTATGACTTATAAGTTTACAATCCTAAGAGGGGAGATGGAGTCACTGATGAACACCATCAGCGAAGAAGTCATTGAAGTAAAGTCATTAGTTTATAGCCTAATTTTTTTAAAAGTATTTAATTAAATTATGTCAGTAGAGTTGTCTATGTCGATCATGACCCTCTTCATTCGAGTGTTAATTATCCTCATAGAGGCCACTAAGGCATCATTATGATTCGGGTTAAGGTACTCTATTTTTTCCTCCTTAAAAGTTATCTTTGGGTCACCCTCTATCTTCTGGCATTCTTCAATGGTAGATCTTACGGCTCGAGAAGCTATCTACCCCTCCCCTCAAGGTAGGTTTACTAATGATGACATCAATTTGCCTCTCCACTCCCCCTAAGGTTAGGGCGAGAGTTTCGAATGCTTTCCAATAAGTTGCTTAAGGTGCCTCATTGTATAAGCTCTTTAATTTAGTCTTTCAGGTCATAACATTTTTTGACATTGTGATTATAATCTCAGTGGAACCGACAGTACTTGGACTTATCTCTTTTGCCAGTGAAGTCTTCATTGGTTGGGGGCCTCTTAAGAGCTCATTTTTCGTTATCTGTAAGAAAGTTTTAGTTTCACTTATGTTTAGAGAGGTTAGCTTGAGCCTTAGGTGAGGTAACTTTGGTCGCTTATTTCTTTTTCACCGTGACGACATTTAGGTCGGGCTAATTATGGCCACTCCTGTTGCAGCCTCTTGTATGGTTCCTAACACTTATATAAGATCATTGTCTCGACGATAATATATTGATTGACTATTTAAAGTACCTTAGGTACAATCGTTAATGGCCTCTTTATCACAGACCAAAATAGATAAGAGAACTTGACACAATCATAAAAATATATATTATGAGTGATAGATAAGTATCTACGTTATGCTAGTTACATATATCATATAAGTCAATCACGTGAGTGATGACATGTGTAACATGCTACATAGTCTTTTTGGTTATTATTATTATTATTATTATTATCTTCTCACTTTATATTGTCTGATTGATATATTGTGATGTTTATAGATCTATACAATGAGAATTGGATTATGATAAGATCAGGATAATGAGATAAATTCGCCTATAAACACATACTCTAAATATTCTTGGTCATAGATTACTCGTGAGGGATATCTGCTAGTCATAAGTACCCTATAAGCCAATCACGTAAGTGATGACATGTGTGACTTAACATGCAAACTCTTTGCTTATTATTATTATTTAGTATTTTATCACTTTATATTATATGTTGCTCGAATATATTGTGATGTATATGGATCTGTGCAATGGGAATCAGATCGTGATGAGATCATGATACTAAGACTAATTCGCCTTTAAACACAGATTCTAAATAATCTCGGTCATATGTTACTCGAAAGGGACATCGAGATAACTGGACAGACCGGTGTGCTATATGCATGTCTATATGATGGATGCAGCTAGTCTCATAGTTGCTCATGTGGGGACACTATGGATACAATACAAGTACTAATTAAAGAATGAGTTCACCGATTGATCTGCTTACGGAATATTGGATAGTTGATACCTTATTATTAAACAGTGATTTCGTAGTCCTAATGGTGTATATGGTCCCTAGACTTGAGACGTCAAGGATATCCTGTATAAGTACTCCACTCTTTGATACCAGACTTATAGGTTTGGAGGTTCCAGGTTTAGCATAATCGGACATTGGGAGTGATAGTCAACCTTACAATGACTATTTAGTATCGATAGAGGATCATTCACTCTTGATATCATGAGAGAAATATCTCATGTGTTCTTGCTCAAACAAATCTATGGTCAAGGTCATTCAGATTGAGGGAGAAAGAGTTCTCCGGGAGAATCCGATTTGAGCGAGACTCGAGTAGAAACCGTATGAGTCTGATAGCACCATGCCAAGTATTCGGACTCTGAGATATTAGATGAATGAGGGACTATAGGTACATAGTAACTGAGGACAAATAGGTCCAATGGATTGGATTCCCCTGTATCGTCTGGGGACTACGGCGTAGTAGCCCAGTACATCCGTAGTCGATGAGTTGAGTGAATCATTATAAAGATAATAATTCATTGAGCTAGAAGGAGTTCTGATAGATATGACTCATGGTCAGCTTGATATTGAGCCTAGAGGGTCACACACATATGATAGGCGTTGTGATGAGTAGAGATTCAGATATGAGATATCCGCCGGAGCCCTTATCTCATTGGATATCCAATAAGCCCATAAATTATTAGATCCGAGATCCAATAAAAGCTCATGAGAGATTATTGGATAGAGATCCACTAATCTAAGAGGCTTGGGTAGTTGGATGAAGATCCAATACCAAATAGGGCATAAACCATTATGGTTAAGTTGATAAGAGACCTTTATAAATAGAAGGGATTCAATGATTCATATGCTAGGAACTTTTTGGATTGCTTCTCCTATTCTCCTCCCCTTCTCCTCCTCAGACCAGGCATGGAGTTTCGATGAGTGTCGTCGCAGCCCTGTTGTATGGATCACCGCTAAAGAGGAGGACGCTTAACCTCTTTCACTCTCTCCTAAGTATCTATAGGGATTCAGGGATATACGATCTCCCTAGGTAACATAATCTTTACTATACGTAGTTTTCTATTTTGCGGATTTTGTGCATTAATCTTCGCATGACGACGAACATATCTTTGGAAAATTTGAGATTTTGTTTTTAATGTTCTTCCGCTACGCATGTGATATCGTCCCTCAAATTTCCTAATAGTAGTATCAAAGCCAGATTGTTCGTAGGAAAGATTAGTTTTGAACTACGTGTGTTATGTTTTGAAGAAGTATTTGATGTCAAAATCATTGATGTAAAAGGGGCAGCAATTGTTGTTGCCCTCGCAGATGGTAGCTTGCTACCGTCTGTGTGCGTGCAGCGACAGGCACAGGCAGGCAGCATAGTGCCAGCGCATGCACAAGCGTTGTGCGTGTAGCAGAAGGCTTGCGGCCGACGGGGCCTAGCAGCCCACGGTTACCCCACCCGCGGGCACTGTCTGCAAGGGTGGCGCTCGCCCGCGGGGGAGCCACCCGCAATGGGCAGTGCCTGCGAGCGTTGCCCCGACAAGGTGCAGTGCCTGCAGGCACTGTCCCCGTGGGCAGAACAACTCGCTGCCCGCGGGGGCAGTGGCGCTTGTAGGTGGTGCACCTGCGGGCACAACGCCCGCAGGGGCGACGCCCCCGCTACCGCCGCAGAGGGACGTCGCCGGCAATGTGGCGGCGACCGCAACAAGCAATAAAGATGGGGATTTACGATTTTCTAAGCAAAAGATAATTTTGCCCTTATAAATTTGAGAAATTTCTATTTTTATCAAAATTAAAAAATACCCTTCATAATTCAAAATTTTCCTACGTGTACATCTGATGATGATATGTGGACGGATGATTATTGACCGTGTGATATGTGTAACTGTGATTATTATTATTGAGGTATACAAGCTTTCATTTTATTTCTCATTTATTGTTGGGTCTATGTACTTATGATTAAGTTGTAATCAAACGATAGGCGCAATAGGAGAGTGGAAGTGATAGCGGGACCCACGAGACGAACAATCACGATGCATAAAAATACGTCGAAATGTCGACGGAACCGACGAGAATGAGATGGGTGATCACAAGGCAATGAGATGCATCACTGTGATTAGACCCACTAGCTCAGGCCTAATCACATAAGGCTGTGTGGTTCATGATCTTCTGGTGTGATTGCTCATGTGATGTGTGATTGCTTATACACATACTATATATGTATATATATCCGATCGGAACTATGCTGATTCTTCGACTATGGCGGAGAGGTTCGCCAACACTTGCCTTTCCTTTTTCACTCTGTTATTCTATGCCCTTATTTTGCCTTGTTATTATCTCTTGCGTTATAAGCTCTTCCGATCAATCCCCGACGCGTTTCTTTTCTAAGACGAACGCGTGGCCGAATTGATCGATGAAATAGGGTTGATGAGTTCCACCGACGCAGACCACAACCATCGCCGTTCATTACTGCGTGCTACTGGGAAGGAAACAACCACGGCCACGGGAGAGAGACCGAGCGACGAATGGGTAACGCGGCCACCCCCACCACACACGCCTTTTCGTCGGGTGGGTGGAACGCAGGATTCAGCGACAGTAAGACAGCCATGCTTTTACTTGGAGGCTCGTGATTTGCCGGATTCCATCCGTCCCTATGTCGTCCTCCGCGGGGTAGGACGGGCGCCCCTCGCCACCCGACGAATCCGTTGTGGAATCGATCGCTTTCTTTGATTGAAGCAACCTGTGGTGATGTGTTTCTGATGCGATGTGAAGCGAGTCTGCATGCATGATCTACGGCAACAACAACTCTTATCTTATCTTCCTCGCCATAGAGGATTTCCCTCAAAAAAAAAAAAAAAAAAAAAATCGAAAAAATCTTATCTTCTATGAGTTACAACAATAGAAAATTTCCTTCAACAGAATAGTAAGATTTTCTCATGAAAATCATATCTTTTATCACGTACATCCCTTCAACGTCTCATTCCAACACTATATGTTTTATATGTTTTGATTCTTAAACAATTTATGATTTAAGAAATATAAAATTACATTAATATATAAACAAACATATCAAGCAATAAGACAACAATTAGCTTTATGGATTTTAGGCTGATTAGAGCGACGTTGCATCACATGTTACGATCAGTCGTCAGCAGCCTTCTCAGCACGACCAACACGTGCACCACTATGCCGCACACGAACCCGAGCGCAGCGCTGGAGCCAACCAGCGACACCGCGGCGCAGATGAGCATCACGAACGACTCCGCCTTGCTCGACATGTCCCTCGCCGCCATGGCCAATTCCACCCCGGCGAACAGCAGCAGTACGCCCAGCAGCCCCACCGGGAACTCCATCAGCAGCCTCAGCAGCGACCCCCCCAGCACCAGCCCCACCGCCAGCTTCGCCGCCCCCAGCAGAGCCACGCAAGCGCCGGACCGCCCGCCGAACTTGTACTGCCCCGCCAGTCCCCCCGCGCCGTGGCAGCACGGCATCGCCCCGAACCAGCAGCCCACCAGGTTCATCAGCCCTACCGTGATCGACACCGACGTCGCCGATGCGACCTTGTCGGGGAACAAGTCGGTCGTCAGCTTGCACACCGCGATCACGGAGTTGAGCACCGACAGCGGTAGCTGCGGCACTGCGCCCTTGATGAATCCTTCCTTCCATGCGTGCTTGGAGATCTTCACTGCGTGGATGCGCGATGGACCTGCTTTCAACTCTTTCACCACGCCGGGCTCCCTTATTATAGCTAAGATTATGCCGAGCACAAAGACAACCACAGCTGAAGGAACAGAGAAGATCACTTTCGTCCAAGACTTGGCTCTTCTTCGTCCCCTGCCTTGTTCATGGATGACTTGCTCCTCCCGACCCTGTTCTGCTGCCTCACCAGCACCGTTGACGATCACAACGAACACGGTGGCCGCTATGGCCAAGACCAAGCCGTCGAGGCCCATCCAACGCCTGTCGCCGGAAGCCTTGCCTTTGGCGAGATCCTGGTCGTACCTGACGTACTTGACGGCGGTCATCGCGAAGGACAGGCCTTGAGCCAGCTGAATGCCGCGAACGACGGGGAGGGGGATGAACTTGTACGCAAGCTCCATGAGACGAGTTGCACCCAGCAAAAACACCACCGCGGAGGTGCATATTCCGGCGGCCATGATCTCCGGCACGCCGAAGCTCGAGGTGGAGATGGCCACGGCCGCGATGGACTTCATGGGCTGGACAGGCATGGGCACGCCGTAGATGACGCCGGTGATGATGTTGTAGACGCCGGTGAAGACGAGGGTGGTGCCGAGGTCGAGGTCCTTGGCGAGCGCCAGGGCCATGATGATGGGGATGTAGGTGCCCAGGTCACCCAAGGCGCCGTTGACCTCCGCACACCTCGACCGGAAGAGAAGGTTGGCGCGGGCCGCAGCGAGGATCGTCTTGGGGATATCGCGGTCCGGCTTGTCCTCGACTGTTTCGCCATCGCAGGGGTTGGCCGCGTTGGTGGCCATGGTGCTTGTGTTCGTTCGACCTTGGTTTCGGCGTCGTCCGGTATATATATATAGAAGCGAGAGCGCCTTGGTTTGGTGCTTTCGGCCGAGTGCCGTTGGTGGTGGTCCTTTGGAATCATGAAGGGCCAACTACGAGAGGAGCCTAAGAGAGAAGTCGGCGTCAACTGTGGCACATTTTGAGGGAGATGGAGGATTGATGACAGCAAGCGAAGGCAGCAGTGCTTGCCATCTCTTCATGTTGACATCCAGAAAATAATGCTTCTTACTCTTATCCGGTCAACACTTTGTTCATTGTATATTAATTCTTGTATATTAATTGTGTATAACTTATCTGCGGAAGGCTCGAAGTGAGTGCCAAGCAATGAATTTTCTATCTTTGAGTGAGATCATTATATACCATTGTTGTGGGAAGATACATGCATATGCTTATGAGAAGAGAAAGACTCCACTAGAAAAGCTTGCTAAAACCATTTCTTTTCAGATTGGTCGTAATTAGATGACGATTATATTTATCAAGATAACATTGCATTTATTTGACATCATTATATATTTACTAACCATTTGATTAATCCAGAATTAATTATTTCATAGTTATTTTTGCCTTAATCTAAGCAATGTTTGGTGACGTTAGTACGTGATTGGGAATATGCTTTAGATGTCACCAGCTTCTCTCTGAAATAAATGAAACGCTAAAGCAAAGCGAAAGCAAAAGCTAAAAGCTCCAAAGTTGGGACCTCGATGCACAAGATTTGATTGCCAAGAATCCCCCTTGGCCAAAGCAAAGAATCCAGCGTTAATGTCTTTAGCTACGTGTCCCTTCACCGCTATCTTCTTGTCTGTTCGTCTTTCGTGCAGCTGGTTGCGGAAGAAACCATGGCTGCAGCCATTTCCACTCTCTCCATCCTCTTCATGGTTTGGACGATCAAAGGTACCTCACCATCCTTTTGTATCTGTCGGTGATATGTGTCGGCTCCTTTGTGATCTCTGCTCTGTTCGTTGATTCAGCTGTTGATGGAGCCGGCATTGGCATCAGCTTCGGCAGAGCCGCAAGCAATCTCCCCCCACCCGTCCAAGTCGCGCAGGTCCTCGCCCACAGCACCACCTTCGACTGCGTCAAACTCTTCGACGCCGACCCCGCCACCGTGCAGGCCTTCGCCAACACCGACCTCGCCGTCGACGTCACCGTGCCGAACGACTTCGTCGCCAACCTCACCGACCTCAGATTCGCCCACAAATGGGTGCGAACCAACATCGTCCCTCGTGTCGACGACACCAACAACGCCCACATACTCGTCGGCACCGAGGTGATCTCCACGGCCAACAGGTCACTGGTCTCCAGCCTCGTGCCGGCCATGCAGAACCTGCACACCGTCCTCACCAGCTTGTCGCTGCAGCACCGCATCAAGGTCGCTTCCCCGCAGTCCCTCGGCGTCCTCTCCACCTCCAACCCCCCCCCGTCCACCGGAAAGTTCAGGGAAGGGCGTGTCGCCGAGGTGATGAGGCCGTTGCTGAGCTTCTTGAGAGCCACCGGCTCCCCTTTCACGGTGAACGCGCACCCGTTCTTCGGATTCGCCGTCGACACGCTCGACTACGCCCTGTTTCGGCTGAACCCCGGCGTGGAGGACCAGAACACGGGGCTGGTCTACTCCAACATGTTGGACGGGCAACTGGACGCCGTCTTCTCCGCCATCAAGCGCTTGGGCTTCGACGACGTCGACATCGTGATATCTGAGACGGGGTGGCCGTCGGTCGGCGACCCACGGGAGCTCGGCGTCAACGTCGATAACGCCCGGAACTACAACAAGAACCTGGTGCAGCACGTCTCTTCCGGCACCGGCACGCCGCTCAAGCCCAACCGCACCTTCGAGGCGTACATCTTCTCGCTCTTCGACGAGAACCTGAAGCCCGGGCCTCTCTCCCAGCGGAACTTCGGCCTGTTTCATCCTGATCTGCTGCCCGTCTACATCGGAGTCCTAACAACAGAGGTAGAGAGCCTCGTTCCCAATAACTTCAGACCAACGCGGGTGGATCTTCTTCTCTTGTCTTTTTCTTGCAGGTGGGAGGTCACGCCACCGCTGCAGTGCAAACACTGAACCCAACACACTCCGATTCAAAGCGATGGTGCATTCCGAAGCCGAACACCGACGTCGAGTATGTCTGCGGGCTAAAAGGTATCTATAACATCCATTTGAATATCATGATTATTTTGAATGATGTACGAATGCAATGTATAGTAAAGATTTATAAATCTTCGTTCAACAATTCAAACATCTTTTAGATCTCTATTCAATACTTTCTCGTGAGTTCTTATTAGATCTCATTTGTATGATTCAATAATTCATAGACTTATCATGATACCTACCATATGTGTGACCCTCTAAGCCCAATATCGAACTAACCGTGAGTCATACATGTCAGAACTCCTTTTAGCTTAGTGAATTATTATCTCCATCGACATTCAATAGCTCTCGTAAGGTTGACTACCACTCCTGATAACCGACTGTGCTAGAATTGGAAGATCCAAACCTATAAGTTCAGTATCAATGAGTGGAGCACTCATACAAGACATTCTTGGTGTCTCAAGTCTAAGGACCAGATAAGACTACGGGATCGCTATCTGACAATAAGACATCATCAACCATTCAGCATTTCGTAACCGGATCAATCAGTGAACTCATTCGTCAATAAGCACCTATATTGTATCCCTAATGTCTCCACACGAATAACTATGAGACCAGTTGCATCCATCAAAGGACGGGTATACAACACCAGTCTGTCCGGTTAGGATCTGTGTTTAAAGGCGAATTGGTCTCATTATCGTGATCTCATCACGATCTGATTCCCATTGCACAGATCCGAGGATATCACTATATATATATATATATATATATAATGATAGAAAATGATAAGCAATAGAAAATGATAAATGTCAATAGAAAATGATAAATGTCAAAATATAATAAGTAAAAAGACTGCGTGTTAAGTCACACATGTCATCACTCACGTGATTGGCTTATAGGGCACATATGACTAGTAAATCCCCAGCAATGGTCTTTCGGATTGAGAGAGAAGGACCGATTAGAGCAAGACTCGAAAAAATTATATATGAGCCTGATAGCACAATGCCCAGTATACGGTTTCTGAGATATTAGATGAATGAGAGACTATATATAAAAGGTAACTGAAGGTAGACATGTCTAATGGATTAGATCCGCTTGTACCATATGAGGACTATAGCGTAGTGATATAGCACATTCATGGTCGATGAGCTGAGTGAATTGTCACAAGATGATAATTCACTGAACCAGAAGGAGTTCTGAGTCAAAATGAGTTCTAAGTCAGAATAAGTTCTGACATGTGCAACTCACAGCCAACTCAGTATTAGACTTAGAGGGTCATATATATATGGTGAATGATGTGACGAATAGAGGATTGGATATATGATATCCAATAAACCCCCGTTTTATTAGATTCGTTGGGTGAGACCTAATAAAAGCTTAGAGTGGATAATTGTATAGAGATCTAATTTTCATCAAACCATGTATAATTGGATGGAGATCCAGTATCCAATATGCTAGGAAAATTAGATAAAGATCTAATACCCAATAGGACATGATCTATTAGGGTTAACAATAGAGGCTCTAATATGCTAGGAAAATTAGATAAAGATCTAATACCCAATAGGACATGATCTATTAGGGTTAACAATAGAGGCTCTCTATAAAAAGAGATGTGAGACTAAAAATGTTACGAGGCTAGACCCTTAGCCGCCACCTCCCTAACTTTTTCCTTGCTTCTTCCTCGACGAACTGCCCCCTCTCTAGTGCGAGAGAGCAACAAGAAGACTGTCCCCTCCTACGTTAGTGGTGGTGCACAAAAGCGAGGAAAGAATGCGTTGTAAGAGAAAGTGGATCATCGCTTCATTCGCCATGTGGATCATCGCTAGAGAGAACACAGGATCTTCTTCATTCGTAGGCTAAAATCTATATATCAAAGATATACGAGTTCCCTTAGATGAGATCATCTCACGTCTTATACAGTTTTCAGATTTGATGAGTTTTTGGCTTCCGATCGTTGCACGTGATTCGATATAATTTTGTTTTTGAGAAATCAACTTCTGTTTTATTTTTTCACAGTGAATGTGATGCTGCCCAAGGTTTCCCAACACTATACCCTAGATCTCATTTGTGAACCGAGTGATAAAATCTGCAAGCGTTTCTTCCTCCCCTTGCTTGAGTCCAATGAATATTATCATTGAAGGCTGAGAGAGTATATTTTTTATTAAGTGAAATTCAAATTCTCTTGCTCGTTAAGTGAAAGTTACGAGTGAGTATGCTATTCTCACATTGGGCCTCTTAATGTGATTAGAAAGGTACGATACATTATGATATCTAATGTATTATATAACGATATATGAGCATAGAATGTTGTAATATGCTATATTAGGTCGGTCCAATCATCGAATGCTTTTATGGATGGGAGATGAAAGTTTGTCAAAATCGGCCTCCTAGATTTTCTAGATGAACGATGATAAACCCGAGGTGGGGTCAACTAGCATTTTCTAGATGAAAGTTTATCAAACTCTCATTGTATCCACTCCAAATGTTGATCTATCTACCATAGTTGGATCCATAGAGAATTATTCGTCAAGTTTGCTAATCGGGTCTTAAATTCAATTAAGGCAGAGTAAGGATAGTATGCTTCATTGAATTCCATGGTTGGGGATTGAAGTGCCTCTTCGGTTAATGGTTTGATAGGCCTTGAATGCTCCTAAGATATTAACATGTGTCAAGCCAAAGAATCTCAATGAGTGTTAATGGCAGTGGAGTCAGGAACTAGCTGAGTTTGTGGCATCAACTGTTGGACTATCATCAATATCACATTAGAGTTTGCACCGACGTGGATGCACAAATATGCGAAAAGGGTGACTATTGCTCCCCTTAGGTTGAAAGTACTGTGGGTTAGAGGCAAAGCCTCTTTGTTCGAGTATTTATTGAGAGAATCAATGGGTGGACATTTCTATAATATTGATCCTTCTTCTAAGACAAAAAATGTTATAAGAGGATGTTATTGATGTATGAGTTAGCTCAATATAGTTCAAACATATGTGCACAAGTTTTTTTGGAGATGCCTCTGAGATGGAAATGTTGAGCTTATAAAAAGGTTGACCGAGGTGCCACTTATACAAAGATCAAATTGGGAAGAGGTTTCCTAAGCTGATTCCTCTTATGCCCAAGCTAATAACCTAAGGAAGATGAGTACAATTATCAAGGGTAAAAAGTGCTCTCTTAACTATGTTAAAAGTGAAAATTTATACCCGATAACAAAGGAACTACATATTTAATATAATATTCTTCGAAGAATCGATATCTAACCGCGTTTAACAATCTCAATTTGATCTTTTATTTATGTAGACGATAAAGGCATAGACAGTTATATTTTGGACTGATGGCCACACGCAAACTAATGGGGGCTAACTTCTGGTCTAAACATCATGTGAGAATAGGAATGTTGATTGATCGACACAATCGTCCCTATCACATTTTATACCAAACAACAAATCCTTTATCATTAAATAAAAACTAAAAAACAAGAAGGTACCAAAAACGAAGTTTAAAAATGTAAATAAAACTAATAATGTTAGTCATAAATAAAACACCATGAACATAAATCCATGCACTAAACTAGTGAAGTTATGTTATGAGTAGTTCACTTAACCGTTGAAGAGATTAATTTTCAGCTGCAAGTTGAAGATTAGAAGTCAAACACTTATGGAAATACATCTCCAAAGTTAAGAACAATAGACAACATTACGTAAGTCGAGTTGTTTTATTCATATTAATTGAGCCAATGCAAACGAAATTGGAAGACTAAAGGATTAAAATCTCCATCTCGTAAAAGTGACTTAGATATTTATGGTTCTTTTAATGATTATTGATATGGAGTTCGAACACACAATCCATCAACACGTCATATTTACTTATATATATATATATATATATATATATATATATATATATATTCTTAGCTTGATATGATAATCTAATAATCATCCTACGTGTATGTTGACTTGGCATTTTAAATAAGATTTATTATCAATAAATTTAAGATAAATGGTGATTGAGAGTGTTTGTCAAAATTTTTAGGATCCTAATACTTTCTATATCCATATGATTTATTATCATGAAACATTTTTTTGATGATATTTGATCATGTTAAATTAGTGTTGTAAATCCTATTAATTTGGGAAGTCATTTAGATGGACCAATAACAAATCCTAGAATCAAGATAATTCCCCAAACCCGGTTTATTTTTCGGATCGGTCCATGAACCGGGTTTTAGTGATCAGTCTCATTTGGACCGCGTTAGGACCGCAGCTTAAGCCGGCTGGATCGCTTTCCCTTCACAAAACCCCAAATTGCCCGCCCTATCGCCACCTCTCTCTCTCTCTCTCCGCCTTCCTCAAGGATGGACGGCGGCACTTCGGGCGGTGGCGACGCCTTCCTCTCTCCTCTATTCATCTTCCTCCTCGTCGTCGTTCTGCAAACCCTCGATGGCCTCCTCGAGCTCGTCAAAAGGGTAAGCGAGTGCGGATCGGCAGGACCAGTTCTCCCAGAATCTTTCTCTTGTTTCTGTGCTCTCCGTTGAGATAGCATGGGATTTCCCTTCACGATTCATATTTTGGGTTCTGCTCTAAGAAAGCATGGTTAACATTTAGTTATCTTTTCGGAATAATCATTGTTTTGCGGAGTAGAGTTTGATCTACGGTGAAGATCTAGCGTGAAGCGATCTTGTGTATGCTTATGGTACTCTGTTAATTGATGCTCTGTCTTATGCAATTGTGAAGGCGAACAGAATTCGTAAGCAATGAAGAACAATGTTTTGTTTGTTAGGAACTGCTTTGCTGAAATATATATCGCTATTGGAATCGAGAGATTTCCTGTTTCCTTTTCAGCATCTTACTTTCAAATGGTTAAGTTTCGTAAAATTATTCATTAACAAAAGGATAATGTTGCCTACTCTAATCTCCCAAATGGGTTATATGTAATTGAGTTTATAAACTGATGGACCATGGGCTGTCTATGTTTAAGGAACCAGTAATTATTTTCTTGTTTATCTTCTCTATTTACTTTTGCTTATTCTCTCTTTCTCTATTGCTAATTGGATTTCAACCTACTATAGTGCTCAATGTTACCTAATATGGGCTGACCATTATATCAGTTGTCATTAGAGCAAATATTTTTGGGGGATAATTTAGCTACGAGTGTAGAAGAGCTTATTTTCTAAGATGATCAAATAACAACTTGCAATTTTGTATACTAATCTTGACATTTGCAAAGCTTGATAAGTGTTGAGGTCATCCAATTTGGGAATGTCAGGCTTGCTTTGAACTACTAACTGTCTACCCACATGATTGATATGATGTATTTATTTTGGTTGAGCTCCTATAGAGGATTTGATACATGATGGTAGGTGTTCATTCATCAATTATGTTATTCCCCATTGGCTTAGCTCAATTGGAAGAAGAACAAGGCCTGGTCAACAATCCTCTGTCTTAATGCTAGAAAATAAATAGTTAGCTTCTTTACATACTCCATTGTGTAAGCCACAAAGTTGCTGAATAAGCCAAGAATCCACAAGATCAACATTCTTGATTTTTAGACCTAGTTGATACTATTACATAAGAAGAGCTTCTTGTAAATGTCAAGAGGTGATGAATGTTATACTTTTAAGAATAAATTGAGGAAATTTTCAAGGATTTGTTAATTGAATAACCTCTTTCCTTACAAGGCTAAGTCTGCATGCATTGAGACTCAGACCCAGGAACCTTATACACTGGGCGTCCCTTTATTGCGAAGGAATTGTTGATTTAACAACTATTTATTTTAAAGCATTCTCATGCATCTGCGTAACCTGCTATTGATCAAACACTTGAAACAGTTGTGTTTAATGTCATTAATCATTTTGTCTAATCCTCGAGTACTTGGCTTCTTTGTTTTGAAAATGAGCCATTTAATCTATATTTTGCAATAATAGTTCATCTTGAGGAAATGATCAACATGGAGCTAATTGATTATTATATAGTTTTCTCAGGTATCATTTAGAAAGTGTCATGATGCGTTATAGGTTGGCAGGTAGCTGCCTCTTTTGTTACTTGGGAATAAAAGGATACTTTATTAGTTTTATCTATTTAGACTGTAATTGATCGTGTAATTATGTAAGCCAGGAGCCATCTCTTTACAAGCAATGAATAAGAATTATCCAGTTTCTTTTGTGTCTTGCTCTCTTTTCTAATTGGAGGCTGAATTAACATAAGGCTATCTATTAATCCTTAAAAAATATAATGATTGTGGGACTAGCTATTCTTGATATTTATAGAGCAATCAAACTATGGCTAAAATGTTTGACTTGTTTGTTATTGAGCAACTTTGTGATACCAGAATTCTTATTATCGACCAAAATTTGACAATGCATCTGGATTATGGAGTACTCTGTTGAATATATATCTAGTGTTGGATTATTAATGAATCAGTATAACTTGAAATGATATTGCTGAAACAAGTTTGTTACATTTTTCCCAATGTTCCTTTAAGATAAGGCTTTAAGCACCACACTTTGGGGACCTGTATAGAAATTCAAATAGCTTCACTTATTGGAATTGGACTAAGATTAATATATCTCAAGGAACATATTTTCAAACTTTGAATCCTGGAACATGAAAATCTTTGTTTTGATTATTATAAGGCCTATTTTGAATGGAGGTTAACTTAATCATTTTGTCTATTGCCAGTAACTTCTTTAATCAGATTTATGAAATACTGATTTTTTTTCTTTGCTGATAGTTACTACATCACCATAATCGACTGGCTATAATTTGTTGATTGCCACTATCTTCTTTTCAGGGTTGAATTTTTTCCAGAATGATTTAAGTTTTTTTTTTTATTTCCATCTATAATTCCTTAAGGTTCAGTTGCATGTATGCTGGTGCATGAAGCAAAATATGCCTTCCCCCAGAATGATTTGTGTGTTTTTCGGTTTCTATCTATAATTCTGAAATGGTTTTAGGCATGGAGCCTCGATGGTTGGAGAATAATTTTTTTGTCAAGATGCATCCGTTTCAAAATTTCACATTTAGCTGCATGCACAGACATTTTCTGCTGCTCTGTGCTGTTAGACATTTCGATTTACACTTTTTTTCTAAACATATATTTCACTTTAGATTTTATTCTTTCTATAGACATTGAACTTCACTCTGTCATATCTACTTGCTGGTTCCTGTAAGTAAATATTTATATGTGAGTTCAACTGTGGTACAATTTTTTCCTCTCTTCTGCAACTTTTATCCCTTGCCCTTTTGTTTCTCTTTCTCGACCTTTCTTCGATCATATTGCTCTTATTTAGTGCAAATGATATTAGTTGTTCTATAAGATACTGATTTTTTCTTCTAGAATATATTTATGTAAATATGTGAATTTTGATGACTTTTATGAGGACCTTTTGAGTATTCTTGAGTAACACTGCCTTTACAGAAAGGGATGAAGAGCGCTGAAGAAGTTCAATTGCGAAAAGAAATCAAGCAACTTTTGAAAGAGGCAAGCTCCTTATCAACGTAGGTGATCAAACAACCCCCAGAAGAGATAATTGTATTACAAATTTACAGTCATTCAAATTTTTGTTTTTAGGATAGGCAGCTTCTTGTAACCCTTTATGGCATGTCAAGTCAAATATTAAGTATGGTCTCTGGCAGTTTCCTCATTATGCTTGCTTAGTTGCTTAAGTATGCATATATTGCGTATATTTTGGGAATGGTCTATTAATGTTTTCCTTTTACTGCAGGCCCTCAACCTTTGCTCAATCTGCAAAGCTTAGGCGATTGGCTGCGGCCAAGGAAAAGGAGCTACTAAAAAGTATGTAAATTGCAGTTATTTTTCTTTTCATTTTGCTTTCTCCAGATATTTCATTTGGGCTTAGGTTATGGGAACCAAGTTCTTTGCGATCATAACAGCATGTGAGATAATAACTGTCTTTCCGTGTGTGGTTCTATCTAGAAGAACTTTTCATGCTACTTTGACTGATGTCCCAGTATTCTCCAATTAATAGATCAATCCCTTAACTTGGATCTATATAAAGGGATGTATATTTGAGCAAGGTTTATAGTCTGCAATTGATAGGCCTCACTCAGGTGCAATACATTGTGAATTATTCTTTAAATGCATATTTGCATAGTAATGGAAGATGATAATGATAGACTGTAAGATCTACTTCAATCCTTCTAATAAGGTGTCATTTCGTACCAAGTTATATCTTGAATTTATTAGTTGTAATTAATTCACTTGTATCTGGATGGCTTTTTTTCATTTAATTAGGGGTTGAACTTTAGGTTTTCTAGATATAGTTGGATTCTAGTTAGATGAGTATTAGATTTGAGATCAGTTTGATTTTTCTGTTCTTTTTGACTTGGTATATATTAATGCTAGGTTCTGATCAATTGGGAAAAATATTAGGTTATTTCATTAAATTAAGTGGTGTGCTTGTTGCAAACATTTCTTCAGTTATTATGCAGAGGGTAGGCCTTGATACAACGTCAAGCTCTCTCCTCTGCAACCTAAGTGCTTAGGGTTCCAGACACAGAAATAGTTGTGCATTGATTTTTTTTTTGAATATTATCTACATCTCTCTCTACTTCTAGTTCTCTGAGCATTTCCTTTTACTTGTTTAATGCAAATGCAGAACAGGAGGAGCACAACAAGGAGAAATCCTGGTCTTATGAGTTGTGTGGAAGGGCCCTGTTGGTTTCTAAGGTAAAATGAGTATCCATATTCTTTCTTTTTCTGGAGTCAAGGATTCATTGACCATCACTTCTGCTAGGTACTGCTCTATGCTGCACTTGTCTTGCGGTTCTGGGGGGTTCCTGTTGCAGCAGTTCCTCAGCATCTGTTGCAACCTTTTGGTAACGCACTTATAGGCCATTTTCTCCCTGAAATTGAAATAATCAACATTGCCTACAAATTTATGTTGAATAATGTTGCTACATTTAGTTAACCTATTTATGTTTCACTTTTATGAAATGGAAATAAAATATCTTAATAAGTTGGTCACATCTATTATTGCCGGGTTACACATCGAAGCAGACATTCCTGAGTTTTCTTGTCCAGTATTTCTGCCTTCTATTCTTATGATCAGTATATAAAACAGGAAACAAATTGTTTGTCATTAGCTTATTGAAATATTAGATTGCTTGTCATTAGATCATTGAAAGTGTAAAAAACATAGAATTGTGGACCAACCATAATTTTGGCTCCAGGCTATTCTTTTATGAAAATTGAGCATTCATTTTAGTATTTGCTGAAAATGATCACATAAAGTTTATTGCATATATGGTGTGATGCACTAAATAATTAGACTTACGATTTAAGAATGGCTGGCCCACGGAGAAGTGCTCGTTTATGTTTGGGTTTAGGTAGGGAGGGACAAAATGATCACATTCTTGTTCTTTGGCTACTATTTTAACTGGTTCTAGACTATGACAAATTCCAGAAGCTATTTTTTACCTAGGTGTGGCAATTTTAGTTGTGGTTGGATCTGGCTGTTTTATGGTTAACATAAATTTGCTGAGATTATGACCCATTTATTGTTATGGTAGAAGATTCAATCACAGCCAACCAACTAAGGTTCAGTCAAGTTGAAGTCAAACAAATAATGTTTAAATAAATTCTAACAAAAATAAACTAATTAATAGGAGGATGGTGCTGATTTCTATGGTGCCAAGGTGTTATTCACTGTTGGATGATACACACTGTAGTGTTATAGGGAATCTCTGAATGCATGCTGAAGAAATATCGAATTTATTAAGTCGCTTGAGGGATTAGAGAATGCAAAAAATTTAAAAACCCATTCTGTTGTTTATCTATTGAGCTTTTTATCCAATCCATCTGTTCAAACACTAGATTGCCCAGATTTATTCATGTTGATTGACACCAATAATTTGGCCTCCTAGTTCAGAGGTAAACATGTACCTCCCAATCCTAATCAGGCTCAATTTGGATGGTCCAAAGTTGATCTGACCAACAGATTTTTTCAAACCAACTTATCTTGGGCGGGCTAGGATCAAGGATTATGACCTCTATCAACCCAAAAGCATAAAAACTAGTGTGTTGAGCAAATTTTTTATGCTTATTTGTTTATTTCCCTTTCTATCATCTGTAACATATCAGTTTCTCTATGTGCACTGCATCTCGCAATTGACCCAACATCAAAAGACTGATGTCATCTTGATTTGGCAGGCAAGATATTGTCCTGGAGGGCTGGAGATGCTGTCACAGGCCAAATCATGGTAAGCTCATTACTAGTTGTATATCAAACACAATGACTCCTGGAATTTCTTTCTTCCATGACCTTGTACTATTTCACTGATCTAAATACAGGTTGGGATGGTTCCTTGGCTGGTTTTAACTTCTCGTGTCAGCAAGTTCTTTTGGCAAAAGCTCTCAAAAAGCTTTCTTAATTATTAATTATAGAACTGACTTTGCCCAATCTATGATTGTAATCTGGTATGTGGGCCACTTAGCTGTAGTTTCTGCTGGATCCAGATTTGTAAGTTTTGTGCATCTCATTATTCTCCTTATCTTATGCAGGCAGTTTTGTTCAGTTAATTTTCATTCTTTTTACACTTCTTTATAGCATCAAATGTATCAAAATGGAGTCAAATTCTTCAAAATTTATTCTAAATTGTGCTTGGTTATGAAAAATATCGCCTATAACATCTTTGGAAAATAATCTAAGAAGTTCTGAGAGTTGCCACATGTATTTATCAATTACACTGTTCAGCTTGCTTGGCATACACCAAGGTTGTCACATGACCAAACTTAGGGACCTGCCTCATGTATGACTTCCAATGTATGGAGACTTTGCACATGCTTTCAGGAGCTAATGCTAGATTGCATGCAAATTTAATTCAATGATACAGAGAACAGAAGATTTTGATCAAGCCCTCAGCATGATATTTAATACAATAGCAGGATGCAACTATGTTTGCTCTGTAACACAGTAGGATCACACCTGATGAGCATCAGTGAAAAATACAAAAAAAGAAGTAATGTGCATCATATATATTTGATGCCTCTGTTACAAAATGGTTGATCACAGAACATTAGGTTGAAGCTCTCAAAACAATTCCTGGAGGTAAACAATGGCAATTATCCAAGATATTGAAGGCTCCCCAAGTAACTCTCAATGTCAGGTATTGCTTCAGGTGTTTCTTGAACAAATGAGTGCAGTAGAAAAAGAGAAATAAATGCTTGTTTTATTCACATCTTTATTACCTGTCTCCAGAAGAAGATTCCTTGATCAGTAAATGTTCATGCCAGATAGTAAAATAATTTGATATATGTATCCACATAATTAAAAAAATCTTAAAAACTTGCATATGACATTGTGGTTAATTTGTGTCAGCTAGTTATCATTTGGCTATTAGTTGAAGTTATAAAGACATTAATGCCTTCTAAAAGTGAGTTAATTATAGATTATTTCATCTAGTTAGTTTTTTTTATATCTCATTTGCTTTAATATCGTTGGTTTTATTGACAGAACGTGTAGCACATGACGCACGTGTAGGAATGTCACGAAAATATTTTTTTTCTTAATGTCCTAATTATGTTTTCTTTCTTTTTAGTGGTAGTGGCAGATAACGATGTCATTGGAGTCATGGGTGATTGTTATGATTGTGATTGGTGAGAACGACACAGTGGTCGACGAGAACGATACAGGGATATCTTTAGAGACGAGTCGGGTGGAATCCGTAGAGTTGAGGGGTTTTTATGGTTTCTTGCAATGGGAGGCGGAGGAGGAAGATGAAAGAGAGAGTGACGACGAGATGTGAGACAAAGTGAGAGGAGGAATAAGATGCAATTGCAAAGCGGCAAAAGGAGGAAGAAGGATGATGGATCGAGGAAGAGGGGAAAAAGGGGGAGGAGGAGGAAGATGAGGGAGTGTGACAACAAGAGGTGAAACAAAGGAGAAGAGGAAGAAGACGACGTAGATGTCCACACTCTGTATCTATGTTAGTATCGCTTGACATCTGGATCAGTATCGACGTATATGTAGAGCGGCGAAAGGGGGAAAAAGGATAAGGGATCGAGAAAGGGGAGGAAGAAGGGGAAGGAGGGAGAAGAGGAAGAGCAACAATAAGAGGTGAGACAAAGGGAGATGAGGAGGAGAATGACGTAAATGCTGACACTTTGCATCTGCATCAGCGTTGACGTAGATGCCAAGCAACTTCGATATAGATGCAGAGCATCGGCATCTACACCATCCTCTTCCTCATCTCACAAGAAGCTACAAAATTCCCTCAACTCTACCCCTAAGACTCCATCTGGCTCATCTCTAAGGACATCCCTGCATCATTCTCATCGACCATTGTATCTACCGTTCTCGCTAATCACAATCACAATAGCCATCCATGACCCCAATGGTGTCATCGTCCGCGACCACCTCTAAGAAGAAAGAATATATAACTAGGGCATTAAAATTTTTTTTTTGTCCATCATTTTCGTGTCATTCCTACGTATGTTGTCACATGCTACATCTTCTGTTCTGATAGTAAAACTAATGACATTAGGGTAAATTGGGTTAATTGTTTCACTTTCATAATTATAGAGATTTCAATGTCAATTTTTTAAATATAGGAATCGAGATGAGAAAGAGATTTGACTACATGGCTAATATACAATTAGCCCTTTAAAAACACATAGAGAATATTTTATGTATTTATACTTTTTTTAAAACTCAAAATAGATAATGCTAATTATGGTTAATCACATTTAACTTGAATATTCTAGATTATTAAAAGAGTAATATATTTAAAGAATTTTAATATTTTGAGTAGTATATATTTGTTACATCAAAATTTTGAAGGAAAGAAATTATTTTTCAATATCTATTTTCGATTTACACTCATCATTAACAAGAAACCTAATTCAAATAAACAAATTACGTAATACCTCGATCAAAAATTTTACGAAATCTACGTTCCACCAACTATCCAACCGTATACGAACTTTTCCCAACATCTTATACTTGATATAATATCTTACTCCAATTTGATTAGATCTGATAGGTCGAATAGATCTACTTGTCACATAATCCATGAATGATCATTCCTTCTTGTTTAATCAACCTACAGAAAAAGAAGTCGCAGAATTACCTTCACATCTCCAAGAGCTGAAGCTTCACATGAGCATATCCTGCAACTAAGAGGTCACCATCATCTTCTGATCTCTTCTCAAGATGAACAGAGTTATCAGCAAAGAGGAGGTGGCTCCCATTTTCTTATCCACCTACAGTTGATTGATGTTGTTCCTTCATTTGCCCGACACAATGGTCCAATAACAGTGCCAGAGGCATTTATGCAGCGGAATCATCATCATTCACATCACTTCGTACTACTACTACTACTACTACTACTACTACAAAAGAAGTAAGAACTCTTAACAGCAACTAATCCTGGATCATGAATCACATCATCTAAAGAATATTGCTAGATTAATTGCCTGTGTGTCAACTATTGACTCTTCTGTGTGACCTATGGTGGGCCTCGGGCACCGTTTTGGGGTAGTGCGATGGAGATAGGATTCCCTTCCTCTTCTTGGGAGCAATCAAGTGCTCCGGAAATAGCTCGGTAGGTCAGGAAGCATTAAAAGGACGTGCTTCCTTCCCTTTTCGACCATTCTTCTTTGGACACAGCCACATATCGTTCTAAGCTGCGTCTTACGATACATGCGATATAAGAGCAAACGAAGAAAGCAAATATAATCGATCGATCGTTCATAATAAAATCTTAACTTGAATTTTTTTTCATGATTTAGAAACAATGGTCAAATGTAAACAAAAAAAATCCACCAAAAATGTATTTTTAATGAATAACTTATCCATTAAATTTATTGAAGTTGTCTCTATCAAGTCCAAAGTCTTTGTCCACCTTAACACGATGTGTGGTGTATGAGCGATGAGAACTCCACACCCATAATAGACGTTTTTTAACCCCGTCCATAAGTAATGCTTTTTAGTATCGGGGCTCCCCATCTTACCATACTATATCCTAACTCACCTCAATTCTACATCATCCAAATTAATGATAAAAGACATGAAGATCAACTTGAGTTCTTACCTATTATATAGATCGTTAAATATTTTAATTTTTCTTAGGTTTTAGATTTAGTATTTTTAATTTAAAATAAAAGATAGATTACATCGCGACTCGAATCTCATCATCGTCGCTGATCTTATTTCAAAAATATAATTTTTAAATTTATCATCATCATTATTATCATCGTCGTCATCATCAATAGTACTTTATTTCAGAAAATTTACCACAGCATAAAAGTCACACAAGCTGACAAAATTCAACGACATAAGCTCATAAAAATCCGAATCGTCGGGAATCCGAACATTAACTCCGCCGTTCATTAAAGATCACGAAAGGATTCGGTTGGTTTCAGGTCCGCACAACCATTTGCAGGAGCAAGACTTGCATGTGAACGCTCATGTCCCAAAGTCAACCTCGTGCTCCATTTAACTCGAGTCAACCTTTGCCGTATGAACTCCGTGGAGCGAAGTCAAAACTCGAGCTCTACGTTCATTTACATATTCTCAACAGTTATTATATGCGTATGATCTAATCTACCATCGTAATAATACATATTTAATATTAATGATGACGATCAATACATATTTTTGTTCGTCGACTCGAAGATGTCTTCCGGTCAAGCAATCTCAGTGTACGATATGGCCGTCTCAGGTGTAGCGCATTGACTTGACAATGACGGGTCAAAATGGAAGAGGGGAAGGAGAGAGAGAGCAGAAGCGGCAGCACTTGCGCCAACCTTTCTCTTTCCCATTCCTCCAATTTCCCCACTCTCGGCCTTCTTCCTGACTCTTTCCCCTGCTGTGCTCTTGTTTTCAGCTCTCTCTCTCCCCGGGAGACAGAAGGCACAGCAGAGAAGTGGAGGAAGGGAGGGTGAGGCCGGCAGAGTCGGGAATGGGGAATTGCTTCACTTTCCCTGCAAGATCTCAGAGTACTCCTCCTGACACCAGGCCATCCAGTCCGGGTATGTGTTACTGGATCAGAAAAAAGAAACACATAAGCTTCTTCAAGCGAAAAAAGGTTACCTTTTTTTTTTTTTATCTTGATTTGGTTATGGCTTCCTACTTTTCGTTCGCTTTCCCTTTCTGGCCTTGTATTTGTGTCTCTAATCTGTATCTTCCCCTGGTCGGATTGGAGAGGATGAAAGCTTTTCTTCTTCTTGTGATGCTGTGTTGTAATTTGGCTTGGTTTGGTGCGACTGCTGCAAGATTAGTTTGTTCTTATTTAATTTGTTCTACTTTCGATGCTCTCCACAAACTTAAAGAGTCCTGCAAAGATGAATGCTTGAGTTGTTCTTTCCTTTGTTTTCCCCAAATTATTTGCTTAATGACCTTAATACAATCTGAATTCAATCTTGGAATTCCCAATCAAGATTTGATTTTTGACCTGGAGATTCACATATATCTGCAATTCCTTCTCCGACTTTACTGTCCCTTTCGTCGCTTGTGGACACATCTGGGTGTTGCTGAGAGAAAGATGACCTGTTTTCTCTCCATTTCAATGTCTTCCTGTCTTGGAATTGCAGGGCACTGGAGATCAAAGGCCAGTAGTAGTGCCAACACCGAGAAGCTCTCGACCTTCGACAGCAGCCACTTTGGTCAGTCCTATGGCAGTTTCGCAAGCGCCGACGGGGAACTTCGCGAGGGTCGGATCCTGGAGGTGCCAAATCTTCGAGTGTTCACGTTTGCGGAGCTGAAGACTGCCACAAGAAACTTCAAGCATGATAAGGTTCTTGGTGAAGGTGGATTTGGGATAGTGTACAAGGGATGGGTCGATGAGAAGACTTTGAATCCTGCAAAGAGTGGACTTGGCACGGTGGTTGCTGTCAAGAAATTGAACCATGAGAGTGTTCAAGGGTTAGAGCAATGGCAGGTAATTGTCTTTAAGCTTAAATAGAGGTAGAATCCACCATATTTAGTTTTGATGCTTGTTTGGTCTTCTACTAGTCGAAATAATGTTCTTCCACTTGCGCATTTTAATTAACCCGTATTTGCTATATACGTTTC
The DNA here is from genome assembly GCF_036884655.1 of Musa acuminata AAA Group. Taxonomy (NCBI): domain Eukaryota; kingdom Viridiplantae; phylum Streptophyta; class Magnoliopsida; order Zingiberales; family Musaceae; genus Musa; species Musa acuminata. The sequence goes on along the minus strand of NC_088351.1, from coordinate 36,621,559 downwards.
GTTTCCCTTTTTTCGCAAATGGTAAATGGTGAACACATGATTTGATATGAGATTTTGATTCCATTTATCGTTCGTAAATGGGGCTGATACATACCATCACTCGAGGTTTTAGGTTTTAAAACTTGTCGGATAAGGTTTTGAACCCTAAATCCTTGGCTTGACAAGTGGATCTGCTATACCGTCATCGGACCAATGTATTTGCAGTACAATCGTATCTACATAACACTTGAGCGTATGTACATTATTTCCTTTCTTGTTTCATGTATACCAACCAGTAGCATCATTTTTTGCTCAATTTTCAATGTTTATTTTGAGGTTTCTTTACTGTAAGACAAATTAAGCTCAGCCTTATACTGAGTTGATTGATAAGTTGGATCGAATACTACTACACTTTTATCACAAATTGAGCACAAGAATCATTGTCAAAAAGTATGGTTTGATAGATAGTTATCAGTTATATCTTTAATGCATTGAAAACAACACTCCTGTTTAATAAGGATTCTCTATCCAAATCTCAGCATCCTTTACGCAGCTGAACATTTTGATTTCAGCATTTAGGGAGTATCCGAAGAAAAAGGGTCAAACGAAAGAAGTTATGTTTTATGTGAATAATAAAGAGAAAACACCATATACACACTCTTGTATGCTACCAATGAAGAGAAAACATACAAGTTATGTTTTATGTGAATAATAAAGAGAAAACACCATACAAGTTATGTTTTATGTGAATAATAAAGAGAAAACACCATATACACACTCTTGTATGCTACCAATGATAATTGCAGTAGTCGGTCGGTATCTTGAGAAGAAAAAGATTTCTGTTTCTTGTGTTCATTCTACTTAATCCAGCTAAAAAAGAAATCTGTTCCTTAAAACTGCAGTCCGAAGTGGACTTTCTAGGGAGGCTTTCGCATCCCAACCTCGTCAAGCTCTTGGGTTATTGCTGGGAGGACGTGGAGCTTCTTCTTGTATACGAGTACATGGCGAAGGGCAGCTTGGAGAACCACCTCTTCAGAAGTGAGTTTTATGAAGATGCTGAATTTTCTACTAATTCAAAGATCATAGAATTAATAGAATTAATAGCCTTCGAATACCAGTGATACGCAATTTCTTTTTCTCTTTTTCTTTGAAATATTTTACCTTGCAATTCCACATTACTGAGATTTTTAAACATGGCCACATCAAGCTATGCATGATACTGGTGTGAGTAAATGAGATTTGACAATAATGTTAGCCACTTTTCTGATATCTCATAGCAATAATATGAAAGTGGTAAGCCTATCGTCTAATGCTGCAATGATAACGACTAAAGCGTCTTGTTTCTTATTTTTCTTCTCTTCGAGACAGTTTATGTTCTTTCGTTAGGATACTTAAAGTATGTTACCTCAGTAATTAAGCATTTTATTTCGGTACTAAAAAATGAAGGGATATATAGGACTTCCTGTCGTTTAAATAAAAAAGGTTATATTTAGAGCTCCCTGAATCAATTAAGACAAAATATTCAGCTAATGCTAGAACTTATACATTATGTGATCAAACCCCACTCCGTCAAGATTTGTATATCCTTAGAAGTGAACACATGATCTTTGTTGTTCTCAAGTATTAAAAGAGTCTAAGAAATCATTTGCATCAAATTAGTCTATAAAGTATTTGAGAAGACCATTTCTTTTCTGAGCACAGGAGGAGCAACATTTGAGCCACTTTCTTGGAGCCTAAGGCTGAAGATTGCCATAGACGCAGCTCATGGCCTTGCATTCTTACATGCATCAGAAAAGAAGGTCATCTACCGCGACTTCAAAGCTTCTAACATCCTCCTTGACTCGGTAACACTCTTCCTTTCAGAAATCCATATGCTTCTTTAAAGTCGGTGATCTGATTATGTGTTTTACTCCCTGTGAAGAACTACAATGCGAAACTCTCGGATTTCGGTCTAGCAAAGCATGGGCCAACTGATGGAGACTCGCACGTCACCACTCGTGTCATGGGCACTTTTGGATATGCGGCACCAGAGTATGTCGCAACTGGTATGTATCATTGAGTATTTCTGCTCGCTGTAATCACTACATATCTTACACAAATCAATAGTTCTGAGTACTCAATTAGAAATCAGAATTTTCGTCACATTCTCAAATGGCAATTTGTAGTCCTCTGTAAGTGAGCCACATCATAAGCTTCACTATTCAAACATTCGAATTTGCCCATCATGAATAGTGATGAAAAGCTACTTTATTATAAATGGAAGACGCAATGTGTAGAACTAATGCATGTGGTCTCTGTCAATATAGGATTATAGAGACTTTCAGTGGCTCAAAAGTCATTAATTATCAGCATTACCGTGGCTCAAACGCTCAACCACTACTTATTATCATTAGATAAGAACTCTTTTTCGTGAATGGAATTATTAGATATTTTGGACTCTACAATCTTATATGATACTTGTTATTTCTTATGGTCAGAATGTGCATCATTCGTGATGTTAACAAGTTGCCTTTGTTCATCCAGGTCATTTGTATGTGAAGAGTGATGTGTATGGTTTCGGAGTTGTGCTACTGGAGATGCTTGCTGGTCAGCGAGCTCTTGACTCTAATCGTCCAAGTAATCAACACAATTTGGTGGCATACGCTAAGCCGTTGTTAGCCGATCGGAGAAAGTTGGGACGACTAATGGACCCTCGGCTTGAGGGACACTACCCTTCAAAGGGGGCTCTTCAGGCAGCTCAGCTCACTCTAAAATGTCTTGCTAATGATCCTAAGAGCCGCCCATCCATGAAAGAAGTTGTTGAGACACTGGAGCAGATCGAAGCCACGAAAGGTAGATCTAAAGCGGCTAACAATGTATCCCGGCAGACTGTGGCTGGCAGTCGCAGCCATCTTTCATCATGCAACCATTCACCGCTTCATCCGAAGCATGAAATCCAAGAGACAGATGGTGGCACAAGCTTCAGTTAAATAGGAATTTTTCCTGTAAAAAATCAGTCAGATAGTTTTGTATGTTGTAGTTCTGATTGTGGTTCTTCTGGCAATGATTTATTCGACATTGGTGACTCAAATCTGACAATAAAATGAGGGTTTTGGTTTGTACTTCGATTATTTAACATATGGAATTGTAGAAGATAAAAGAGTGTTCTTCACTTGTAAGAGCAGTGCCTTCCTTTTTATGTAGTACAAGTACTGCAATGTTGTTTTTTCATACAGTCAACCTTCATTGATGACTTCCTGAAAACTGAAGGCATGGCTTCTTTTTGAATCTGTATAACTTTAAGGGTTCCAAACCTCCAATCATCACAATGGAAATTTCTTTTGTTGGCTATAGTCAAGCCAGAAAAAACACAGAATCAAGATTTGTGAGGCCAGCAGAATTCTTGGACAAGACTCCATACCATGAATTGTGGGTTAGTGGTTTGACTCTTGCACCAAAGTATTAAAAAAAATATAGAATGCAGAATTCAATGAACAATTGTATGGTGAACCTTATTCTTGGAAGACTAAAGAGTAAAACTTAATTGGAGTCAACTGTCAGCTCTGACCTTTAGGGTCTCTTCTCCACTGAATGAATCTGTCTCCCCCCATCTCTCCACAAGTAATGATGGCCTTTTGATCCTCCCATGAGAAGATGAGGTGCAATGACCACAAAAGGGGAGGGTTGACCACAAGTGATTTGAATTTTGTGACACTTTGCACTTTCAGGCAGAAAGGTTTGGAAAATGAACTCAGAATAAGAAGATAAAAAAGTTTCAGAATCAAAAGACTAAGACTTTTGCTTGCCCACAAGTTGAAACCTCATCAAGTGCTTTGGGGTTGACTTGCTGATTGGCTTGTGTTAAGCAAACAAATACCAGGAAGGAGAGCAATTGGCTTAAGATCAACAATGTCAACCTATAATATACATATTTAAACTTGTCTCTGTTAATATTGTTTGAAATTAAACACACTATAGGTCATGAGACTTTATAGGTCTTAAAGAGACGAAAAAGTTAGACTAGTGCTCAGCTTCCACTTGCTCAGAAAATGTTCCAAGTTAGATTTGCATCATCCTCAAAAGAAGGTACATTGACATCATTATGTAACCAAGACAACCTGATAGGAAATATCTCCATTTGCAATGTAATATCTAGGCAATCATTTTGGCATTTAGAACATAAGAAGTATACAAACATTTTGAATAATGGCCAAGAAGCAGATCAAAGTACATAACCCACAGAATGCTGATATTGTCAATCAAAGAGCACGTAAATGAAATTAGGGTACTTATTATCTGATAATAAGCATCTACAAGTTACTTACACAAACCCATGGCTTAAGTTTACAAAATCTGATGGAACAACAAGCATTAATCTCAACTTCATGCTGTAATCTAACTAAAATAACTCATCAAAGCACAAAACATAAAACTGCACAAGGTTCCTGCACAGTAGATGAATATGAAAATTGCTTAAGTGTACATTCTCTTTCACACTCCAATGGGAAGTATTTACTGCTCTGGAGCTCTGCTCACGAGAGGTGTCTGACTTAGAATGGATGCATGATCATTTGGTTGAGATTTGCCAAGAACATTCAGAGCTTTCATTCGTTGCAACTCCTTCCCTGCAGAAAATTAACAGATACATCATAATTTGTCACAAGAAATGCATTGCATTCCCCCAATAATCAATAAACAAAACAGCAGTCTATGGCTATGTTAAGAGAGAACTGTTAAGGTAAAACGGCTTTTACATGGAATTATTAACAGATTAGTACTACAAACATTTTACTAAACATCTGAATCACCTTCCTCCAACAAGAGATGTATGGCTCTTTTCTCCAATTCAACAGCATGCCTACTCCGGCCAATGGCAGATAAAGATCGTAGCACTGATACAATCAACAGATCAATTAAGAAGCTTGCAATATCAAAAAAATTTCAGATTTATTGTAATATACCATAATCTAAATGCAAATTACTTTGGATATAATCTTCCTGGTATGACTGATCACAGGTCTTTAGGAACATCTGCAGCCTAAGGAACCTGTCTTTCCAACCTTCCTTATGCACTTTGTGAGGAGGATCAGCAAGAAAAGGACACTCAGTGGCAATGGCTGAATCTTGTGGTTCTGGACCTGCCAATCTAGAGATGGATTTCCCATGTGAATGGGGAAATGATAGCCCCATAGACGATGTGGCCGGGGATGTAATTGCATCAGAAACATATAATAAAGAAGAAACCACCTTAGGCTCCTGAATCAGTTCTTTCTGCATATTAAGCCTTTTTGTGCAGTTACTGCTTAGCTTCCTTAATTCTGGAGATTCAGCATGATCGATATAGACACAAGCACCCATCTTGCCTTGTTCAGTCTCGAGCTTCCTACGTGTATACACCAGATTTGCAAGTGGAGAAACTTTTACTTGGGGCAGATTACTGGAAGGACTAGGTGGACCATCAGGTTGCTGCCTCTTGGTTCCAACCACCTTCCCAGATTCATGGGTTAATCCCTTCCCACAATCCTTGGGAAGAGAGGTCAAAAGTGGCTTGTTAGTTATGTTCTTAGATTCATTTGGCAACTCCCTTAAAGCCACTTTCTTAGCCAAGAGAATTTGTTCGTCCCCCACAGGCATCATACGTCCACTAACAAATCTGCACTCATTGAACTTATCAATCATTAATAAATTTTCATAAGAAATGTCAGGTTCCCACTCACTCAGCACAAGCAGAAGCTAGTGGGACAAAAACAGTGAACGAAAATTAGACATATTATGCAAACTTCCACCAACAAATGGAAAACAGCTGACGGGCCAGAGAAAATGACCTCAAAATAGCTTCATAGTCAACATGCTTAACTATTTCTAGAGTCTAGACACAAAAAAGCCACAGAAACAGCTCTCATCATTGGAAGTTCAACATAATAATGTCAGGTTCTCACTCACTCAGCATACACAGAAGCTAATGGGAAAAAACACAGACTGAAAGTTTGATATATCAAGCAAACTTCCACCAACAAATGGACAGCTGAAGGGCCAGAGAAAATGGCCTCAAAGCAGCTCCAGAGTCGGCATGCTTAATTATTTCTTGACAAAAAAGCCACAGAAACAGCTCTCATCATTGGAAGTTCAACAAAATCACATATTTCAAAAAGATAAATATGACAAAAGATGAAGACAGACAGGCATATTCTACAGAGAAAACCCCATTAAAGACTGCCCTGAATACTCAGAAATGAAAACACATAATCTATGGTCTCTTGGCTAAGCATGAAAATAAAACACAAAATACAAGATCAAGTTACTCTACCAAGATCTCAATAAAAAAAATCAGCTTACAGCAACATTGACTCGAGACACCTGACTCGAGTACCCAGCAAGGCAAGCACAAGGTACTTTCATTGCACCAAGGAGAGGCCATTTAAAATGAATTACATCTTCTGTGCTACAGTCCTAAACACTATAAAGCCCTCAATAGACCAAATATGTCAAATCATATGCCAATTCTTTTCCGAACTCCAAGTGGTCTAACAAAATCTCCACCCCTCACTCCCCCCTTCGTATCTCTTCATCTTGTCTGGTCCCTATTAAAGATGCCCCGACAAACCCCAACTCCCTCCTCCCTCCTCCTCTTATGCTGCTGTTTGTGAGGTCAGCATATGGCGGTGCAGCCATAACTGCCGCTTGACTTGTCAAATGTGGCGATATAAGTTGCTTGCCTTACTGGTGGCTACAGCAGATATTGATGCTTGTCTGTTCAGTAATTGTACAAGTTCTATCATTTAACTGACAACATAACTGCAACAGCTTGCTCAGACAACTACAGCAACAATGATGAATTGATGATGATGATAGACTTTGCAAAGTAAAGAGACATTTAGGAAGATTAGGAAAACTAGTTTTCATATACTTTCTGAAGATCATACAATTTCTTTTGAAAAAATAAAAACTAGTTTTCTAAGAAAAATATATTTTGATTCCAATTATTAAACATAATTTTTAGTATCTTTCATTTTGCTAAGAAACTTCTGAAAGAAACATTTTTTTAATAATTAAATAAGCACTCAGTTTCTGGGTTCACTTTTTGCTATTGTCAATCTTGGCTTGCTGTTCACGCAGTTGATGATCTTGACAAATATTAGTTACTAATGTTAGAGGAGTATGAAATGAAGACACATTGATGACAAAAAGATGGTCAACATTGTCATGTAAATATACATTTAAAAGTGTTCACAGCAAGGTCTGCCGTACCAGATCGTACCGCCCGGTATGGGCAGTATGTACCGGTCCGACATACCAGCGGTACACAGACCGCCCTGTATCGGTCCGCACTGCAGCAGTAGCACTGTAGCACTATAGTAGTGCAGCGTAACACTGTGGCAGTGCTACAGTGCTCTGTACACCTGGGTGTACCGAGCGGTATACCGTACCATACCGGTACCGAGCCCGAGTCAAAACGCCGGTACGGTACGGTACAGCAGACCTTGGTTCACAGCATGCAAATATTTCTGCTATAGTTTGAGAGTTGAAGTTGTTAAAACATGTATTGGATATTCAATATACAGCACAATAAGAACTTCAACTTGGCAAACTTTTGAATCTAAAACTTCTTTTATTGTTGGATTCAGCTGTTGACTTGTCAAGTAAATGTAAAAAGAGACCTCAATGAAGAACTGCATTTTCATTAAAGTTTGACTTGGAAATTCCAATTGGACTTAAGTCTTAGATCAAAATTTAGATTTCATTGAACTAATAGGCCATTACATTGCAAAAGAAATTTATTCATTTCTGTTCATGCATGTAAAATATCTTGTTTCAATTCCAAGTGTAAATTTGCTCTATTATAGGATTTACCAAAGTAGATATCTACACAAATTATAGCAAGTCCCAGTGACTTTTCATTATCAATATCATATATTCAGCTTCTAGTTCATGATTTTTGAAAACAACTTAACCATGTTTCTTGAACTACATAGGAATATGTTTGATGTATGACTGATTTTTATTCTTGGCCTGTAGTTTATCTTAAGACAAGTTTCTGAATAGTCAATGCAATAGCTTCTTATTACATTAACATGAAGTTGATATGATATTGTGTTCTACTATTGCATTCATACTTATACTCATGCAATGTGTTACACACGACAATGTCTGGCCTACAGGAAATCTATCAATTCCCTTTGCATATATCTGCTTGTATTGATGGAAAAATAATGAGTAAAACTATTAGTTCCCATACATGAACACAGGAATAGTGAATAGTTATTAAAAAGGAATTATAGGTGAGCTGAAGTTTATTTAAAATAACATGAGTAGACTGATCAAGTTATATGAGTCAATGTTTTCCAGAATGTTAACCTTAAACTTTGGTTCTGGAGAAAAGGTAACATTCGCTAACAATGTAACAAATCAAAACTGACTAATTGAATCTAAAGAAGCCTTTGTTGTCCAATTAAGCATGTCTATATAGTTTCATCCTGCCATATTGTCTATGTTCAAACTGTCTTTATGTACACTATATAATTAAACAAACATATACTTAAGGATAGAACCGGTCATAATGCAAAGATATTAGCTACCAACCACACATAATGTGACACTTAAAATTCAGTATATTAAGATTGCTTGGAAGTAGGTTCTCACTCTCGAAAATTAACTGTTTGAACACATTGCAAGACATGTTTGAGAAATGGCAATAATGCATATCAAGCTTGATACAGTGAACCACTTGCATACGATTGCATTCTGAATTTTGACAGCACATTATGATATGACATCTGTTAATGACCACTGCTATATATGTATGTATATATATGTATATATGTATGTATATGTATATATGTATGTATATATATATGTACACACACACACACACACACACACACACACATATATATATATATACACACACACACACACACATATATATATATATATATAAAGAGTGGAAACCATGAAAGAAGGAGAAACAAAAGAGAAGAAAATTTCTTGATTTTTTACGTTTGTTCCTATGGTGCCACATCACCAAGCATATTCTTCCAGTCTCTCCAGTAAAATTTTATATCCTAATCTTACTTCAAAGTATCTTTAGCTTCCATCATATTATCTTTCAACTGTCCATTATTTTCCTTAATTTTTGTATACTTTCAAATTTAAAATTCTATGATTCTGCTTGTGAGGTAATGATGTGTTGTACATTGGCTCTCCCTATACCTCACATTGCAGGGGGCATCAAGCATTGGGCCAACCTCACTAGTCGATAGTGGAGGTCTTGATTGAATAATTAACTAGCTTCTCCCCAACAATGATAGGATGAATGCAACTGAATGGTAATAGATGAGACCCACTAGTCTATAGGATTAATAAACTATAATTTTTTTAACAGAAGGAGCCCATTAATAGATGAGACCCACAAATTCTAGAAAGCTGAAAAGAGAACAGAAGAATCATCTAAGAAGAAATATGATATACCAAGACCTATACTATCTCCCAGATACTTACAGCATGGTTCTAGTTTCTAAGCTTGTTTAGATCAACCAAGAATAAAAAAATGTTAGACCAGTAACAATCTACCAGGGTAAGAAATGCATACTATGAACAACATACCAGGGCTTGAAATGCACATAGTCCTTATTCCTTTTTGCTTAGACAAAAATGCATATTTATGCTAGAATAGCTACAGTGGATTTAGAATGGATAACTGTAACAGCTTGCTTATAAAGAAAGAACAAGATCAGAGATCATACCAGTGTATCAATTGGATGTAGTAATACTATAGAAGGACAATCCACAAATAGACTCTCGCGAGGAAAATCAATGATACATCACATATGTCAAGCTAAAATGATACATTACTCCTTAAAACTTTACAAGCTTCTTGGTAGAACTTCTAATAGCCTCTGTGGAAGTAGATTTTCCTGGTACATATTTCAACTAACTAAAAATGTCACAAGACTCTTGTTGTTCAATAAAGTTATTTGGAGATAACGTAATGAACAAGTTCACTAAGATGAAAATCAAGCTAGTTAGGTGCATATAAGAAAGAAACCAAGAGAAAGAAATGTTTGCCAACTAGTTATGGAAAAGGTGTTGACACTGAAAAAGTTTGAAAATGCAATAAGTATAAATCAAACTAGTAATCTGTGACTTGCTAGTTGTCTAAAAATTATTATCGCAGGATGTTAGGTTCTCTTGGTTCATTGTACTTATTGATGCCTTTGAGATGAAAATCTTTCCCCATGGCACAATCATCATCTCCCACTCTTTGTAGACTTTACCAAAACCTAAAAGAATTTTAAGCATATGATCCTTGGTTACGTGAACTTTTATAACATTCATTAAGATAGATATATCATTGAAGACCCTCCCTCACTTAAACTTGGTTGGGCTAGAATCTATGAAGTTTAAGGATCAACATCTAGGTGATAGATCGATCAACGATAAATTTTATTGACTCTTAATCTTCCATGAGACCTTTTTTATTTTGACTATGTTGTATACACAACCACTATTAATTAATTTGGACATAAATCAAATCATGGACCATTCCTTTTTGGGCGATCAAGGTGCCATAAAGGGCTTATCACACGGTAAGTCCGGTTCTTTTTTATTTCTTCTTAACCCTAAAGAAACCTACTCGCGCATGCAATTTCTTTTCTCATCTCTCATACACACCTCCCTTGTGTCACTTGCCCTCTGCTCCCACTGTCACCGCTGTCAGCTCGTCGGTACACTTGGTACAAACACACCACCAGCGCCTTGACATAAGCCTATACAAATCAAGGCCCTTGCTTACTAAAAGGAACCCACGGTTTCTACAATCCTCAGAACTTGCACTAAGAAAATACAGAACACCCCCAAAAGAATTAACTTCAACTGGAAACGTGGATACCTAAACCAAGAAAACTAAGAATCTTTACGGAGATCAAGAGCACAAAACATATTTGTTCAAACTGAATCACAAAAGAGAACAACATAGTGCCGAACTTGCAGTGAGAAAATAAACATAACAAACAACGATCTAACTTCAATCGGCAATGTGGGCACCTAATTCAACAAAACTAACATCTTCCTACTACAAACAGAAACGCCAGAAGACAAAATGCACTGTCGCAAGGCAATACCCACAAACTCTTGGATAACTACTAGAAGCCAACCAATCATTCTTGCGAGAAGGTGCGGAGAAATAATTCAAAGAAACAAAACTAAAGTGGAAACGACAATTGGCTTAATCGATCTGTCCATACCTCAACGAAATGCCATCGCGGGCTCACGGCTAGCGAGCGAGCGAGAGAGAGAGAGAGAGAGAGAGAGATTTAGGGCTAGTCGAAACTTGCGCTCGATTTGGGCGGGACAATGCTATGTATGCGTGCGAAATCACAGAATTCGCTATGCTGTCGTAATCTCCACCGTCCATTTGGATTACTAAGGGCGCGAGAGGACGTGGTGGCTTGCGAGCCGTGGCGATGGGGTGTAAACGATAGTGGACGGACAGGATGCAGTTCTCAGGGAGATCGAACGGCAGATCTGGTGAAGGCATAGGGATTCATATGCGGACATAAAGAAAATTTTCCGTTTCATTAAATAACACAAAGGGCATATTTCAGCTTCTCAAATCGTGGTTATGTCTATAATGAGGAGTTAGTCCAACTGATCGATCGTTGTTAATGAGAAGAATTCACTCTATATAATAGAGTGATTCGGCCAATACGTGACCTACATCTATTTTTAGATTTCTCATTCAACGAGATCTTCATTTACTAAAGAAGAAGAACACAAAGTTTGAATGAGTTAGAGATTTTAATGGCACGGAAGATAAAATATTTAGAAATCATATATAGTATAAATTATTAAAATAATTTTTAATCTAAAAATAAGATTTTAAATATTTTAAAAAATATATATATTTATTTTTAAGAAAAGGCATATAACATAATACAATTCCTTGTTAACACTTCACTAAGATAATTTTTTAATTTATATATATATTTAATCTTTATATTTATTTAATTTATTGATAAAGATAATATATCACATAATCTGAATTGTTAAATATTTATTTTATAAATTTTATTAGTAAAAAAAGAAATAAAAATAATTATGCTTAAATTGGAGGATTTATTACACATTCCATTATAGTATTTTTAACTAAGTTTTTTTGTGACTTTAATTATTTAAAATTTCCAAATTTTAATCCTACACTCAGTTGGACTAATAAGAATCTAACCCACAGGAGAAACGTACGTGGGCTTGCGGCCCATTCCATTGCATGATCCGCGTCCGCTATTCTTTGAGATTCGCGCAGTAACTTATGATCGTCAGCCTTCGCATTGCTGATCCGAATTCAGTTTCCTTGTCCCGAAGGCTCTCAACCCCGTTGGTTGCAGCAGGAAACGACGCACTCCGCCCCTTTCCGCTGCTCCAAGATCCAAGCAATAACCCTACATCTACAGTTCTTCGTCGATTCGAAGCCGATCTCTGCAAGCCATAGTCGTAGATTGAGGGACGACCTCTCGATTCCGCTCATCCATGGCGCTTAATCTGCGGCAGAAGCAAACCAGTAAGCCTCCGTCTCTCCTCCCCGGATCTCAATCATTTCGTCCTTTTTGATCGTATTTTCGATCTTTGATCCGGTTATTTCGGTAGATCACATCGTCCGGATGCTCAATCTGAACCAGCCGCCGAACCCCGGCGGTGGGATCTCGTCGGGCGCCGGCGCCAACGAGGAGGTGTACAAGATCCTGATCATGGATGCCTTCTGTCGCGGCGTCCTCTCTCCGCTGATCCGCGTCAACGACCTCCGGAAGCATGGAGTCACCCTCTACTTCGGCATCGACAAGGAGCGCCAGAAGGTGCCCGACGTCCCCGCCATCTACTTCGTCCGTGCCACTCCCGACAACGTTGAACGGATCGCCGCCGACGCCGGCCGCGGCCTCTACGACTCCTTCCACCTGAACTTCTCTTCCTCCCTCCCTCGCCCCCTCCTCGAGGATCTCGCGCGAAGGACCCTTGAGAAGGACGCCGTCCACCGGATTTCCAAGGTCTATGACGAGTATCTCGAGTTCGTCTCGCTCGAGAACGGCTTCTTCTCGCTCGCTCAGCCGAAGACCTACGTCCAGATCAACGATCCCTCCGCTGGGGAGCGCGAGATCGAGGACATCTTGGAGAAAATAGTCAGCGGGTTGTTCTGCGTGCTTGCCACGCTTGGAGTTGTCCCGGTAATTCGGTGTGCCCGCGGTGGCCCAGCCGAGATGGTTGCATCTGCCCTGGATGCTCGTTTGCGTGATCATTTGGTCACGAGAAACAATCTTTTCATGGAGGGTGCTGGTCTTACGAGCTCATTCCAGCGTCCGATCCTCTGTTTGTTCGATCGGAATTTTGAACTGTCAGTTGGGATCCAGCATGATTGGAACTACCGCCCACTCATTCACGATGTACTGGGGATAAAGCTCAACAGGGTGACAATGCCTACAGAAAAGTCTGCCGTGAAGTCATATGAGTTGGATGACTCTGATCCATTTTGGGTCGCTAATAGTTGGTCTCCATTTCAGAAGGTAGCAGAGGAGATTGAGATCCAGTTGAGCAAGTACAAGCAGGATGCCGATGAAGTGAACAGGCGTACTGCTGGGAAGGATGGGGCTGAGTTTGAAGGGACATATCATATTGGCGATACAAAGCATTTGGCGAATGCAATTAATTCACTTCCTGAGCTTACAGAACGGAAAATGATAATCGACAAACACACTAACATTGCAACTGTCCTTTTGGGTGAGATCAAGGAGAGGTCTTTGGATGCTTACTGCACCCTTGAAACTGATATGCTGACCAAAGGAAGTGTAGATAGGAGTGCATTGCTTAGTCTTCTCAGAGGGAAAGGTACTAAGGCAGATAAGGTTCGTCTTGCAATAGCTTATCTTCTTTCTTTGGAGACCACACCACAAGCTGAAGTGGAATCGATAGAGACGGCATTGAGGGAGTCTGAGGTGGATACACGTGCATTTCATTATGTAAAAAAAATAAAGTCTTTGAATGCACAATTGACAGCCTCAGCAAGCTCTAGTAGCAGGAGCAACATTGTGGATTGGGCTGAGAAACTTTATGGGCAGTCCATTAGTGCTGTGACTGCAGGGATGAAGAATCTCTTGTCAGGAGGGAGAGAGCTGGCACTAACAAGGACAGTGGAGGACTTGATGGAAGGGAAGCCAAATCCGGAGGTTGATTCTTATCTTATCTTTGATCCACGGGCTCCAAAGACGGGATCTGGAGTGCAATTGAAGGGACCCTTCAAGGAAGCGATTGTTTTCATGATAGGTGGAGGGAATTATGTCGAATATAGAAGTTTAATGGAGCTGGCACAGCGCTCACAGCCAGTCAAACATGTGATTTATGGGACTACAGAGCTCCTTAATGGGACTGAATTTGTTGAGCAGCTTACTGAGTTGGGGCAGAAGATGGGTCTAGGAAATAGTGGAGTTACCCCACCCCAATGAGGAATAAAAGTATCACATCATGTGGTGTTACTTGAAGAGAGTTCTGTGAGATTGTTTGTATGCAGGTTAAGATCAAAGTTCAGCCTTGTAAACCAATCTGAGGTTTTGTGGCAATCCTAGATGGACTTGAACGCAGTGGCATTCTTCTGAAGTAATCAGCCATGTAGGTCTGCCACCTTATACCGTGCTCCTTTTCTTTCCCTTTTTTATTATAATATTTTGATGCCGTTAAGAACCTAGTGTTGGTGTTGTCCATGTGGCAAATTTGATTATTAATAAATCGAGCTACTTTTTTTAAAAAATAAATATAATCCGTATACTAGGAACTTCAGATGGCAGGTGCAATAGCATTTAGATGGTGAATAAAGTCTTCTTGAGTTGGTAAGAGGCTTCCACTTGAAGATATAAGTAGGTGTCTTTATTTTTGGGAGCATGTTTAAGTTTAAGTTTATGTAGGTGTCTTTATTTTTGTAACAATAAAAAGTTTAAGTTCTAAATTGAATTAGTATTAAGAATTAACAAGTGCATGTTCCCTTATGTAATCATGTGCGCGTTTTGTTCCTCGTGATGAAGCCATTTAAAATAGTTTTTTGGCCACTTTGTTTGGTTGATGTAGCTTTTTGCTAATTTGTTTTCATTGTGCCATATCAACCAACCTGACATGCTGATATTTTTATTTTGCACATCGGTTGGTTCTTTACATAATGGCACAAATCACATTTCTGGTATTTGTTTTATTTGTTCAATATGCAGCTTTGGTAGGTGAACATCAAGACATTTTTTCTTCTAACTACATTACTGTTAAAGAATTTCATGCATCAAAGAATTTTCTTTAATGATGTCATGGATTCTACTAGATATGAACTTATGAGTATTTGACAATCATACATTATGTTTGTAGACCATGGCACTTCATGTTCATTAAATGGTGTCAAAAAAACACATTGTGTTTGAAAAAGTAGGCATTGATTTGTACTGTCAACACTGGTAAATTAAAGTACTTATTAGTTAATTGTGCCAAAAGATAATCAATTTCCTTTAGCCATGTTAACTGGATTATTGTTGGTTCCAATTATTGCAAATTTAAAGGCTGAGATTTTCCCTAATGGCTAACTATTTAGGTAATATCTCTTGATTGAAGAGTACTACAGTCAGGCCTTATCCAAATAATTCATGTGTTGTATCATTTAACCAATATCTAATGCTGTATATATTGTATAATCTTTTTGTGCAATCTTTTGTTAATTTTTTGTATAGATTTTTGTCATCTTGACAGTTAAGCAGCTTATCACAGGTTAAGATATCTGATAAAACATGTCAATTGAGATATACATAATTATCAGTCTCGTTTTGTAGAATATCAAGGAGACTTGGTGATAACCAAATGCTAAAATTTGTTCATCTGGCCTCTTGAGAATAACATTAAAGAATCACTTGAGAGTATTTTTTCTTCTTTTAGCTGATCAGTTGGCCTTAAATATAAAAGAGCATTTGCAATGGATTCAAGGTCCCTGCCTTGTGGGGTTCCTTGATATTTTGATCATCAATATATCTGGGATTCTTGGACTAAAAAATCGTGTCTTAACATTTTCAGAAGTCTGTTATATTGGCTTTATTGATAGTAAAAATGTTATGATGGTAAGTTAGAATAAGTTACTTTTCACTTCTTTGTTCTTTATGGACTCGGCCTTTCTTTATTACTTGACTGAGCCAATTACATCACAAGCGCCAAGCCTACACTTAAGACTCCTTGTGAGCAACTAGTCTTCTTGCCGTTACAAGTCATGTTATGTGATCTTGGTACAATTGATATAAAGTAAATGCTTACCAGTTTTGATCTTGTTAACATAGGAAACATTGAGATGATGGCTACTGTCATTTGAGGACCATCCACAATCATTGCATAAAAATCTGGCGATCTTTGTGAATAGATATCATTTATCACCGATCTTGACCTTGTTAATAATATCATCAAGAAGATGGGTGCAATCGTTGCTTGTTCTTCTTGATGAAGTGAGTTCGTTGTCCTTGTTGATTGCACATTTGCTGGAATCAAGTTTTCAATCGTGCAACTCACGACAGAATCAATTGATGAACCTCGACCCCAGCAGTCATGGCCTGACCTGCACTCATTGACAGGTCCCATGTCAATGTTGCTGTCAACATGATACGTTTTGTCACTTGCAGTCTTTGGGAAATATTAGAAGTAATTGTAGTTTTTGGTTGGAATCAGCAATTGTTGGGAGTACTTTTTTTTTTTCTCCAAAATACATGAACACTGTCACAGATTATGCTCAAAATATATAGAGATTCATGTAAGTGCCAAAATCTGAGGTAAGAATATGCACAAACCTTAGTTGATGTTTATGTCGATAACTTGGACATGTTTGTATGGAGTTTTGTTGTCAATAAGGTTAATTATGAAATGTGTGTAAACTGTTTGTTTTTTTTTTCATCTTTTTTTTGGGGGGGGTTTAAGGAATTTTTAGGACTATTGATTTGAATTATGGGGATCTGTTTGCTGTATTTGTTTGTTTTTCACTTGTTTAAATTAGGTTTATCTACACTTTCAGATAGGATTTGTTTTCGACTATGCAGGCAATTTGTTGGGCTCAGGTTTATGATGCTATTTCCATCTTTCTTTTGTTGAATACAAAATGATAGCGGGTTTAGTTTAGTTTAGTTTTTTTAGTACTTTGTATGTGCTTGACCACCGGTTTCAGTCCGATTGATGAGCTCGGGTAGTAATTCCATAGGATTTATGTTTAGCATTATAAAATGGAGAGGTCTCAAATTAAGTAGGATTAAGGACCAATCGTGCATGTTCGATGCTATTTATTACCAGCTGATTCAAAGGTATATTTATAAGCTAGATGGTCAAGACTTCACAATAACGACAGGGTAGGTTTTGGGGGATTATTATTATTGGTGGAGGGTTGCTTCTAATGCATAGTTTGGCGTTTGGATATAGTCGAAGCGAACAGTGCATATATCAGACATATGTGGGCATGGTGGGGGTTTTTGCTAAGTAGAAACATCAACTGGTGACGACGAGTCTTATGGTAACATATTTGTTATAAGAAGATGTCGTGCATTTTGACTAATAGGTAAAGATTTTAATGATTGATAATAACAAAGGTCTAAAAACCAAAATTCAATCCGACCATGGCTTGGGTTGGATTATAATTAAATTACAACTTAATTTAAGATTGAGTTAAAACCAGCTAGTTTTGAACTAATTGTGGATTAATAATTATTCCATTAGATTGACTCGTAGACGAGTCGAGGGGAGATGGCATGTGGAGGTGTCATTTAACAAAAATTAACGGGTGACGTTTCAATGAGCACCTAAGGTGGTAATCAAGACGATAAAATATATTTATTTATTTATTTGTTTTCATCGTGCTTGTGAAGCAATTAAGACCCCACACAATAGTGATCATCCATCCCATCCTACTCACTAGCAAAGACAAGTGGGGGAACAAATGCTGGGATCATCATCCTAAGGTCATTGTATCAAATTCCACCACCATCAAATCACCTTGGCAAAATGATTGGAGATTCTGTTTTTGCTTTGTTTGAGAAGACACCCGCAAGATGCGTTTTTACATGTATTTTTGTCGGGTTTTGGAAACGAAAGCAACGTGCCAAAAACGAAAGTATCGATGATCTATGTTGAGATAGATGCTCAAATCAATCTGATTTGTCATCCATTTCTTGTTGTTGCGATGTGTATGCCTTCGATAAAAAAAAGAAAGAATTTCTCCGACATTCAAGTTTAAATACCTCGAGATCTCGAGTAACCAGATCAAATGATCTATGCTTTGGTAGATGCGATCTGATTTGTGATCCATATCTTGATGCAGTGTGCGTATATCCGTATCTCGAGTAACTTGGTCAAATGATCTATGCCAAGGTTGATGAGCCAATTGATCAACTTGTCGTAACGTGTGTATGTACCCTTCGTAACAAGATTCCTCCAACACTTAAGTTAGATCTCGAGTAATCTGATCAAACAATATATGTCGAGATAGATGCTCGATCTGATTTGCAATATGTATACCCTTAGTAACAAGATTCCTTCGACACTTAAGTTTAAATATCTCGAGATCTCGGGTAACTTGGTTAAACGATCTATGCCGAGGTAGATACTCTCGAATCTATCCGATTTGTGAACCAATGTGTGTACCTTTAGGAACAAGATTCCTCCTGACTCAAGTTTAAATACCAACCTGGTCAAATGAAACGATTAGGAAAGATATTATCCAGATAAATAAATAAATAATATTCTAAGAATATTTTCACATGATGAATTCATTATATTCATTCATCTTATCCTTTTTCTGCACAGCTAATAACTGTAGGCAAAAATATCACCTATCAGACGATATCTTAGTAGTGAATCCATGATAGAACACCTATGTTCCTAGTCTAAGTATAATAAAAGAAATTTTAATTTTCAAAATAAAAAAAATAAATAAATAAAAACCGCTTGTTAATGACAAGCCAATCTGTTTAAGTCCGATTAAAGGATATCCAAAGATAATTTAGATAGGTCAGGTAAACCTAAGAAAAAGCAATAAGAGAATGCCTCCTAGTTTAACCAGTTAATGTTGCCCTCCGTAGAGCTCAATCACAAGAAATGAATCGTGAATTAAAACTCCCTCCTATGCTTACTGTCCAAAAACCATGAATTACTGTTACCTGAATCAATATGCACACCCCATAAACTTCTAACCAATCACAAGAAAGGAAAACATCAATTTTTACCATCATGTAATCACTCCCAACACTTTCATAACAATTCAAATAGCAAAAAGTAATAATAATAACCATAACAATGTTAATTTTTATAATTTTCAGTCCACCTGCATCTCAACCAAATATAGACAATGGATAATTTAAATGATCAAGAAGATGCATGTGGAGGATATATCACAAAAGCGTAATCCAAAAATGTCAAACTATTAGGTGTTGTGAGATAAATCTTAAACCAGAAGATGAATCCACTAGGAATTTGGTACATTCTATTATCAGAAAGATTAGGGGCAACAATCCACTAATATATAAAATAGATCTTCAAAATGGCATGTGGTAGGCGGAAAAAAATGTAAAGTATAGTATTTCTACCAAGATTCGAGTTTAAATAAGCGAAGCAAAGCATTAGCTAGAATTTACCTCGGTTGCTACTGCCTCCACATCGAGGGCACCATTTGATGAAAGAAAAGACTTGTATCACCCTACAGCTATTATGACGAGAACAAGAACATTCAAAATAAATTGAATCGCAGATCCTTGAAGCCAGCATGCATGTAGAGTCGACTACAGATGATGCAGAGCATGAATGCATTCACCCCAACCATTACCGGTTAACAAATGATCTCAAGCAGGCCATATTTGTCTTGCCATATATTACGCTAACCAATCCAACTGAAACATTCCTGCATCTTACAATTTTCAGTAAGGTAGTTTTACCAAATACATAGTGAGTAGCAAAAGTGAATGATTTTGCTGGCTTGATGAAATAGTTGGAGCTTTATGGCTCATAGGAGAGTGTCAATCTTTGCTTCTCTAGACCATGCAACATTAATGTCTATTGAGATCAAAGTAAGTTTGAAATACCATTGCTATCGATCAAAAACTGACTGATTTACCAGTCCAATAACCCATCGGATGATTCATCGAAGTAGGTCCGGTATGGGTCTGTATGTCCAATAAGCTCGTAGTCGACAGACCAGCATTGTAGTCGACAAACCAGCATGAACCTTACCATCCAGTACTAGTACCATTTTTAAAAAAAAATGAAAATAACTGTCAATGTCCTTTTTCTTATTCTTTCTTTCACATGGTTGCTCTCCTCCTCTGCCACTGCCACCTCCTTTCCTCCTCTTCTTCTCCTCTTTCCTATTCTAATCATCTTTATTCTCTGGTCCAAATAGTATTAATCTGGTCACTGGGTGATCAGACCAAGAGATTTTAACCCTTTTTGATGTGGTTGGTAAATTGGAGATGATTTTGGTTGAAATAGAATCTTTATTCTGATGAACAAAAAGTTTTTGAAGATCAACTGAGCGATCAAAGTTACTCAAGAATAACTTCTTGATGATTTCACTTTATCAAGAATCATTGCTCTCATCAATCTTTGTATCTTCTAACAACTGTCAAACACATCATTTCCTTTCGACATTCGGTTTGGCAATAGCCTCTCTTGCCACCACTAGCATTTTCCACACAACAATTTTTAGAATTTAAATTAATCGTGCACAATCACATAGCCATTTTAGAACCTTTCTAGAAGTCAAATGAACCATGCACCAATTTGTTTTTGCCATTACGATCAAGTAATAGAGGTGAACCAATTATGCTAGAGTAGCCATTTCCGACATCATTGCAGCTTACAAATCGATGCAGGCTATGACTGTCAGTGTAGCCCCACCTAGTGTTAATAGATCTCTTCGGTTGTAGTTGCATACACCATTACTTGGCATATATGTATAGTTATTAGAAATGCTGCTATATTCTGACATTGCAGCTTACAAATTGATGCAGGCTATGACTGTCACTGTAGCCCCACCTAATGTTAATAGATCTCTTCAGTTGTAGTTGCATACATCATTACTTGGCATATATGTATAGTTATTAGAAATGCTGCTATATCCTGCTAATCGATGACCATTCTTACAGAGAATGACTTATTAAGATTTGACTAAAACAATCTAACTGCCTTAACTCCCTAATAAACAACCAGTCTTATCTACAACTTTCATCTCTCATCCCTCGACATATAATCCTGAAACTTAAGCGATAACTTGGCATCCTGCTTAGAATTCTGCCAATCCGATGGTCCTCTAGACATGTATTCTTTATATTTCCTAGATGAATGCAATATGTCTTTATCAAGTCACGAATTTGCCTAAACATTTTGAATCCAATGTCAGAATCCGATTAACATACTCTCTGCAATCCGCACTTACAATTACACAATATAGATATGGTGATAATATTATCTTTAACCACCTAGAGATGAAAAAATAGTGCTATAGAAGACGAACAAAGTGAGAGCAATTGGTTCATTACCAGCCGCTGCAACATATATAGCAAGCTAAATTGTGCAGATTAAACAATTATAAACAAATTTGCCACTGGTTGATTGGTTTAGTATTATGATCAATGATGGCCTGATAATTTCCTGTCAAAGATAGGCTCACTACCAGGAAGACATGAACTTATAAATAGTTCACATTGACGACCATCACAGAATATCACACATCCAGTTCACATTTTAGATTTTTGTAAGATTACATTTGCCCAAAGAACAGAAGTACAATCCTAATAAGAACAAACATTAGAAGCATCAGCACGTTATAAGTAAAACTCACACCAAGATAGTACTTTCATATAAAGCAACATTTACTTGATCCTAGTAAGAACAATACATATCAACAAATTAACATTCCCAAATATGCAAGACCTCCTGCTAAACAAAATTATATGATGTTTTTTATCTAAAAAGTTCCAGCATTGGAGCAAACATACACCAAGGAATTATAAATCTGTCGAGTTCAAGATGAGGATATGGACTATTCAGGTGGACAAAGCGATAAGAGCAACTGTGGAGATGATGAATTATTCAGCGACGAGAGCTCTGGACGACAGTAAAATATCCAGTCTAGGAAATAGTATGTAGAAGCAAGGAAGAAGCAAATGTACACAAGAAGATATCAACCACTAACCTCCACTCTCTAGGAAGCATAGAGTGGCACCCTTGCCGCCAGTCTTGTGACCTGAGCAGCACGAGCCTTGGCTATGGTCGCCCGGTGGAAGAACTGCTCCCTGCACAACGCCCTCACACTCTTGAGATACGATTCAAACGTGATCGCCCCCTCCTGCACCGCCTTGTCCAGCGAGTAGACCGTGTCCTCCACCGCCAAGTCGGCAGCCGTGCACTCCAGTATCTGCCTCGACAGCCCATCCACCAGCTCAAACACTTCATCGGCGTCCAAGACATCCCGGCCTGTTTTTTTGCCTTCGGTCTCCCTCGTCCAGCCCTCGAGCACGTCGGTGTTCATGAGCACGAGCTGCAGCTGCTGCTCGAGCCCTTCCATCTCCTCGACCATCTCGCGGACCCCGCGCACGAGTTCCTCTCCCCGGCCACGCAGATTGGCCTGGACGGAGAGGATGGCCTCCATCTCCGCCTCCTGAGCCGTGCGCAGGCCGGCCGCGTCGCGGTGCACGTTCTCCAGGATCTTGGCGACGGCGTTGCGGCGGAAGGCCTCGGCGGAATCCTCGGTCGGTCGCACCGGCTGCTGGATCTGCGGTGAGGGCGGGAACCCGCCGTAGGGGGACGGCAAGGAGGAATAGATCCGGGATTGCAACGGCGATGATGAAGAAAGGGAAGGGACGGGATCGGGATTTGGATTGGGAGGAGGGGGATTGGGGTGTACGGTGGTGACGGGACGGGAGTAGAGAGGGGGGTCGAGGCCGAAGAGGTGAGAGAGGGAGCGGACGAGATCGACGAGGTTGGAGGCCGGGAAGACCCAGGTGGCGAGGTAGGGGACGGCGGCGGCGCGGACGAGGCCGGAGGGTTCGACGAGGGGATGACCGGGTTTGACGAGCATGTCGCGCGTGGGGGTGAGGAAGACAGCGGGGGGGCGGCGGGGGTAGGTCTCGAGGAGCCACACCGCAGACGGGAGATTGTAGGCGGCGCCGCGGTAGACGATGGGGAGGGTGCCCTCGGCCTGGAGGAGGTGGGAGGAGCGGCCATCGTCGTGGGTGAAGGTGGCGGCCCGGGGGCGGAGAGAGGGATAGGCCTCGGCGAGCGCCACCAGGTGCTGCCGGATCAGCCACTTGGCGTCCTCCGCGTAGGGGAGCGCCGCCGGGCCGCGCTGCGACAGGGCGGTGCTCAGGTATTGCTGCACGTACTGGGAGCCCGGCTGCGAGGGACAAGCCATCGGAGACGACGACGACGACTCCTTCTACTCTTGATCTTGTGATGGAGGGCTGTGATTTGCTCTGAGGTCAACAAGATCCGGTCATCGTCGTCACCTCGCACCCACGTCTCCTCCTTTTCTTTCCCTTCTTTTTGCTTCGGCGAGGGTCGGTTTGTTTGCTTTCGTCGTAAGTTTTGGCGTGTCATTGGCAGTTTCAATCAAACACTCTTTTATTTTCTTTATTTATTTCTATTCACAATAATAAATTAAATACATATCTAAAATAAACAAATATATCCCTCCAAAGTTAATGACTAATGATTTCATATATTTTGCTTTAAACTAAACCTTTCCTTTGGAAGCGTAAAAACTAAAGAATTATATATTTAAGGAGTCAATAAATTTTCTATTCGACAAAAGAAATTATAGATTCATTTTTTTTCTATTTTTTCCGTTTCTTTAACTACACAAAATTGTTCTTAATTTTTTTTTATTTTTAGCTTGACTTTTCTCCGACCAAATTTATATATTTTCTTTTGCTAACATTCGGACTAATTAAATAATATCTTATATAATTAATTATTTGTATCGTTTTGATTCTTATACTTTCAAATGTTAGATTATGATTCGTCTAAAAATAAAATATTTAATCTTATTTTTCTTATATTATTATCTATATTGACGAAAATAACGTACGGTGATAAATTGAAATGAGATAACATTAAACTTTATGATATTTATAATATAAAAGTAAATATTCTACTTTTATAAATATAAAATTTTAATATAATTTTTAAAAATATATTAATCGAGATACTAAATATAATTAATTATAAAAATAATATATAATTAGTCTCCCAATCCGTCGATTCTATGTTATTATGAGGCTTCTCTGACCCTTGGATTTGATCAAAGCTGTATGAAGCACCTCATCAACCTCAGTGGACGGTGCCTGATCTGCACCATGACCACAGCTTCAACTCTGGCTGGCAGAACAAGAAATCCATCCCAACTCTTCACAGTTCTTAGTCTACTGTGGTAAGAAGAACATGCAATCGGTGCGGAGAACAAAGGGAGTATCACGCCATTTGAGTTACTATGGAAATGGAACACAGCCGATGCAACTATAAGTAGCAGCTACTGTGGTCTTCCAGTCCCTGCATGGCTGCTGCTTTGGGTTCTGAAAGTGAGGGTTGCAGGAAGCTGAACACTCGCAGATGTTCAGTTTCCTCCAACATCTCACCTTCAATGGCTCAAGAAAATTCCAACAAAGTGGCGATTTGAATGTGAGAATTGGAGGAAATCAAAGCAATTGCAATCAAACATTGGCTTGGTTTCCTCCAATATCTCACCTTCAGTGCTCCACGGAACTGTTCGATCTTACTCATCTTCTCATTTAGCCTCAATCGTTTAAGCGATCAATTACAGTTCGTTTGATACTTAGTTTTCGACTATTTAGAATCATAAATCTTGCATTATTAAGGGTAGGATCGCTGCTAATGTTTTTATGGAGGGTTTTCTGCTTTGACACCCATCTAGAAATTGAAACAAAGAAACAGTTCTAACAATATCAAAATGTACAATTGAAGCATGAGGCCTCAGCAGTTTTTTTTTTTTTAACATATCTAATCATTTTATACTCCCATTTTGCTCCCGTAGATTGGTATATACGCTCAACATGTCCTCTGACATTCCAATTACTATTCCCATAGAAAACCGTAGTACCTTTTCCTCTATAGGCCTTATTTCTATCAATACTATCACTTTCATCCCCTTCAAATTATCCAAAGGTGGTAACTACACATCATGATGTGCTCAATCCTCTAATCTACTATTTGGCTATGATCTTCTAGGCTTTGTTGATGGTTCTTTTTGTTGTCTACCGACGATGCTCAACATCCCAAGCGCATCCAATCCAGTACCAAATCCGGACCACAAACTATGGTTACGCCAGGATAGTCTCATCCTTCAAGCAATTCAAGCCTCGGTCGTTGGATCCATCGCCCCACTCATTTCTTCATGTGACACTACTGTCGAAGCTTGGTGTAAGTTGCAAACTACCATAGCCAATCGTTCCCGCACTCGCATACTTAGTCTCCTATCCAGTCTCATGAATATCAAACAAGAGGGAAGTACTATTGTTGATTATCTACACAACATAAAGATTATCATCGATAACTTGGCATTGATAGGTCATTCCCTCAGTGACGAAGAAGTTACTGTCCATATCCTTAACAGCCTAGGAGACGAGTATAAGGAATTGGCAGCAGTAATACGGGCACGTGATTCACCAGTGTCATTTGAAGAACTCTATGATAAGTTGACTGACTATGAGATATATCTCAAGTGTGAGGACAGGTTGCCAAGACCATCCATTACAGCTCAAGTCAATCAAAATCCTAAGAAGAAGAGCAACCGATACAATAAGGGCTCCAAACAAATCTCTCCTCCTCAACCTTCTCAACATTTCGATTGCAACCATCAAGGTGGTTACTTCAATTATCCTCATCACTAGTGTCCTGATCACACAAATCAACAAAGAGTTATCTGTAACTATGTGACAAAGTTGGCCACTCTATAAAAGTCTGTAGAACTTCACCTAGACTTCCTCCTCTGTCGCATTGGCCTCACGCAAATCTTACAACTACTTCGGCTGCTGGTGATCAAAATTGGATTGTGGACTCTAGCGCATCTCATCACATCACCTCTAATTTACAAAACTTGTCCATCCACAATGACTATGGCGAAAGCAAAGACATCATCATTGGTGACGGTAACGGACTCCCCATTACTTTCTACAATGCTTAATTCACATAGTACTTCGTTTACGCTAGATGATGTTTTGTGTGCACCCCACATCAAACAAAACCTCATTTATGTTTCTCAATTCTGCAAATAGAATTATACCTCAATTGAATTCTTTTCAGACTCCTTTCTTGTCAAGGATTTGAGCACAGGGGCATCCTTGGTCCGAGGCCAGAGTAAAAATAATATTTACGAGTGGCCGTCAGTTCCACAAATCACCCAACCCACTGCCTACTCTTCGGTCGCAGCTCTAATTGACGTGTGACATCGTCATCTTGGTCATCCCTCAACTTTTATTCAGCAAAAATTATTTTTCCGTTATTCTCTTCTTACACTTAAAACCAATAACATCATAATTCATTTTGATGCTTGTTTAAGTAATAAAAGTTATAGACTTCTCTTTGGAAAATCCTCCATATCCTGTTCTAAACCCCTTGAGGTTGTTTACACTGATGTTTGGGGCCCCACTCCAATCATTTCCTTTAACAAATTCAGATTTTATGTTATTTTCGTAGACTATTTCATCAAATACACATGGTTATACCCTCTTCACCATAAATATGAAGTTTCAACAGTCTTTATCAACTTTCGAAGATTTGTCGAGAACATTTTTTAGTCTAAAATTAAGATTGTTTACTCTGATGGTGGCGACGAATATCAAGCCCTTAGATCCTGCATATCTGCTTGTGGTATACAACACCTCAAGTCACCTCCACACACTCTTCAACTCATCGGCTCTGCTGAACGCAAACATCGATATATAGTTAAAATTGGTCTCACACTCCTACACCAAGCCTCTATACCACCAACTTTTTGGACTGCAGCATTTCAAGTTGTCGTCTACCTCATTAATCGTATGCTCACTCCGGTCCTCGAGTACGAGTCGTCATTTGAAAAATTATTTCATAAATCCCTAAACCTTCAAAAACTCAAAATGTTTGGTTGTCTATGTTATTCATGGTTGCGTCCATATGTCTTACATAAGATAACATCAAAATCTAAATCTTGTGTTTTCATTGGATACTCCATTGACCATAATGCCTTTCGATGCTATGAACCCCAATCTTGAAAAGTCTTTACATCCTGTCATGTTATTTTTATAGAGACTACCTTTCCATTTCACAACCCTGAGTCTCCTACTGTGTGACCTACTCCATCACATATACATCACTGGAGTACGCAATCAATCTCATCAATCGAGTCTTTCGTAATATCATCCAGTCTTTCTCCTCAAGATCTACACTCTCTCCTCCCAGTGCAACAGTTCCTTACCCCCTCCATTGTGCCTCTCCCTTCTTCACTAGGTTCCCCTACAACTGAAGGCATTCTTTCATAATCACAATTGCTACATTTATCCTCTCCTGGGATCAATGACACTGAAGTATCTCAACCTCCACCACCCATACCTACAACACACCCTATAGCCCCTAAACATCCAATGACTACACGATCCAAAAGTGGTGTCTTTAAACCATGACAAATCATTGACCTACATATCATCACAACATCCTCGCTAGAGAACACTAAACCTACCACAATTACTCAAGCCTGAAAATCTTCATACTGGCGTAAAGCCATGTGTGAAGAATATGATGCACTCCTCCATAATTCTACATGGACCCTTGTACCCTCTCATCCCACACAAAACATCGTTAGGTGTAAGTGAGTCTTTCAAATTAAGCAGAACCCAGATGATCCGTAGTTAGATATAAAGCACGTTTAGTGGTCAAAGGGTTTCATCAACGACCTGGTGTTGACTTCACAGAGACATTCAGCCCTGTTGTTAAACCCACAACAATTCGACTTATTCTAAGTTTGGCCATCTCACGAGACTATCATTTACATCAACTCGACGTTAACAATGCCTTTCTACAAGGGACCCTAACTAACGAAGTCTTCATGTAGCAGCCTCCTGGCTTCATTCACCCTTAATATCCAAAGCATGTTTATAAACTACAAAAAGCTATTTATGAACTTTATCAGGCTCCAAGAGCTTCGTACACCGAACTTAGCTCGTTTTTGGCATCAATTGGCTTCATCAACTCCAAGTCTGATAAATCCTTATTTCTCCGTCACCAAAGTGGAAATATAATATATCTTCTGGTATACATGGATGATATTATTATCACAAGCAATAATCCTATGGAAATCAAGGTATTCCTCAAGCATTTAGCAGATCGATTCTCCCTTAAAAATCTAGGAACCTTGAGCTATTTTTTGGGAGTGAAAGTAACATACACATCTTCCGGGCTCTTTCTATCACAACGAAAGTATATTCAAGATCTACTATCTAAAACGAATATGCAAGATTCAAATGCAGTTACAATACCTCTGTCTTCTAGTGAGTCACTCAAACTTTATGATGGAAGCCCTACTACAGACCTGACTCAATACCGTCAAGTCCTTGGCTCCTTACGGTACTTATCTCTCACCCGTCCAGATATCTCATTTGCGGTCAATAAATTATCCTAGTTCATGCATCGACCATCTACTATGCATTAGTCTGCAGTCAAACTAATCTTGCGGTATCTTCATGGGACTATCAATCATGGCCTCTTTTTCCACAAACACTCCCCACTTCATCTCCACGACTTTGTCGATGGTGATTGGGTAGGGAATTTTGATGATAGAACATCCACATCGGGGTATATTCTCTTTTTTGGATCTAATCCAATCAGTTGGAGTTCTAAGAAGCAAAAGGCAGTTGCACGTTCTACAACTGAAGCTGAACACCATATCATAACCATCGCTGCTGTAGAACTCAATTGGGTCACGAATCTCCTCAAGGAACTTGACATCAACATCACCTCTACTCCTACAATATATTATGATAATGTCGGAGCCACTTATCTATGTACTAATCCAGCATTTCACTCACGCATGAAACACATAGCCATCAACTTTCACTTCGTGCGAGAACTGCTAGTCATAGGTGCCCAGCAAGCCAATCACGTGAGTGATGGCACGTGTGACTTGATACAGAATCTTTTTGCTTATTATATTTTAGCGTATATCACTATATAACTATTACATAAATGCATATATATATTGTGATGCCCTTGGATTTGTGCAATGGGAATCGGATCGTGATGAGATCACGATAATGAGATCGATTCACCTTTAAACACATATCCTAAATAATCCCGGTCATAGGTTACTCGAGAGGGACATCATGATAACCGGACAGACTGGTATGCTGTATACCCGTTTATATGATGGATGCAGCTGGTCTCATAGCTGCTCGTGTAGGGACACTAGGGATACAGTACAGATGCTCATTGGAGAATGAGTTCACTGATTGATCTGATTACGGAATGCTAGATGGTTGATGATGCCTTATTGTAAGATAGTGATTCCGTAGTCCTAGTGGTGTATTTGGTCCTTAGACTTGAGACACCAAGGATGTCCTGTATGAGTGCTCCACTCTTTGATACCAGACTTATAGGTTTGGCTGTCCCAGATCTAGTACAATTGGTCATTGGGAGTGGTAGTTAACCTTACGAGGGCTATTGAGTGTCGATAGAGGATCATCCACTCTCGACGTCATGAGAGGAATATCCCATATGTTCTTGCTCAAACAAATCCCTAGCCAGGGTCATTCGGGTTGAGAGAGAAAGAGTTCTCCGGGAGAATCCGATTAGAGCGAGACTCGAGTAGAAATCGTATGGGTTTGACAACACCATGCTCGATATACGGTCTCTGGGATATTAGATGGATGAGGGACTATAGGTACACGGTAACTGGTGACAGACAGGTCTAATGGATTGGATTCCCCTATATCGTCTAGGGACTACGGCGTAGTGGCCTAGTATGTCCGTAGTCGATGAGTCGAGTGAATTATTATATAAATAATAATTCACTGAGTT
Source organism: Musa acuminata AAA Group (assembly GCF_036884655.1). Taxonomy (NCBI): domain Eukaryota; kingdom Viridiplantae; phylum Streptophyta; class Magnoliopsida; order Zingiberales; family Musaceae; genus Musa; species Musa acuminata. Next base: position 36,591,514 of record NC_088351.1, on the reverse strand, counting down.
AGAAGGAGTTCTGATAGGTATGACTCACAGCCAGCTCGATATTGGGCCTAGAGGGTCACACACATATGGTAGGCATTACGATGAGTAGAGGTTTGGATATGAGATATCCGACAGAGCCCTTGTCTTATTGGATGCAGATCCAATACCCATTAGGGGAAGACCCATTAGGGTTTGACAGGAGACCTCTATAAATAAGAGGGATTCAGAGCCTCATAGGCTAGAGCCTTTGCTTGCTTCTCCTGTTCTCCTCCCCTCTCCACCTCAGAGAGAAGGACGTTTGACCTCCTTCACCCTCTCCTAAGGATCTGTAAGGAAACAGAGATATACGATCTCCCTAGGTAACACAATCTACTCTATACGCAATTTTAAGTTTAGCGGATTTTGCGCACCAATCTTCGCATAACGACGAACATCTCTTTGGAAATCGAGGATTTTGTTTTCTTGTTCTTCCGCTGCGCATATGATGTCGCCCCCAAGATTTTCCAACAAGAACAAGTTGTCAGACATTAACTACATGTTTTTCATGTACATATGACTGATCAACTAACGGATTCTCTCACAAAACCTCTCACCCACAACTCGCTTTCATCACATCGATCCAAGATCGACATGATAACAGAAGCACCGTCTTGCGGAAGCATAATAACAGTCAAGATCTTCCGTGATAACAACCTTAACAATAGATCTCCCCAACTCTGTTGAAGAGATATCGTAAATCTGTTGAAAAAAATCCTCTTTATTGAGAAAAATTGTATAAATAGGAAGTATTGTATTATTTTAAATTAATACAATCTCTTCTTTATATTTTATTTCTATCACTGTGAAGCTACCTTTGGACCAAATGAGGTGTATGTGGAAATGGCAGAGGCAAGTCTTTGGATAAGTCTTGTGACCAAAGGCTACAGAGTGCGTGTTGGGGTACCGCTTCTCATCTGTTGCTATCTGTGTGACACAAATGTTTATACTGCTCATTAGTCACCAAATAATTCCTCAAGGACAAGACCAGTCAAGAGTGGCGCTTCCTTCTCTCTCTCTCTCCTCTGTCTATTCAGCGTATAGTCGTGACAATTCTGATAGTTGTATGTCTCCTTCACTTGTAGGAAAAGTATCTTAAGCCTCTGCCATCTTTCCACCACTTTTATTTGGGTTTCCTTGTGTTGTAAGTCCAAAGAATAAGTAAAGTAGTATATATATATATATATATATATATATATATATATATATATATATAAGAGGATCCTCCTTATTTCACAAGTCTTACACTTACTACATTATGATGCAGAACTAATTTAGTTTATATTTTTATTTTGATAAATTTAATTAGTTTAAAAATATTTTTTTATAAGATGTGCTATATATATATATATATATATATATATATATATATATATATATATATATATATATATATATATATATATATATATATATATATATATAATAATAATGCTTATCATTAAGATATTATCAAGAGATGAAGATTATTTCTTGAATTAAGTCAAAAGCATTATTTTCTTCTATATTTGATTTGATGTGATTATAATATTTCTCATTCTACTTGAATCTATATAAAAAGGGATTAAAATATTATAATACATCAATCGTCGGATAGTTATCTATTTTTTCTATATTTATATTTTTATTATTAAAAAATATGTTATTACTCATCATACATCACATAATTTGATGATAATATATCATGTCCACTTATTAAGGGTTAAAAAAATAAAAATCAATTTGATAATTTTTTTATATACAAATACTGATCTCGTCCTAACCATAAACCAAACTCACTTATTTGGGTTCATTTGACACAATTTGGAAGTTTTAACTAAAGACTTTTATTGCTGACAACAAAAATCCTAAGATCAAATCTACCTTCTCCATTTATAATTTTTTTAAAAAATATTTTATTGAAACTAAAATATATATTATGTAATCTTTCCATTCAATTAATAATAATACTAATAATAATAATAAATGTCGCTGTACCTGCCGTAGAAGTAAAGGGTCTCGGGTTGTAGCAGTCCAAGTTGTCTCCGTAGCTCACCCCCAGCAAGTCGCAGTACCTCTTGTAGAAGCCGATCCTATCCGCCACCCTGGCATCGGACCCATTCCCGCACTCCAACGCTCCATTGATGATGTTGGTGGTGACACCGTAGCCCGGAAGCCTTCCGGCCGCCCGGTCGGCGTTGGATGGCGTCCACCTCCCGGTTATCGCGTCGTGGCACGACGGCATAGGCGACTGAGGAGTCATCCAGAACCACAGAGCCGTCTTGAACGAGATGGTCGCGTCGGTGGCCACCAGGTCTGGTTTGTTGAGCAGGTCGGAGCCGATGGCTCTCCCAGCCGGCCCGTAGTTGTAGTTGCTGCACGCAGAACACATCGGATTGTTCCGTTAGAAAGGCCATCGTTGTGAACTCGATCGCGGCGATGAACTGTAAAAGTATGACTTACTATGAGATTTGGATGGGGCCTCGGCCGTAGTACTTCTTGCCTGCAGCGCACGGCCACTGCGAGTTGGCGACGCAGTAGTCCGATGAGGGGTTCTGTTCCTGGACGTAGCAGTAACCCCACGCGTACGGACCATCGGGCGCCGTCGGCCACCCACCTGCGAAACCCCATGCATTCAGCTCTCTATCCATAAACTGTTGACGAGCCTTGGGAGCTGTACGAATTACCTGTCGTCTCGTGAGACGTCTGCGCCAAGAAAGCCGCGATCTCTCTCTTCTTCGTGGCGTCGTCGCCGGTCGTCCCGAACCCGCTGAAGGAGTTGGCGGCGGAGATGAAGGCGGTGTACGTGTAGAAGCCGTTGCCGGGGCAGGCTGCGTCGTTGCGATGCTTCAGCATCTGCTCGAAGAGGGAGGAGCTGATGATCGAGCCAACGCTGCCACCGCCGAGCGACGATAACAGGGTGAAGATGACCAACAACAACAAGGCCTTCATCCTCGTTAGCAGTGCTGGTGGTGGTGTGGGTGGGAGGTGGTGCTTATATAGAGAAATGGACTATGTTGAAAGGTCTTTTGCCGTTCGTTGGCTGTCTTCGTCGAAGGAAATGCTTCCTGCCCGCTGTGAAGCTTCCTTTGCCCAAATGAGGTGCACATGGGAAATCGCAGACGCAAGTCTTTGGACAAGTCTTGTGACGAAAGGCTACAGAGTGCGTGTTGGGGTACCGCTTCTCATCTGTTGCTATCTGTATGACACAAATGTTTCTACTGCTCATTAGTCGACAAATAATTATATATATATATATATATATATATATATATATATATATATATATATGTATATATAGCTTATCATTAAGGATATTATCAAGTGAGGAAGATTATTTATCGGATTAAGTCAAAATCACTGTTTTCTTCTATATTATAATACATCAATAGACGGATAGTTATCTATTTTTTTCTCTATTTATATTTTTATTATTAAAAAATGTTATTACTCATCATACATCACATGATTTGATGATGATATATCATGTCCATTTATTAAGGGTTAAAAAAATAAAAATCAAGTTGATAATTTGTTATATACAAATACTGATCTCATCGTAACCATACACCAAACCCACTTATTAGGGTTCATTTGACACATTTTGGAAGTATTAACTAAAGACTTTTATCGCTGACAACAAAAATCCTAAGATCAAATCTACCTTCTCCATTTATCTTTTTTTAATATTTTATTAAAATTAAAATATATATTATATAATATTATCATTTTAATTAATTAATTAATTAATTAATTAATTAAAAAATTAATAATAATAATAATAATACTAATAATAATAATAATATTTAAGCAAACAGAATTGAAGTGCGTTTGAAAATGAATTTCTTTTTAAACGTGAATCGGGAGACTGATCCTTAGTTTCCGCCGATCGATGCCGGCGGCCGAATGGTCAGTCAATATAAGATAAGAACTTTCTGCACAGTGCTGGAATTATGTTGATGAGGGTGACATTGAACTTAATGGTCCAGCTTGATTAATTGCTTAGAAAGTCGAGCACATGAACATGTTGCCATCCTAGTCATCGTGCTTGTCCACATAATTTATTAGATATTTGGACCAACTAAAGTTCATCTCCATTATGTTAAGGTAAGTTATATTATGGCTTACTGGTGTCACTATAATCAATATGTTTACTAAAGTATCTCCAAAGAGAGATCGAAGAGGTCGAAGGTTTACGTCATATCTCATATACGAATGTTATGTGATAATTATATAGAAATTGAAACAATCTTGCAATTTTAAGGGTAGGGTCGCTGTTAATGTTTTTATGGAGGGTTTACTGCTTTGACACCCACCTAGAAATTGAAACAAAGAAACAGTTCTAACAACATCAAAATGTACAATTGAAGCATGAAATTTGTTGTCTAACATATTCTTCAAATTAAGTTATGTTATATGATTCTTAATACAATATTGATATCCTATAATTCCTGGTTGGTAGTTGTTAGTGAATCGTTACGTTGTGGTCGATGTCTCGTTGCGGCTCGATTCAGTCTCCGATGTACAACGTTGCCCATGTGGATGCTCGAGTGACAAGGGCGAGCGTCGGGTTGGGTTCGAGCCTCATCCCCCGAGTGTTGTCTTTTCTCTTAGCGAGTGGCTTATTCTCCGTCGCTGAGCTCTTGCACGCAAGTCAAGGTTGATAGGAGGATTTCTCGACTTGATCGCTCTGAACCTTAAGTTAATTTTTGATAGAATAAAAGAGAGTTAGGTATTCGAAGTGCCTCCCCTTCCTAATTAGGGAGGGTTAGCTTTTATACCTAAAAGGATGAGTTGATCGTACGAGATCAATTTAATGTGATCGACTCCTCGAACGGTTGACTTAAGTTTCTATACGAGCGTGCGACCGACCTGCATAGATCGATGTCACGCGGTGTCGTTTCGAGCTTTCCGAAATGACTATATTGAAATGATGTTTGTCTTCCTAGATCCACGTGAGCAATGTCAAAATATATCATATCAATAGTGATTAAATATAAATTTAAAAAATGATACAAGAATTTTGTAGTTCATACAACACTCTATGGAGATTAAAAATATATGATGATAATAAAAAATAAAAGACTGTTGAATTAACTCGAATTTAAATCAAAATTCAAATCCTTTGTACATCCTCTCATATAGGCATCAAATATTTTTCCTCTTATACTCATAGTTATAAAAGAATAAATCATAGTTCTTAAGAATTTATTTTGGTACTTGAAATCATTTTCCTTGAACTAACCTTTTTCTCTAATTAAATACTACCTACTAACACTAACATTTTTATATTGTCTATCTTAAATAAATCTTTTAAGGGAACACTGAATATATTTTTTATGGACAGTCTCAATATTTTTCTGATTCAAGTACGTGGGTGGCATGAAGAACAGAGTTGACTCTTGGGTTGACCATTCTCCCCTGACGTGCTTCCATGTTGTCACGTATACCGGTAAGAACTTGGGAAGATGCCTCGACGTGGAAGCCACTCAAAGGGCAGCATGCAATAATCTTTTCATGAAATTGGAGGTAGCTTTTGCACGAGACTGCAACGAGATAGGATACTGCAATATAAACAATGTTGGAAATCTCGAGGATATCTGATGGTAAATGAAGAAGATGCAAATTAATTGCGATTCATGAAATATATCATACGTTGATCTGCCGAATGTTAACCGTACGATTACTTCTCTCTCAGTGGAAGCATCCTTTGTTGACCATTTCTCGTATTAAGAATTATCTAAGAATATGTTGTTTATTGCATTCACCAACAAAGATATCCATGGAAATGATGATTAATGAAACTGAGGAAAGAGTACAATGCAAATACGTGCCCATAGTAATTCCTAATTTATTGTTTTATAAAAATCATAGTCAAACGAAAAAAAAATCCTTCGCTTGTTAGATCATATATTTTTTAATAAATTATAATAAATCAATAAACTCGAATGACTGTTTTAACATAACATACATTTGATTATTATTTTTAATGAGAACTAATTAAGAGCTTTAGTTAAATCTTATTGGTATCTCAATCTTTAGACTTAAAAAATGTATATTTAACTATTTATAGTTACAAAAATAAAATATATTTTATCATTGATTTTATAGATAAAAATATAAAAATAATAAAAAATATATAATTTTAGTATTTCGGTTGATGATACACCCGATGGTGTTATCATCTACCATTACTAGTTGAAATATTAAAATTATTATTTTATCTATTATTTTTATATTTTTATCGATAAAACCAATGATATTAAGATAAATAAAGATATATATTTTTATTTTTATAATAATAAAAAATTTAATATAAAGATTAAGATTTTACTTTGGGGGGGGGGGGGGGTAATATGTAATTGACCCCTCACGCCATGGGTTATTTTTCTTGTTTTGATAATATATTTTTCGATTGTTCTCTCTGTTTTCTTATAAATTAGTCATATAATTTAAATTTTAATTAAATATATGTTGGGACCATTTTGCATACGGCACAACTTGATCATTTGGTCTTACCAATGATTAATCCGATGCCACAACATAAAACAAGAATAGTAGTTGCCGAGGGAAAACATTAATTTGACACAAAAAGTAAAAACACTTTCATGACCACATGCATGCATACTCAAAAACAAATTCAATGCTGGTTTTTATTAGCACCAGCTTAGGAAAATAAAACACTTCTTTCTACATGAGATGAAGCATCTGACAGAAGAAACGTCTTGAGGGCACACTTTGGGTCGCACTCAGCTGTTCCTTTAAAGGAAGGTCAGTACATTGGGTGCTTATAAAGCAGCCTTTGGTGGGTCGAAATTGAATGCGGTTTACGGTCACATCAACCGTGTCATAAAATAAACCGAGAATTAACCCATTTGGCCGGTCCGACTCGTTAATTATATTGTTTATTAACAACATGGACTATAATACTCTTGATTTTGTATTTATTTTTTATATTATCAACACGTTTTTTTTCTTTTAGATCTGACCTTTTTTTATTTATGAGACAACTAATGCGATTTATTTTTTTATGTTTTGATTAATATTTTATTATTTTTTTGTAACATCCGAATTAATCAGTGTTTTATTGTGTTCGAGTCATATATGTTATTTGATAATTCTTTTTTATCATAATTTTTATACTTAAAAAATAAACATATATTTATTTTAAATAATATATAAATATATTTATTTTATTTTTTAATGTCCAATTAGTGATAATTACGTAAATGAAGACAGCAACCCCCTCCCACGTCGTTCGTCTCCCACGGAACCCAAAAGTCTTAGTTTTGTACACTCTATTATCCCTACCCACCGGCTTACCTGGTTATTTACTGAGAAAGATATGGGCCCCACAGTCATTGCATCTAATTTAACGAAGTAATTGGGCATCTAATTTCTTTGTCACCTGAGTCAAACGGCGCGTTTCCCACTACGTGACACGTATCACGAAACCCGCATCGTAACGATCTCTCGCGCGCATCAGATTTTTTATTTCCTAATATGCCCCTACCGCGTAAGGGTAAATTGGTCATATCGTAGCCGGTGTTCTGTTGCGCCTACCCAACAATCATTACGTACTCTGTTTATACGCCATCGGGATCGCCCCCCTCACTCGTTTATACGTCGTTGCGATAAGAAGCGCTTCTTCTTCAAGTATCCTAAAACCCCACGGAGTCGATGGGGGAATCCCGATGCCGATGACATGGGGAACGGCGACCACCACCGCAACCAGATTGCCGCGGCAGCCGCCCACGCCTCGAAGTGGACGGAGCGGCGGCCGGTGCTGGCCCTTCTCTCCGCTCTCCTCATCCTCGCTGGCCTACTCGCCTTGTCCTGCTCCCGCGGCGCCCCGCCGTTCTCCCTCTCCCCTCTCAGATCCCTCCCCCTCTTCCGCCCCGGCGAGCCCCTCCGCTCCTCCTCCGACGGAGACATCGCGCCGATGACCGAGGAGGGGAGGCGGAAGCGGGAGCTCGACCGGAGCAGGATCGCGATATGCCTCGTGGGCGGGGCGCGGCGGTTCGAGCTGACGGGGCCGTCCATCATCAGGTACCTGCTCGACGACTTCCCCAACGCGGACCTCTTCCTCCACAACCCACTCGACCAGGACTCGTACAAGCTCTCGCTACTCAATGGCGCGCCGAGGATCGCCGCCGTGCGCATCTTCACGCAGAGGCCGATCCCGACGACCGAGTCGCAAGAGAGGGTGCTTACAGCCAACGGCTCGCCCAACGGAATCCAGGTGAGGTCGATCTCCTTCTACCATCGTTCATAGTGCTCGTCCTTACGACGAAAAGGAACGCATATTTGGTCCGCATCTCTCGGATCTCGATATCTTCTGGTATCGGAAGATGCTATAGTTTGTTATTCTCTCCACGGTTTAACACGATCATTATTACTTGTTTCTTGGTGAGCATTTTATGATGCGATGGAAAGTACCGATGACTGCAACTTTAGATAAGCACCAAAAACTATGTGCAATACATCCAGTTTTACTTACTATGGTCGAGAAAACTTTAGATAAGCACCAAAAAGTACTGTTGAAGAGCTTATCCTATCTTTTACGTCATGTTGCACTAGTATTATTCTAGTACTGATTCGTCGTTCTTGTTGCAGGGTCTGTTGCAGTACTTCAACCTGGTGGAAGGTTGCCTGAGGATGATCAAGTCGCACGAATCTAACGGCAACTTCACCTACGATTGGATCGTCCGCACACGCGTCGACGGTTACTGGTCCGGCCCGGTCGACGTGAAGGCCTTCCGCAAAGGCGCCTACGTCGTCCCCTCCGGCTCCCGGTTCGGTGGCCTCAACGACCGGTTCGGCATCGGCGACCGTGCCACCTCCGAGTTCGCCCTTTCCCGCCTTTCCCTTATCCCTCGCCTCGACGCCGCCGGGTGCCGGCAGCTCAACTCGGAGTCGGCCTTCAAAGCGCAGCTGGCGATCTCGAAGGTGCGGTGTGAGGAGATTAGGGTTCCCTTTTGCGTGATGAGCGACCGGAGGTACGAGTTCCCGCCGAGCCGGTACGGCGTGCCGGTGGCAGCGATGCGGAGCAAGGGGCCGCTGAGCGGGGCCAAGTGCCGGCCGTGCGAGCCGGTGTGCGCCGGGCAGTGCGCGGCCGAGGTGGGGGCGGTGCTGGACCGCGGGTGGAGCTGGACCGAGTGGCGCAACGACAGCATGCAGTTGTGCGACGCCAGCGACGGGTGGGCTCCGGGGTGGGCGAACATGTTCGACCAATTTGCAGGGCCCGAGCTGGCGGCAGCGCGGAATAGGGTGGTGGCGCTGGATACGGCGACATGCGTAGACGACTTGGAGACCATGAGGAAGAAGGCGGGGAAATGGGATGCGCCGGCGGCGGACGAGATCTGCAAGCTGGGCGCATTATTAACCCGTACAAACTCGACAGTTTTGTAGACTTGGTTTTTGGCAGGAAGCAGCAGGAAAATGGCACATTTCTTTGCAAGTAGAATTCACATTATTGTATAGAAACAGAAGTTCAATTTGGTACTGTACTCTTATCGGGTAGACTCCTAGTAGGGAAAGTGTTCGACTAATGATAAGGATTGGGTTGGTGGTCACTGTCGAAGGTTGCGGCGTTTGGAAGACAATTACCATCTGTGGGGATTATGGTTGGAGAAAAGAGTAGCTTCATATATCAAAGCCGGCAAAAAGAGAAATATTAGGTGGGCTAAATGCCCTTTTTTCCCTTTGGACAAGTGTGATTGATAACACCTCGTTCTAACTTAAAATTACTTGTGTAGTCCCCCGTATCGGCCCGATTTCTCGATCCAATTAAACATATATACATATATCAATTTCACTTATAAGGTATAACATTATTCGGATCTCTTGAGAGCGTACACAGAACACCTTAACTGCATCAAATTCCTTTGGGTTGTTATTGGCATGGAAGACATTCCAATGGGTGTGGTGGCAATGAAGCGGAGGTTTAAATTATTTAGGGAGGAAATTATCACGTCATATCCGCTTAATTAATACTGCAAAATAAGCGTACATGATAGATTATTAGTTACTTTAATCTTTAATGTATGTTGTAATCGGGTGAATAATGTAAACTTAGTAGTTCCAGAAATCGTTAGTGGCCAAAGTGCTGATGCTACTCTGGACTCATTAATATTCGTGCCTTGCTATAAGATTACGTGATTCGTGGTCGTAAGATGATGACGGCAAGCTCACAGATGACGACATGGTTTCTGCATGGGCGGTTGCGGGTGTTAGGTTTCCACGGTCACTATCTCGACCGTGGAAAGAAAAAGGAAATTTCCCATGATTCACGCAATTTCCCATGATTACGATCTCGACCTCGTGATCTCAAGCGTCACGATCTCGACCTCGTGACTCACACAATTTCCCATGATTACCGTATAGTTCATTTGAAGCCTTTATCAAAAGCAAATAAATAGCCCTAAAGCACTTGTAAATACAAATAATTTGAACGACGACCTGTTAGTCGTATAACACACGACGGATAGAAGAGATTGTTGAATGGTTCTTCTACAGAAGAGAATGTTGTGAAATGTAATCTCGTGACCAGTGTAATCAATTGACATTTCTTCTTATAATTATTATGACATCCAATTCAAGGTTTTGATTTTAAACGATAAGATAAGAGATTGACTAATAATCCTTTATTATTATTCGAAGCATTAACAACTCAGCCAAATTTCATAAGCTTCTTCAATTGAATGATAATTTTGGAAATTGAGATGGCATTTGTCCTAACGGATCTACAAAAATGGTGCTCGGTTGTATATATATATATATATATATATATATATATATATATATATATATATATATATATATATATATATATATATATATATATATATATATATATATATATATATATCGATGTTTGTTAAAACGGAACATCGATTTGACTTGCACTAAGCCATTTAGGTACTGCAAGATATTTGATGACGTTTGATGGATGCATCTGACAACGGTCAACGATGATTGTGGGCCATGTACTTGGTTCAGCTTAGATTTTATTGAAGACTTCCTCCGCAACTTCTACAGTCAACTCACGGAGTCGCTATCTCAGTAATAGCGTTTATTGCGTTATTACATGGATTCGTCACAGTAGTCTCGGACTAAGTAAAGGGTTTCTGGTTGTAGCAGTCCAAGTTGTCTCCGTAGCTCACCCCCAGCATGTCGCAGTACTTCTTGTAGAAGCCGATCCTATCCGCCACCCTGGAATCGGACCCTTTCCCGCACTCCAACCCTCCATTGATGATGTTGGTGATGACACCGTAGCCCGGAAGCCTTCCGGCCGCCCGGTCGGCGTTGGTTGGCTTCCAACTCCCGGTTATCACGTCGTGGCACGACGGCTTGGGCAACTGAGTAGTCATCCAGAACCACAGAGCCGTCTTGAAGGAGATGGTCGCGTCGGTGGCCACCAGGTCTGGGTTCTTGAGTAGGTCGGAACCGATGGCTCTCCCGGCCGGCCCGTAGTTGTAGTTGCTGCACGCAGAACACATCGGATTGTTGCGTTAGAAAGGCCATCGTTGTGAACTCGATCGCAGCGATGAACTGTAAGAGTATGGCTTACTATGAGATTTGGATGGGGCCTCGGCCGTAGTATTTCTTGCCTGCAGCGCACGGCCACTGCGAGTTGGCGACGCAGTAGTCCTTTGGGGGGTTCCGTTCACTGATGAAGCAGTAACCCCACGCGTACGGGCCATCGGGCGCCGTCGGCCACCCACCTGCCAAACCCCATGCATTCAGCTCTCTATCCATAAACTGTCGACGAGCCTTGGGAGCTGTACGAATTACCTGTCGTCTCGTGAGACGTCTGCGCCAAGAAAGCCGCGATCTCCCTCTTCTTCGTGGCGTCGTCGCCGGTCGTCCCGAACCCACTGAAGGAGTTGGCGGCGGCGATGAAGGCGTTGTACGTGTAGAAGCCCTTGCCGGGGCAGGCTGCGTCGTTGCGATGCTTCAACATCTGGTCGAAGACGGAGGAGCTGATGATCGAGCCAACGCTGCCATCGCCGAGCGACGATAACAGGGTGAAGATGACCAACAACAACAGGGCCTTCATCCTCCTTAGCAGTGGTGGTGGTGGTGTGGGTGGGAGGTGGTGCTTATATAGAGAAATGGACTATGTTGAGAGGTCTTTTGCCGTTCGTTGGCTGTCTTCGTCCAAGGAAATGCTTCCTCCCCGCTGTGAAGCTACCGTTGCCCAAATGAGGTGCACGTGGGAAATCGCAGACGCAAGTCTTTGGATAAGTCTTGTGACCAAAGGCTACACAGAGTGCGTGTTTGGGTACCGCTTGTCATCTGTTGCTATCTGTGTGACACAAATGTTTCTACTGCTCATTAGTCGACAAATAATTCCCCATGGAAAAGACCAGTCAAGAGTGACGCTTCCTACTCTCTCTCTCTCTCTCCTCTTTTTCTTCAGCGTATAGTTATGGCAATTCTTATAGTTGTGCGTCTCCTTCGGAAAAGTTTCCTTCAGCCTCTGCCAACTTTCCGCCACCTTAATTTGGGTTTCCTGCCTTGCGTTGTACGTCCAAAGAATAAGTAGTATATATATATATATATATATATATATATATATATATATATATATATATATATATAATAATAATAATAATAATAATAATAATAATAACGCTTATCATTAAGGATATTATCAAGAGAGGAAGATTATTTCTCGAACTAAGTCGAAAGCATTATTTTCTTCTATATTTGATTTGATGCGGTTATAATCTTTCTCATTCTACTTGAATCTATATAAAAAGGGATTAAAATATTATAATACATCAATCGACAGATAGTTATCTATTTTTTCTCTATTTATATTTTTATTATTAAAAAATATGTTATTACTCATCATACATCACATGATTTGATGATGATATATCATGTCCATTTATTAAGGGTTAAAAAAATAAAAATCAAGTTGATAATTTTTTTATATACAAATACTGATCTCATCGTAACACCATAGACCAAACCCACTTATTAGGGTTCATTTGACACATTTTGGAAGTATTAACTAAAGACTTTTATCGATGACAACAAAAATCCTAAGATCAAATCTATCTTCTTCATTTATTATTTTTTTAATATTTTTATTAAAATTAAAATATATATTATATAATTTTATTATTTAAATATGATTAAAATGCTTATTAGAAAATGAATTTATGCCGATCGATGTGGATGGGGACGGTGTTGATGAGCATGACATTGAATTTAATTCAATCATCTTATTTGATTCCAGCTTAATTGATTACTTGGAAAGTCAGCATATGAACATGTTGCCATCCTGGTCATCGTGCTTGTCCACCTAATTTATTAGATATTTGGACCAACTAAAGTTCATCTCCATCATGTTAAGGTAAGTTTCGATCATTAATTCGATGTAGCGAACATAATTCGATTAGGTTTATTCTTTTAGTGTTATTGTATGTAAAGGAGGGGAAGAAGTTATGTTTTCAGAATCACAGCTTTGATTATGACCATCGTGTTATCGTTTATTCATTTTGAACAAAAACTAGTAATGAGATTTGATAAGTTTGAAATGATAATATATTTGAAGAGATTGTTTTATATAATATTTGTTTTTAGTAGTAAATTTTAGTTATTTAAGTTATATTATGACTTACTATAATATGTTTACTAAAGCATCTCCAAAGAGAGATCGAAGAGGTTGAAGGTTTAAGTCATATCTCATATACCAATGTTATGTGATAATTATATAGAAAAAATAGATTAAAGTGACAATGGTGGCGAAGGGCTTAAGTGATAAGAATTTGGAAATAATATTTGTGCCTCCCAATTTTAATATTACATAGTACCTCTCTTCTTTTGAATGTTTTAATCTTTATTTCTATTGATAAGTATTCCATAAACTCATATTATTTATTTGATCTTTATTAATCTCGACCCATCCCTTCTTGTTTATAGGCGTCCATTGCCGACTAAGTCTCGGCTTGTCTCCGTCGACTACGTCTTACCCAGCTCACTGCTTCCACGTGGTCGAGCTAATCTCACAGAAGCCCCAAGCCGTGCCCCACGATTCTCCTATGGCACAACTCCTTTAGTGGCAGAGAATGATATAGCATATTTTGACATCCACCCCACATGACATGTCAGCTACCACAGCAGACTCGGCGTGGTATCCCTAAGCCGACGTATTGTATCGAGCCAACTTAGTACCATGAGCCCGAGGCCAACCAACCACTTGGCGTCGTCCCTCTGCACCCGCTTTGCTCGAGGTTGTACATGATAACGCAATCGTGTATTGGGCCATACAGGAGGTAGGAAGCAATGTTAAATGAGATTGAATTGAGTGTTTGCACCCAACATATGGGTCGGCTGCTTGCAGCGTCAACAGGAATTAAACACTCGCGTACGATGATGACCGGGGATCATTAAAGCTACTATGCATGATCACATATAGGAATAGGTATAAAAGCGACCCTAGGAACAGTGTTGGGGTCGAACCTCATACACATACACTCCAACACTTGCTCGTTCAAATATCGAATGGGTCGAGTCGGGAATCCCCTTCCCAATTTCGACCTATATGTAGGTGCACCTAACAAACAACTAAAAGAGTGTTAGGACTCTAGCTAGGAGGGTCCTAATTGAGAGGGACATTCATATAAAACCTACCTAAGTCAACCCCTATTAAGAGGTGAAGATATCGACTAGGGTTAGAAGGTTGTTTCTTAGAGAAGAATTAGGAGTTGTAAAGGAATAAGAGTCTCGAGTATGAGTCCTATTAGGAGTTAGGGTTTAGAAGCCCTATAAATAACCATGTATTCCTCCTCTTTTCATAAGCAATAGATGAATCTTTTATGCAGCCTTAGAGCAGCAACTTGGATGGAGGAACCCCTATAGAGTTCCAAGGAGACCGATCTCCTAAAGAGATCAACCTCAAGTTTAGAATCTACAAGGGTTCTAATAAAGAGTGATCTTTAACCTCCACGTAGAAAAATGAGACCTATGCCCCCTCAACTAGATCTCGGGTTAACACGCTCCAACGTAGAGGTCATATCAATGATCTTATGCACTTGGGATGGGCCAAATCGTGCGAACACCTCGACTACGGTATAAAAGTGTAAAACAATATAGATACTACGTTGGACTCATTAATATTCGTGCCTTGCTAGAAGACTGTGATTTGTGGCCGTAAGATGACGACGACAAGTTCACTGATGATAACATGGTTATTGCATGACCGATTGCGGATGTTAGGTTTCCACGGTCATCGTCTTGGAAACAAAAGAAAATTTCCCATGATTAACATAATTTCCTTTATAGTCTCAACCTCGATCTCGAGATCTAAGCGCCACATTCTCGATATCATGATTACTATATATTTTTAGTATTTTAATTTTTAGATTTAAAAATTTTATATTAAAATTTTTACAATTAAATCTTGTTAGTATCCCAATCCATATAGAAAATCCTTATAATTATGTTTTTTTAGGATCCTTAAGATTAAAAGTATATTAATTTTTATAATTAAATCTTCTTAGTATCCCAATCCATATATAAAATCCTTATAATTAGATTTTTTAGGATCTTTAAGATTAAAAAATATATTAAAATATTTATAATTATAAAAAATAAATAATTTTATTTATTCTAACATCTTCAATTTACCGATCGAATACGCATTTACTTACTCCAAGACATTTGATGGATGCATCTGACGACGATCAACGATGATTGAGGGCCATGAACTTGTTCAGCTTAGCTTTTATTGAAGATTTCCTCCGCAACTTCTACAATCAACTCACGGAGTCGCTATCTCAGCAGTAGCGTTTATTGCGTTATTACATGGATTCGCACATAGTATCGGACTAAGTAAAGGGACTCTGGTTGTAGCAGTCCAAGTTGTCTCCGTAGCTCACCCCCAGCAAGTCGCAGTACCTCTTGTAGAAGCCGATCCTATCCGCCACCCTGGCATCGGACCCTTTCCCGCACTCCAACCCTCCATTGATGATGTTGGTGGTGACACCGTAGCCCGGAAGCCTTCCGGCCGCCCGGTCGGCGTTGGATGGCGTCCAGCTCCCGGTTATCACGTCGTGGCACGACGGCTTGGGCGACTGAGGAGTCATCCAGAACCACAGAGCCGTCTTGAAGGAGATGGTCGGGTCGGTGGCCACCAGGTCTGGGTTGTTGAGCAGGTCGGAGCCGATGGCTCTCCCGGCCGGCCCGTAGTTGTAGTTGCTGCACGCAGAACACATCGGATTGTTGCGTTAGAAAGGCCATCGTTGTGAACTCGATCGCGGCGATGAACTGTAAGAGTATGGCTTACAATGAGATTTGGATGGGGCCTCGGCCGTAGTACTTCTTGCCTGCAGCGCACGGCCACTGCGAGCTGGCGACGCAGTAGTCCGATGAGGGGTTCTGTTCCTGGACGAAGCAGTAACCCCACGCGTACGGGCCATCGGGCGCCGTCGACCACCCACCTGCCAAACCCAATGCATTCAGCTCTCTATCCATAAACTGTTGACGAGCCTCGGGAGATGTACGAATTACCTGTCGTCTCGTGAGACGTCTGCGCCAAGAAAGCCGCGATCTCCCTCTTCTTCGTGGCGTCGTCGCCGGTCGTCCCGAACCCGCTGAAGGAGTTGGCGGCGGCGATGAAGGCGGTGTACGTGTAGAAGCCCTTGCCGGGGCAGGCTGCGTCGTTGCGATGCTTCAGCATCTGCTCGAAGAGGGAGGAGCTGATGATCGAGCCAACGCTGCCACCGCCGCTCGGAGTGGAAGGGGAGGGCGTGGAGCCTGTGCATTGGCTCTGGCATCCTTGGCCGCAGTATGGATCCGTGTTACCGCACCAGCCGTACTGGCTACAGCACAGCCCGCCGGGGCAGAGAGCCCCCCCGGCTTGCCTTCCGCATTGCTCGGCGAAGGCGCCGAGCGACGAGGCCAGGGTAAAAATGACCAGCAACAAGGCCTTCATCCTCCTTAGCAGTGGTGGTGGTGGTGGTGGTGTGGGTGGGAGGTGGTGCTTATATAGAGAAATGGATTCCTGCCCGCTGTGAAGCTTCCTTTGGAACAGATGAGGCGCATGAGGAAATCGCAGAGGCAAGTCTTTGGATAAGTCTGGTGACCAAAGGCTACAGATTGCGTGTTGGGATACCGCTTCTCATTTGTTGCCATCTGTCGACACAAATGTTTGTACTGCTCATTAGTCGACAAACAATTCCTCATGGACAAGACCGGTCAACAGTGGCGCTTCCTTCTCTCTCTCTCCCCTCTTTTTCTTCAGCGTATAGTCATGACAATTCTTATAGACGTGTGTCTCCTTCACTTCTACGAAAAGTCTCTTCAGCCTCTGCCAACTTTCCGCCACCTTTGTTTCGGTTTCCTGACTTGTGTTGTACGTCCAAAGAATAAGTAAAGTAGTATATATATATATATATATATAAGAGGATTCTTTTATATGGTTTTGTTTTCATCAAGTAGAACTAGTAATGGTTTGGAATTTTCTATCAGTGTTCTAGATCCTTATTTCACAAGTTCTTACACTTACTACATTATGATGCAGAACTAATTTAGTTTATCTTTTTATTTTGATAAATTTAATTAATTTAAAAATATTTTTTAGAAGTTGATATATATATATATATATATAATAATGCTTATCAATAAGGATATTATCAAGAGAGGAAGATTATTTTTCGAATTAAGTCAAAAGCATTATTTTATTCTGTATTTGATTTGATGCGATTATAATCTTTCTTATTCTACTTGAATCTATATAAAAAGGGATTAAAATATTATAATACATCAATAGACGGATAGTAATCTTATTTTTTCTCTATTTATAATTTTTATTATTAAAAAATATGTTATTACTCATCATACATCACATGATTTGATTATGATATATCATGTCCACTTATTAAGGGTTAAAAAATAAAAATCAAGTTGATAATTTTTTTATATACAAATACTGATCTCATCGTAACCATAGACCAAACCCACTTATTAGGGTTCATTTGACACATTTTGGAAGTTCTAACTAAAGACTTTTATTGCTCACAATAAAAATCCTAAGATCAAATCCACCTTCTCCCTTTATCATTTTTTAAAATATTTTATTGAAACTAAAATATCTATATATTCTGTAAACTTACCATTCAATTAATAATAATAATAATAATAAAATATAATCAAGCAGGACTGAAGTGCTCATCTGATGAAAATGAATTCGTCCTTTGAATGTGAATTGGGAGACTGACCCTTCGTTTCCGCCAATCGATGCCGGCGGCCGGATGGGCAAGTCAATGTAAGATAAGATCTTTCTGCACGGTGTTGGAATTATGTTGATGAGCGTGACATTGAACTTAATGGTCATCGCCCTACTTTAATCGTCTTATTCGATTCCAGCTTGATTGATTACTTGGAAAGTCAACACATGAACATGTTGCCATCCTAGTCATCGTGCTTGTCCACCTAATTTATTAGATATTTGGACCAACTAAAGTTCATCTCCATCATGTTAAGGTAAGCAATATTATGGCTTCTGGTGTCACTATAATCAATATGTTTACTAAAGCAGGTCGAAGGTTTATGTCATATCTCATGTACGAATGTTATGTGATAATTATATAGAAAAAATAGATTAAAATGGCAATGGTGGCGAAGGGCTTAAGGAGAAAAGTATTTGGAAATAATATTTGTGCCTCCCAATTTTAATATTACATAGTACCTCTTTTGTCCAATGTTTTAATAAGTGTTTGATAAACTTATATTAATTATTTGATCTTTATTAATCTCGATCCGTCCTTTCTCACTTATATGCGTCCATTAAGTGTTTGATAAATTTATATTAATTATTTGATCTTTATTAATCTCGAGCCATCCTTTCTTACTTATAGGCATCCATTGCCCACTAAGTCTCAGCTAGTCTTTGTCGACTAAGTCTCAGTCAATCCATTACCTATAGGCATCTATTGTCGAGCAAGTATCGACTAGTCCTTGCCAACTAAGTCTTGGCTAGTCCCTTCTCACTTACAAGCGTCCATTGTCGAGTAAGTCAAGCCAAACCTCATAGCAAGTGCATTTGATTGCTTCCACATGGTTGAGCAAACCTCGTAGCAAGTATATCCTTCTGCTTTAAACGTGAGCAAGCCAAACCTCACAATTGGTGCATTCTCTAGCTTCCACATGGTTGAATAGACCTCGACATACACATTCTCTGGCTTTAACACGGTCGAGCCAAACTTCTTGGCAAGTCCTTTTATTCACTTCAACATGGTCAAATTGAACTCCTTAGCAAATACCTTCTCCCGACTTAAGAGCAATCGAACCAAGCCTCCTACAACAAACAATCCATCGCAACAAATCGAAACGAGCAGACACCCCAACGGAGGGATACCATTCGCCTCATAAACAATTGATTGTCGAAAACCAAGTCTTAGCCAACCTTCCTTGGCCTTGTCTCGACCATCCCTACCAAGTGTACTTTGCCCAGCCAACAGAGGGCCAACTTGATGAGGTAATCCACCCAACTGAGGCGACCAAGGACCCGACCCACAGAAGCCCCAAGCCGTGTCCCACGATTCTCCTATGGCACAACTCCTTTGTAGGGAGAGAATGATATAGCATATTTTGGCATCCACCCCACATGACATGTCAACTACCACAATAGACTCGGCATGGTATCCCTAAGCCGATGTGTTGTATCGAGCCAACTCAATGCCATGAGCCCGAGGCCAGCCAACCACTTGACACAGTTCCTCTGCACACGCTTTGCTCGAGGCCGTATGAGACAATACAACTATGTATTGGGCCACATAGTAGGTAGGAAGCAGTGTCGAACGAGATTGAATCGAGTAAATTAGACAATGCATGCACCCAACGTACGATGATGACTGAAGATGATTAAAGCTACTATGTATGATCACATGCAGGAATAGGTATAAAAGCGACCCCAGGAACAGCATTGGGGGTCGAACCTCATACACGTAACTCCAACTCTTGCTAGCTCAAATATTGAATAGGTCGAGTTAGGAATCCCCCTCATGATTTCGACCTTTATATAGGCACCCAACGGATAGCTAAAGGAGTGATCTTCAACCTCTGCCTAAGAGAACAAGGTCTATGCCCCTCAACTAGACCTCGGGTTAACACGCTCCAGCTCAGAGACCATACACTCGGGATGGGTCAAGCCATACGAACACCTCAGCTATGGTACAAAGGTGCAAAACTGTGATGCTAAGCTGGACTAATTAATATTCGTGAAGACTATGTGATTCATGGTCATAAGATATGAGACAAGCTAACATATGACAACATGGTTATTGCATGCCGGTTGTGGATGTTAGGTGTCCACGGTCACCATCTCGACCGTGCAAACAAAACGAAATTTCCCATGATTAACGTAATTTCCTTTTTACTCTCAACCTCGATCTCATGATCTCAATCATCACGTTCTCGATCTCATGATTACCGTTATATTTAGATATTTTTAGTATTTTAATTTTTAAATTTAAAATTTTTATATTAAAATTTTTATAAGTAAATCGAGTTAATATCCCAATCCATATAGAAAATACTTATAATTAGATCTTTAAGATTAAAAAGTATATTAATTTTTATAATTAAATATTCTTAGTATCCCAATCCATATATAAAATCCTTATAATTAGATTTTTAGGATCTTTAAGATTAAAAAATATATTAAAATATTTATAATTATAAAAAAATAATTAATTTTATTTATTCTAACATCTTCATTTTACCGATCGAATACGCATTTACTTACTCCAAGACATTTGAGGACATTTGATGGATGCATATGATCACGGTCAACGATAGTTGTGGGCCATGTATGTAGCTAAGCTTTTATTGAAGACTTCCTCCGCAACTTCTACAGTCAACTCACGGAGTCGCTATCTCAGTAATAGCGTTTATTGCGTTATTACATGGATTCGTCACAGTAGTATCGGACTAAGTAAAGGGTCTCTGGTTGTAGCACTCCAAGTTGTCTCCATAGCTCACCGCTAGAATGTGGCTGTAGCTGCTGTAGAAGCAAAGGGTCTCTGGTTGTAGCAGTCCAAGTTGTCTCCGTAGCTCACCCCCAGCAAGTCGCAGTACCTCTTGTAGAAGCCGATCCTATCCGCCACCCTGGCATCGTACCCTTTCCCGCACTCCAACCCTCCATTGATGATGTTGGTGGTGACACCGTAGCCCGGAAGCCTTCCGGCCGCCTGGTCGGCGTTGGATGGCGTCCAGCTCCCGGTTATCACGTCGTGGCACGACGGCTTGGGCGACTGAGGAGTCATCCAGAACCACAGAGCCGTCTTGAAGGAGATGGTCGCGTCGGTGGCCACCAGGTCTGGGTTGTTGAGCAGGTCGGAGCCGATGGCTCTCCCGGCCGGCCCGTAGTTGTAGTTGCTGCACGCAGAACACATCGGATTGTTGCGTTAGAAAGGCCATCGTTGTGAACTCGATCGCGGCGATGAACTGTAAGAGTATGGCTTACAATGAGATTTGGATGGGGCCTCGGCCGTAGTACTTCTTGCCTGCAGCGCACGGCCACTGCGAGCTGGCGACGCAGTAGTCCGATGAGGGGTTCTGTTCCTGGACGAAGCAGTAACCCCACGCGTACGGACCATCGGGCGCCGTCGCCCACCCACCTGCCAAACCCCATACATTCAGCTCTCTATCCATAAACAGTTTACGAGCCTCGGGAGATGTGCGAATTACCTGTCGTCTCGTGAGACGTCTGCGCCAAGAAAGCCGCGATCTCCCTCTTCTTCTTGGCGTCGTCGCCGGTCGTCCCGAACCCGCTGAAGGAGTTGGCGGCGGCGATGAAGGCGTTGTACGTGTAGAAACCCTTGCCGGGGCAGGCTGCGTCGTTGCGATGCTTCAGCATCTGCTCGAAGAGGGAGGAGCTGATGATCGAGGCCACGCTGCCACCGCCGCTACCGCCGCTACCGCCGCATTGGCTCTGGCATCCTTGGCCGCAGTATGGATCCGTGTTACCGCACCAGCCGTACTGGCTACAGCACAGCCCGCCGGGGCAGAGAGCCCCCCCGGCTTGCCTTCCGCATTGCTCGGCGAAGGCGCCGAGCGACGAGGCCAGGGTAAAGATGACCAACAACAAGGCCTTCATCCTCCTTAGCAGTGGTAGTGGTGGTGGTGTGGGTGGGAGGTGGTGCTTATATAGAGAAATGGATTCCTGCCCGCTGTGAAGCTTCCTATGGACCAAATGAGGTGAATGTGGGAAATCGCAGAGGCGAGTCTTTGGATAAGAAGTCCTGTGACCAAGTCTACAGATTGCGTGTTGGATACGGCTTCTCATCTATTACTATCTGTGACATTAATGTTAGTAGCTCATTAGTCGACAAACAATTGCTCATGGACAAGACCAGTCAAGAGTGGCGCTTCCTTCTCTCTCTCGCTCCTCTTTTTCTTGTGTGTGTGTCTCTTTCACCACTAGGAAAAGTTTCTTCTGCCTCTGCCAACTTTCCACCACGTTTATTTGGGTTTCCTGACTCGTGTTGTACCTCCAAAGAATCAGGAAATATTTCTTATTGCACTTAAATATATATATATAAAGGATTTAAATATTATAATCCATCGATTGTACTTAACTCTTTGTATTTTTATTATTAAAATTATATTATTACTCATCATACATCACCTGATTTGATGATGATATACCATATTCATTTATTAAGGTTTAAAAAAATAAAAATCAAGTTGATAAGTTTTTTATATACAAATATTGATCACAATAAAAATCCTAAGATCTAATCTACCTTCACTATTTATCATTTTTTAAATATTTTATTAAAACTAATAAAATAATAATAATAATAAAATTCAATTAAATTGGAGAAGTGCTTATCTGAAAATAAATTCTTTTTTGATTGTGAATTGGGAGACTAAACCTTTGTTTCCTCCAATCGGTGCCGGCGGCCGAATGGTCGAGTCAATATAATAAGATAAGATGTTTCGGCACAGTGTTGGAATTATGTTGATGAGGGTGACATTGAACTTAATGGTCATCGCCTTACTTCAATCATCTTATCGGATTCCAGCTTGATTAATTGCTTAGAAAGTCGAGCACATGAACATGTTGCCATCCTAGTCATCGTGCATGTCCGCCTAATTTATTAGATCCTTGGACCAACTAAAGTTCATCTCCATCATGTTAAGGTAAGTTTCGATCATTAGTTTGATGTGGCGAAACTAATTCGATTTGGTCTAAATTTTTTTAGTGTTATTGTCTGTGAAGGAGGGGAAAAAAATTATGTTTTCATAATTATGATTTTAATTATGACCACCGTGTTACGTGATATATTGACATTACGTCATTTCCCCGTTCGATAGTAGGACGAAAGCATATCGACTATTGTGGATCGTGAACCGTGATAAACGATATGACTCATACGTCGAGGAATGAGTCATCGAACAATCGAGCTGACCTACGACCCCCTTTTGTTGGCCCCTATGGGTGACAACCCGTAGGGGAGTCACTCGACTAACGAGCGACGCTTTTATTATTACTCTCTATTGATAACACACTACAAGGGATTGTACTGGTCAATCATCCATATAAATAAGACACAAGAGAATGACGTATGAATAAGAAGCCAGTCAATCATGCCCCTTACCTTCCAAGATATAAGATTCGGTCCTTAATGTTTGAGTAGGAGGTTGGATCGCCAATACTCTAAGCCTCATGTTCTCATTATCCCACCAAAGATTAACTTAACTATAAGAGGAGTCGGGTTGGAAAATCCCTCTTGGCATCGACCTTTGTGCATGACCTTGAGGAGACCAAAGCCCATGCTGAACCACAATGGCCACCTCGTTCTCGATATTGGCTTTCTTCTCTTACTGCAAGACAGTTAGTTGGACGACCTATACCTTTGGGATAAGATTGAGTTGTGATAATCTTTTATTGACGACATCAAGGCAATAATATTTTGATGTTAGAATAAGGGCCATAAGCCCTTAGCTCCCCTATTGGGGGAGCATTGATAAAGATATTTAGTTCCATATTGATTGATGAGTATATGAACTAAGGGTTTATAAGCATCTAGCATCACTCCCATTTTCAAAGACATCATTTCGGGCTCATGAGTCTTGAAATGATAAAATTATGTAAACACATTCATTATGACATGCCTCGAACCCTTAAAGATCTTAGGATGAGATTGAGCATTTGAATGGCGTGAGGCAACAACAATATTGTTTAAAATAATAATATATTTGATGAGATTTTTTATATAATATTTATTTTGTAATTGTTCAAGTAAGTGACAAGTAGAGGATTTAAGGTACATAAGTTATATTTGTTGAATCTCATATTTTGATGATGAAACCAATTGATAATATTTATGATTTGATCTGTGTTTTGAGTGACGCATGATGTTTCAATCAGGGAGAGACAATTAAAGCAGGAAGAATCATGTTGAGCCGGAGGAAAACATGTATGAAGATTGGACATCGGGCTGGAGGATCGGTTGACATATCGACAGAAGGCGTCGGGCTATATATTTGGGCATCGAGCCAAGAAGAACAGATATTGCGCCAAGGATATCAGAGTTGCATAGGTCAACCGGCTAATTGGATAATAGACCGCAAGAGAGAACGATGTGCCGAAGAATCGGACGAAAAGTCGATAGACCAATGACATGCCCGACGACATGATTCATGCTTAGTAATAGTTGTCTAGATCGAAGTGTGTTTTTATGTGTACATGATTAACTACGATAGCAAGGTATAAAGCAAAATGATGTTCCGGAGTCAAGAACGTGATTTCGTTAGGAGTTTGAGAGTTCGTTGGAAGTCTATACGTTAGTCGGAAGTTCTGCCGGAATTGACCGAGAAGTCCTGAAGCTTGCCAAAGAAGCTCGTCGGAACTCGCCAAGAAGATCATCATAAAGTCTAGGAACTTGTCGGTAGTCCACTGGAACATTGCCGAGAGATCGTCGGAAGTTTGTCGGAAGATCGCCAGAAGAAACCAAGATTTACATACTTTGTTTAGCTTAGTAAATGTCTTAAAATTTATAGTTAGCACATAATAAGGATTAGAATTGAGCCAACCCAATTAGTGACAGTTAGGCCAAGTTTGGGCTGTGTTGGGCCAAGAGAAAGGCCCAAACAATTACTAAACAAGTGAAACCGTCGTGGCACAGTCTCCGAGATTGTGTCAGGTGGTGGTATCGCCCAGACTCAGTCTCTGAGACTGTTTGGGCAATGGTATCGCCCGTACGCTGAAATTTCGGGGGTTTGAATTTTGGGCTCCAAATTTGAATCCATTTGGGGCATATAAATACCCCAGCTATTTCTGCATGGATAAACAAGAAATATTGAGCAAAACCCTGTGATTCTAAAATTGTAAACCTTACAAAGTTGAGTTCCCTCCTCCCAAAGCTTAAAGAGAGTTCTAAGGAAGGTGTGAGAGGGATACTTTGTAAAAGAGGGTTGTAAAAGATTGTCTCCTAAACATATGAAAAAGGAGAAACGGGTGTAAAAGGATAGTTGGTCTTCGCCCAATGAAAAAAAGATCGATAGTGGATGTTGATGAACTCGACGGAAGAGGAATCGACAAAGTGAATGTAAGTCACGACGACCGAACTACTATAAAAATCTGGTTTGTGTTTCTCTTGTGCAATTTACTTTACTTGCTTTACATCCACGCTCTTTCGTATGCTTTCAAAGTTAATACCTTTACAAAACATTTTTTCATCCGAAATAGATTTAATCGCAACGAAATTTTGAACCGATATAATTTTTATCGCTGTGACTAATTCACTCCCCCTTTTAGTATCAACTCTTTTACTAACAATATTATGCCTTAGTGGTGTCACTATACTAAAGCATTACGAAGAAGTCGAAAGTTTAAGTTATATCATATTTGAATGTTAAAGCGATAATTATATAGAAAAAAATAGATTAAAGTGGCAATGGTGGTGAAGGGCTTAAGAGAAAAAGTTTGAAAATAATATATTTGTGCCTCCCAATTTTAATATTACATAATATCTGTCTTGTTCAAATATTTTAATCTTTCCTTTCGTATATGGAATTTCTGTTACCAAGTGTTCGATAAACTCATATTAATTATCATCAACGAACTTAAAAATTATTCTTCATTAATTTCAGTAATGATTTGATCTTTATTTTTACATATTCTAAAAGGGGATATTAGTGTTGAAATTTAACGTCATTATGTTAATGATAAGTTGACAAAGATTAACAGCAATAGTAAATTTTTGAGCATACCCAATTGTATGAATTGTAAAAGAAAATGATGTTTGTTTGGACTATCAAAATCTCATTTTTGTACTTTGGGAATAAATTCATAGTGTTTTTTTGTGGATTATTATATGACTAAATAATTATTTTGTCAACTCTAAAAGAAGCATTAACTACTTAAACAATCCATACTATAATAGCGAGTTCATTTTTATGAGTAAGATGTAAAATATGTAGATTTCCTCCCTATTTATAATTTGCAATTAAATATGTAGAATTACAAATTAATAATATGAGTTATATTTATTTTTTAATATCCTAAATCAAACTCTATTCTTAGTTAATATATGCAACTAACATAATTTTTTATAAAAAAATATTTATATAAATATATAAAATAAAAAAAATATTATTTTAAAAATAAAAAATTACTATATAAAAAATGTATAAATATTGATTCGAGCCTATCAACGATGCAATAACATACATTAATCACTACATAATTGAAATTTACATATGAAAAGAAATCACTCTCTTAATGGTGCATTGTATCTGAGAAGATTACTGTGATGTCATTTCTATCAATCATGGCATCCGCTCCGAATGATCTTGGCCGTCCATTCCCTCGCGGTCCCCACAGCAATGCGGTCCCCGGTGGGTCAACATGATGAAGGACGATTCCGGTCCTCCGCCCAGGCTTGAGTCGGTGCTACCCCACTAAAATTTTCGCTTCCATGGCCCCAACGTTCCACGAGTCACGTTCTTCGCTTCTCACCTATGGTGACCCGAACCAACTCATTCAGAAAACGCATAGTGGCAAACAATATTGTTTCGCTACCCGTCCCTCGCGATCTAACACGATGAGTGATTTAAGTGGGACCCACCACAAGGTCTGGACAAGTAAAAAGGTAGGTATGATATTGGGTTAGAATATTGGGGATTTATAAGAATAAAAGCAGACAGTCGGATTTCACTAGGGATGACCACTAGCAAACACCAGTCTCCATCAACAGGTTACCGTTGCAACTCCGCCCCCTCTAACAACGCTGCCCTCCTCCCCCACTCCGCCCTCTCTTTCTCTCTCACACGCTCACTCCATCTCCGCCTGCTATTACTACTGCAATCGAAATGGCTTCGGAGGCCAAACCGTCGGCCGTTCGAGCGGTCCGGAAGCTGATGGGAGCGGGCGCATCCGCCATCCTCGGCCGCGGCTTCAACTCCTCGAAATGGTTCGGCGTCTTCCGTTCTCTTCCTTCGTCGACTCGTCTCCATCTCCTCGCTTCTTCTTTGCAAGATCGGGAGATCTTTTTCTTCTTTCTGGGCTTGTCGTGTGTCGGTCTCTCATCTTTCGGGTTGGGGTTTTCTGTATCCTCTTTCAGCAAGACGGAGGCGAAGATGGCGACGGCGCGGATAAAGCTGCTGCGGAACAAGCGGGAGGCGCAGGTGCGGCAGATGCGGCGCGACGTCGCCATGCTTCTCGAATCCGGCCGCGACGAGACCGCTCGCATCAGAGTCCGTACCCTCCGTTCCCATCCCCCATCTCGTTTCCTTCTTTTGTTAGTATTACGATCCGGATCTTGCGGCTGCCGTATGGATCCAAGATATGGGGTTTTGCTTCGCTTGTTAGGTTTCGTTAAGGAAGAATGGGATGGGTTTCATCTACAACAAGAACAACAGGTCCTCTGTTATGACATCGAACTTGTTCCAGACAAATGTTTCAGGCAACAAATCGGAATCACAAACATCTCAATGGCCATTGAGTTCTATTGAGTGCAATATCAAGTCAACATAAGCTATAAAACCCTTTTTGGTCGTATATTACGATAAGTTTCTTCAGCTTCTGCATCTCCATCTTTTGTCATATGTTCTTAATTTAAAATGTAGTGAAGTAATTATAGAGATATTTTGCGTAGTTGATTGGACAAAAAGTTCAACATTCTTGAAAAGCTGGAACACACAAATTTTACTTATTTGCCTTTTTGGTCTTTTACATATTACTTGTGTGTATGATTTAGGTCCAAGATTCATGTCTAGGTTTTGGCTTTTTACAAAGCAGCAATTTAGGTTTGGGTTGTCAAGTGTCTTCTGTTATTGCTTCAACTTTGATCCAGACAAAGTATTCCAGCAACAAATGCACGACCTCAATGGACTTTATTTTTTGTTAACAAATGCATGACCTCACTGGACTTTATTTTTTGTGAACTGTGCTACTTATTGATTCTTGTGGTTATTTTTCATGAACATCTAATGATGGTGCCAATATCAACATCTTTTTGAAGATGACTTGCTTATTAGTCTCTCTAGGTGGATTTACATTAATCTCCAGCATTATGCTTTGTATTAGGTCTTATTAAATGCAGTGGAATCTTCAAATGTCAAAGTTCTTCCTCTTGAAACATACAACCCCGTCTGTAGAATAATTGTTTCTATTCTATTTAAGCAATATATTATGTCTTTGGTCATATTTTATATACCTTGAAGTATCTGTCCGGTTTGAGTCTGATCAATATAACATATTTCTTTTTTACTTCTTGAAGCATCATCTGTTATCTTTTTTCAAATTAGTGCTTCTTTATCCTTAATCATAAAATATATATTTATGAAATATATATGTTCTTTCTGAAATTTTGTATGTTCATCAGTAAAAGATTTTTCATACCAGAAGCTCTTTTTTGAATGCAACATTATGCTGAATTTGCTATTCTGGATACCAGGTTATACTTGATTTTCATTTTCTACAGTGTAACTGTTGACTTGTCATTTATATTTGCAAGTGTCATCTTTTTTTCAAAATTATTTAGCATTCGCTTTCTTCTTGCCTAAGCTTTCTCTGTTGACTTATCCTTGTGCTAATTCATCTGAATCTGGTATTTAAAACTTGGTAAATGCCTTATAAATCATCGCATTGCATGCATCTCATTTTGAATTTTCGCCAAGTTCTTAATGGAGTGACCATGCTAGGTGTTGGTTGGATGAACTAGTCACATATGCAATTGGTCTCAAGTGCTAGGTGTTGGCAACAGGGATATTTTTCTGTCAGTGAGCATTGTTGAGGCAATATCACTAGACAAATTAAAATTACGAAATCTTCTTTTATGGGTTTTGGTAGAGCTATAATGACTTAAATTTAAAATATTTGTAACAACAATTTTTTTTAAAAAAATTTCTGCCTTTGAATTTCTTGTCGTATATTATTTAAGTCAGAATCTGGTGAAGTATTTTTCAGATTTTTTTAATGCCTAATCAGAGATCATAAAAGTAACTGCAATACAAATTTAAGCAACAGTTTCTTGTTTTGCTATACTGATTCATCAATATTATTGTAGGTTGAGCATGTTATTAGAGACCAAAATGTTATGGCAGCCAACGAGATCATTGAACTTTTCTGTGAGCTATTAGTGGCTCGCCTTCCTATCATTGCAAAACAAAGGTTTGTTCAATTTGCTTTTAGTCAACAAACTATATAGAAGTTATTCTAATTCTTTTCGTTATTTTAGGATTTGCCCACCAGATTTGAAAGAAGGTATTTCAAGCTTGATATATGCTTCACCAAGGTGCTCAGAAATTCCGGAACTTAGCAGAATTGTTCATATGTTTGAAAAGAAATATGGAAAAGATTTTGTATCTGCTGCAACAGATCTACGACCTGAGTCTGGTGTAAACTGCATGGTAACCACTTTTATTCTCCCAAGACCCATTGGTGATTATTGTATTTTTTACATAACATTTTTTTCTCTGCTGTCAGTTGTTTGTTTTTATAACATACTAGTGTTCGCCGACATTGTTCTTTAATATGGAAGAGGTAGGTACAATATCCCATCTGTTGACAAGCCTAAGTGTAAAAGAATGCCATACTCTCATGAGTGCTGATTTCTTTTTTTTATTCATCCAACTTGCCTATCTAATTTGTCGGAGCAATACTATAGAGATGACTGCCGTGGAAAGTGCAAAATATATAAAAGGGGGCAGATTCATGAAAAGTATCAGGAGGCTGGTATAGCTATTTCACTGAGTTGCATGTTAGAGTAGCTTCACATTTCCACCCTAATATTTTTGTGATGGGTTGTTGAATTTTTAGTTGTACGTGAAAATGAGATGGCTAAATCATGAACCTCAAATGAAGCTTCCCACTCATGAGTCTGTGCTGGTCTAATTTGAAGGCAGGCTGATTTTTTCACATGCATATGTCGACATATGTTTCTATGTACCACACATTAGTGTATTATTGTGAATGTATACGTGTATGTACACAAATACTGTCTGATCACAAATATTTCTAATATCTATGATTCTATAATTCAATATACCATATCATTCAAGCTCGCGCTGATATAGTGCCAATACATAGCACATGCCACCCAGCTGGAAAGGTGGGGAATTAAAAACAATATAATGCCTCCTGCTGCAACACTGAATCTTCTAATTGTTTGATTTATTCTTATACTTCCTTTTGCATGCATCTATAATATATTTTTAACAAGTATCAAGTTCTTACACGTTCTCTATTTGTAGCTTATTGAGAAGTTATCAGTCAGGAAGCCAACTGGTGAAATTAAGCTGAAAGTCCTCAAGGAAATAGCAAAGGAGTATCGGGTTACGTGGGATGCAGCAGAGTCTGAGCAGGAGCTTCTCAAACCTCCTGAGGAAGCTTTAGTATGTTGCAAAAGCTGTGTGTGTGTGTGTTTGCCCCTCTGCATGTGTACTTGCTTACGATTGCATAGTGAATTGACAAAATTATATGAATATATATTTTTAATTTACAGGAAGGACCATGCACCTTCACTAGTGGCGCAAGCTTCCCTGCTAAACCTACATTACCACTACATGACATACAACCAAACGAACCTTATATCAGGTTTCATCTCTCCTTCTGTTTTAACCAATTGATAAATGCTTCTTAAACTTATTTTTATGCTGCTTTTTTTCATAGGCCTAACAACAACAGAGAAGGTTCTATTTTGCAATTCAATGATCCCATGTCGGCTGCTCAAGCTGCTGCAGAGTCTGCAGAGAAAGCAATTCAGGCTGCACAAGCTGCAGCTCATCTTGCCAATCAGAATTCTCATTCTTTTGATCAGCCAACGCAAATGGACACCTTGATATGCAATCTCAACAAATTTAATCAGCCAGAGAGACTGCAGAGACAGTCTCTCAGTTCTTGTCAACCATATGGAACAAATGATCTTTCGGAAAATGAAGTCAAGCCCCCAGGAAAGTTTTTCAATTCACAGAGTTTCAATTGTTCAAACAATATGGATGATGACAGCATGGATACTGTCAACCTGGATGAGAAAAGAATACTGAGGAGGAACAGCTGCACAACACATACTGCACATTCAGACATAAAGTTTGATGATTCAGATGGACTCGAATCGGATACCGATGAAGAACTTGAGATGGAATCACCTCCTCTGGAGAGTCATCCCCCACCAAGTAGGCCTCCTCCTGTGTTGCCTTCGCAACAGGTTCATTCTGAAGAATCATATGCTGATAGTCACCAAGAGTCATCAAAGAAAAACTCAGGTACTCATGTTCATCCAAAGTTGCCTGATTATGAAGCTTTAACTGCCCGCTTCGAAGCACTAAAGTCGCGGAGGATCTGAGTTATACTGTTAAAACATCTACAACCGAGTGCATTCATCTCTCCTTCATTTACTGCAGACCGAAGCTAAAGCATCTTGATTGCATACTCTACAGTTTCCTCACATACATCTCTAGTCCCTTACATGTGTTCTGTGTAAGTCCTATTTGGCATCATACTAATAAATGAAGCTGTTCAATTTACATGTTATTATAATAATCTCATAAAATTGTTATTCATGCGTCATTTGTCCATTATATACCTGTATCTCTTACTGTTCTCTATCATGTTGTCTTCCTTCTCATTATCAAAGACCTAAGTAATATTTACAGGAAGTACTCGCATATTCTGTGTAGTCTCTTTAATTACTGACATAGTTAAGGTGAGTACAAATCTTAGATTGAGCCAAGAGATTAGACTAACACCAAGTTGGCTTAGATGGAAGCTTTAGCACTGATTAGAAGATAGCCTTTGTTTTAGGAAATGGTAATCTTCATGGGAGCATTGTGCTTGTCTTGTGCATTTATAGTTAACATATTGTAAATATAATGGACAAATCGTCTACCCTACCATTAAAGACCATGGTTTATGGTGTTCCTCAAGGATTTAACACCCTAAGCATTATGCTTTGTTCGATAGATTGGTACTCAATACATGGTAGATCTCTGATCGAGAGAAGCTGCTGAAATCTACAGTATAACAAACTAATGATACAGAGCTTATGATAATAATAAACTGTAGGTGTTCTTGGATTTATTTAACAGCACATGCTTGTGGACTTGGAATCATTAGCATCTACTGAGTAGAACTTGACTTCTTTTCTGATCCACTGGTAGAATCTGTTTGTGGTTTTGTAGAATCAATTGATCCAGAAACAGTAGGAGTGTTTGATTCTGGTTGACTAATTATTGGCTGGTCTTTTGTGTCTTCTTGTTGGGCTGACTGAGTATTTTTAGGTACTTGTTGACTAGTTGATGAGTCATGCTGTTCTTGTTGAGGTGTTCGAGTTGAAGCTTGTTCACCTTTCGATGGGGTAGAAGAAACTGTTTGAGGACTATCTGCTTGTCGAAATGCCTCTGTTGCGACTATTTGAGGATCTTGCTGGGCCTTGTCAGGAGTAGATTGTTGAGCACCTGTTGATGTAGCCGGTTTTGGTTGGGTGCTTGGTGTGTTGCTACTAGCTTTTTCTTCATGAGTAGTAGACTTGTCATCAACAGTGGTTCCAGTTGCTTGATTGGCTGGCGGTAGCTGTGGCCAAGGCATGGAAGCATCAGGAGAAGCTGGTGCTTTGGAAATCCCTGAAGTGGGTACCTGTTCGCAAAGGAAGAACAAAGGTTTGATCATCCAGCCTAATCTAATTGATTGCTTGAATGATTAGTAATATATCCTACATAAGAAGTATAATTTACATCTGTATTAGTTTGAGTTGCTTGATTGGTGGCAAGATTGAGGGTAGGTGGTTGTGTTGTAGGGTTAGAAGAAACATCTGCAGATGGTGTAGTTCTGCTGGATGGAGAAGCAGATTCGTTGGAAGTCTTCCTAGTAGACGTCAGTCCTGTAAAAGGCTGGTAAGAGAAGCAAGTTATTGAGCATGTAGAAATGTAAGTTGACTCCAAATAATTGTTGGGACTTACTTCTTGTGCAGCAGACTTTGTGTCAAGTGTAGCTTGATTGCTGGTTTGATCTTTATTGGATTCTTCTTTAGGTGAGTAACCCTGAGCTCGTCCAATAGAAGCCTGGGAAGGAGATGTAGTTATTGCTTCAACCTGATTTGGTTGCGATGAAGACTTTGAAGTATCTGTTGGTGTTGTAGTTGTGCTTTGGGATAGAGGGGTTGATCCTTTTGAAACTTCTGAAGCTTGTCCAATAGAATCCTGGGTAGGAGATGTAGTTACTGCTTCAACTTGATTTGGTTGTGATGAAGGCTTTGAAGTCCCTACTGGTGTTGGAGTTGTGCTTTGGGACAAAGGGGTTGATCCTTTTGAAACTTCTGAAGCTTTTCCAATAGAAGCCTGAGTAGGAGATGTAGTTACTGCTTCAACCTGATTTGGTTGTGATGAAGGCTTTGAAGTATCTACCGGTGTTTGAGTTGTTCTTTGGGATAGAGGGGTTGATCCTTTTGAAACTTCTGAAGCTTGTCCAATAGAAGCCTGAGTAGGAGATGTAGTTACTGCTTCAACCTGATTTGGTTGTGATGAAGGCTTTGAAGTATCTACCGATGTTTGAGTTGTTCTTTGGGATAGAGGGGTTGATCCTTTTGAAACTTCTGAAGCTTGTCCAATAGAAGCCTGAGTATGAGATGTAGTTACTGCTTCAACCTGATTTGGTTGCGATGAAGGCTTTGAAGTCTCTACTGGTGTAGGAGTTGCGCTTTGGGATAAAGGGGTTGATCCTTTTGAAACTTCTGAAGCTTGTCCAATAGAAGCCTGGGTAGGAGATGTAGTTACTCCTTCAACTTGATTTGGTTGTGATGAAGGCTTTGAAGTCTCTACTGGTGTTGGAGTTGTGCTTTGGGACAAAGGGGTTGATCCTTTTGAAACTTCTGAAGCTCGTCCAATAGAAGCCTGAGTAGGAGATGTAGTTACTGCTTCAACTTGATTTGGTTGTGATGAAGGCTTTGAAGTCTCTCCTGGTGTTGGAGTTGTGCTTTGGGACAAAGGGGTTGATCCTTTTGAAACTTCTAAAGCTTGTCCAATAGAAGCCTGAGTAGGAGATGTAGTTACTGCTTCAACCTGATTTGGTTGCGATGAAGGCTTTGAAGTCTCTACTGGTGTTGGAGTTGCGCTTTGGGATAAAGGGGTTGATCCTTTTGAAACTTCTAAAGCTTGTCCAATAGAAGCTTGGGTAGGAGATGTAGTTACTGCTTCAACCTGATTTGGTTGCGATGAAGGCTTTGAAGTCTCTACTGGTGTTGGAGTTGCGCTTTGGGATAAAGGGGTTGATCCTTTTGAAACTTCTGAAGCTTGTCCAATAGAAGCCTGGGTAGGAGATGTAGTTACTGCTTCAACTTGATTTGGTTGTGATGAAGGCTTTGAAGACTCTAATGGTGTTGGAGTTGTGCTTTGGGACAAAGGGGTTGATCCTTTTGAAACTTCTGAAGCTTGTCCAATAGAAGCCTGAGTAGGAGATGTAGTTACTGCTTCAACCTGATTCGGTTGCGATGAAGGCTTTGAAGTCTCTACTGGTGTTGGAGTTGCGCTTTGGGATAAAGGGGTTGATCCTTTTGAAACTTCTGAAGCTTGTACAATAGAAGCCTGGGTAGGAGATGTAGTTACTGCTTCAACTTGATTTGGTTGTGATGAAGGCTTTGAAGTCTCTACTGGTGTTGGAGTTGTGCTTTGGGACAAAGGGGTTGATCCTTTTGAAACTTCTGAAGCTTGTCCAATAGAAGCCTGAGTAGGAGATGTAGTTATTGCTTCAACCTGATTTGGTTGCGATGAAGGCTTTGAAGTCTCTACTGGTGTAGGAGTTGCGCTTTGGGATAAAGGGGTTGATCCTTTTGAAACTTCTGAAGCTTGTCCAATAGAAGCCTGGGTAGGAGATGTAGTTACTCCTTCAACTTGATTTGGTTGTGATGAATGCTTTGAAGTCTCTACTGGTGTTGGAGTTGTGCTTTGGGACAAAGGGGTTGATCCTTTTGAAACTTCTGAAGCTCGTCCAATAGAAGCCTGAGTAGGAGATGTAGTTATTGCTTCAACTTGATTTGGTTGTGATGAAGGCTTTGAAGTCTCTATTGGTGTTGGAGTTGTGCTTTGGGACAAAGGGGTTGATCCTTTTGAAACTTCTGAAGCTTGTCCAATAGAAGCCAGAGTAGGAGATGTAGTTACTGCTTCAACCTGATTTGGTTGCGATGAAGGCTTTGAAGTCTCTACTGGTGTTGGAGTTGCGCTTTGGGATAAAGGAGTTGATCCTTTTGAAACTTCTGAAGCTTGTCCAATAGAAGCCTGGGTAGGAGATGTAGTTACTGCTTCAACTTGATTTGGTTGTGATGAAGGCTTTGAAGTCTCTACTGGTGTTGGAGTTGTGCTTTGGGACAAAGGGGTTGATCCTTTTGAAACTTCTAAAGCTTGTCCAATAGAAGCCTGAGTAGGAGATGTAGTTACTACTTCAACTTGATTTGGTTGCGATGAAGGCTTTGAAGTCTCTACTGGTGTTGGAGTTGTGCTTTGGGACAAAGGGGTTGATCCTTTTGAAACTTCTGAAGCTTGTCCAATAGAAGCCTGAGTAGGAGATGTAGTTATTGTTTCAACCTGATTTGGTTGCGATGAAGGCTTTGAAGTCTTTACTGGTGTTGGAGTTGCGCTTTGGGATAAAGGGGTTGATCCTTTTGAAACTTCTGAAGCTTGTCCAATTGAAGCCTGGGTAGGAGATGTAGTTACTGCTTCAACTTGATTTGGTTGTGATGAAGGCTTTGAAGTCTCTATTGGTGTTGGAGTTGTGCTTTGGGACAAAGGGGTTGATCCTTTTGAAACTTCTGAAGCTTGTCCAATAGAAGCCTGAGTAGGAGATGTAGTTACTGCTTCAACCTGATTTGGTTGCGATGAAGGCTTTGAAGTCTCTACTGGTGTTGGAGTTGCGCTTTGGGATAAAGGGGTTGATCCTTTTGAAACTTCTGAAGCTTGTCCAATAGAAGCCTGGGTAGGAGATGTAGTTACTGCTTCAACTTGATTTGGTTGTGATGAAGGCTTTGAAGTCTCTCCTGGTGTTGGAGTTGTGCTTTGGGACAAAGGAGTCGATCCTTTTGAAACTTCTGAAGCTTGTCCAATAGAAGCCTGAGTAGGAGATGTAGTTACTGCTTCAACCTGATTTGGTTTCGATGAAGGCTTTGAAGTCTCTACTGATGTTGGAGTTGCGCTTTGGGATAAAGGGGTTGATCCTTTTGAAACTTCTGAAGCTTGTCCAATAGAAGCCTGGGTAGGAGATGTAGTTACTACTTCAACTTGATTTGGTTGTGATGAAGGCTTTGAAGTCTCTACTGGTGTTGGAGTTGTGCTTTGGGACAAAGGGGTTGATCCTTTTGAAACTTCTGAAGCTTGTCCAACAGAAGCCTGAGTAGGAGATGTAGTTACTGCTTCAACCTGATTTGGTTTCGATGAAGGCTTTGAAGTCTCTACTGGTGTTGGAGTTGCGCTTTGGGATAAAGGGGTTGATCCTTTTGAAACTTCTGAAGCTTGTCCAATAGAAGCCTGGGTAGGAGATGTAGTTACTACTTCAACTTGATTTGGTTGTGATGAAGGCTTTGAAGTCTCTATTGGTGTTGGAGTTGTGCTTTGGGACAAAGGGGTTGATCCTTTTGAAACTTCTGAAGCTTGTCCAATAGAAGCCTGAGTAGGAGATGTAGTTACTGCTTCAACCTGATTTGGTTGCGATGAAGGCTTTGAAGTCTCTACTGGTGTTGGAGTTGCGCTTTGGGATAAAGGGGTTGATCCTTTTGAAACTTCTGAAGCTTGTCCAATAGAAGCCTGGGTAGGAGATGTAGTTACTGCTTCAACTTGATTTGGTTGTGATGAAGGCTTTGAAGTCTCTCCTGGTGTTGGAGTTGTGCTTTGGGACAAAGGAGTCGATCCTTTTGAAACTTCTGAAGCTTGTCCAATAGAAGCCTGAGTAGGAGATGTAGTTACTGCTTCAACCTGATTTGGTTTCGATGAAGGCTTTGAAGTCTCTACTGGTGTTGGAGTTGCGCTTTGGGATAAAGGGGTTGATCCTTTTGAAACTTCTGAAGCTTGTCCAATAGAAGCCTGGGTAGGAGATGTAGTTACTACTTCAACTTGATTTGGTTGTGATGAAGGCTTTGAAGTCTCTACTGGTGTTGGAGTTGTGCTTTGGGACAAAGGGGTTGATCCTTTTGAAACTTCTGAAGCTTGTCCAACAGAAGCCTGAGTAGGAGATGTAGTTACTGCTTCAACCTGATTTGGTTGCGATGAAGGCTTTGAAGTCTCTACTGGTGTTGGTGTTGTGCTTTGGGATAAAGGGGTTGATCCTTTTGAAACTTCTGAAGCTTGTCCAATAGAAGCCTGAGTAGGAGATGTAGTTACTGCTTCAACCTGATTTGGTTGCGATGAAGGCTTCGAAGTCTCTACTGGTGTTGGAGTTGTGCTTTGGGACAAAGGGGTTGATCCTTTTGAAACTTCTGAAGCTTGTCCAATAAAAGCCTGAGTAGGAGATGTAGTTACTGCTTCAACCTGATTTGGTTGCGATGAAGGCTTTGAAGTCTCTACTGGTGTTGGAGTTGCGTTTTGGGATAAAGGGGTTGATCCTTTTGAAACTTCTGAAGCTTGTCCAATAGAAGCCTGGGTAGGAGATGTTACTTCTTCAACTTGATTTGGTTGTGATGAAGGCTTTGTAGTCTCTATTGGTGTTGGAGTTGTGCTTTGGGACAAAGGGGTTGATCCTTTTGAAACTTCTGAAGCTTGTCCAATAGAAGCCTGAGTAGGAGATGTAGGTATTGCATCAACCTGGTTTGGCTGTGATAAAGGCTTATCTGCTGATGTTGGAGTTGTTGTTTGGGTTAAAGGAGTTGGTCCTTTTGAAATTTCTATAGTTTGTCCGATAGAAGGTTGGGTAAGAGATGTAGCTAATGGAGTATCCACATATGTAGTCACCGATTCTACTTGATTTGGTTGTGATGAAAGCTTTACAGGAGTTGTGTTTTGGGTTAGAGGGGTTGGTCTCATTGAAGTCTGGGAAGCATCAGCTGCTGTTGGAGTTGGTCCACTGGACATCGAAGGAGCAACTCCTTCAGCAGTCCTCAAGTTGGAAGCCTGTCCAATGGCAGGTGTCACACGAGTAGCAAGTGTAATCCATTAGAAAACCTTACGTTCCAAGAAGTAGTTGATCTTACTTCAGAAGTGGTAGGAGACGATTGCTGCCGAGGCATTGAATCATCCACTGGCGTTGATCTTCCGCTGTCGGACACAGAAGGAGCAGATCCCTTCCAAGTCTCGGTAGTAGACGTAGCTAATGGAGCACTTGCTGATGATGTGATCTCCTGACTAGGTTGAGGGCTCTTAATACCGGAAAGATTTGATTCTTTAGTTTGAGCTGGCGTCGAGACCTGTTCAGTGGCAGACAAGGCATGAACAAAGTTCTATCCATCCACCCAATCGAATCGGCAAGAATTACCGTGTAAGAAGAAGAACTCGCATCTTCTTTGGAAGTCTTCCAAGTTTGTTGTGAAGACTGGGAAGCATCTGCTGGTGTTGGAGTCGTTCCACCTGAGACGTAAGTGAACTTTACATCAGTAGTAGTTTGAGCTACTCGATCGGTGGCCGGCAGTGAAGCAACTCACCAACTGAACCTTGTGGTGTTGTCTGAGGGGGAGATGGAGTAGATTCTGGTTGGGACTGAGGTGGCGAATAAGGAACCACTTCGATCGACTGAGTTACTTGAGCTGGTAGAACGTAGCCAGTCGTCGAAGATGACGTTCGATGAGACGTGAAAGGCAGAAGGTGAAGAGTGGTGGTGTTTTCTTCTCCGGCGGCGATCTGCTCCTTCAAGACTTCAACCTCGGTCAGTATCTCAACCACGTTGGTCCACGAACGCCGCTTTGAGATCGACTCCCACCACCTTCGCACGTTCTTCCTCACATCGAATAGATGGCGCCACTGTCGGGAAGTGGCGAGGTAGTGTGAGTTGGGGAGGTGGGAGAGGTCAGCGAGAGTGAACTTGTCGCCGGCCAGGAACTCGTTCTCGCTCAGCCGTTGGTCGTACACATCGAGAACGCTCGCCAGCCGCCGCTCGCTCCTGGTGATCAGATCCGGGTCGGGATCCACCATGGGCGTAGCAAATGCAAGGTGGAAGACGAGTTCCCAGCTTGGAGGATGGAAGTTGTGTTCCTCCAGCTTCAGCCATTGCTCGATGGAGGCTCTCTCAAGGATGTCGCTTCCCAGGAGATAACTGTTCCCGCGGTCAGCATACTTCGCAGAGATGTAGCGGCATAATGCTCTGGATTCTGCAACACAACTGGTCAGATGAGGCTAAAGACACCTGTTAGAATCGAAGCAAAAGTTTGAAGCCTAAACCTATTAGAATCGAAGTCAGATACACACCACCAGATCAAATGGTCGAGTATACATAAATACACTTCCAATGTTAAATTTTGTGTATGGATGAAATAATAAGGTAAATAAACGTTTACCAATGATACGTGGGGTAAATTAGCCTTCACCTCAATTCAATTCGAACCGAAACCGAAGCCATACGGTTCAATTTTGAGTTTGAATCTTAGTAGAATAATTTATCTATTTATTTAGATTACCAATTGAAACTAATGGTTCAAACCAGAACCAACAAATTAAGAACTAGAACCAGAATTGTCTGGAGCCGATTTGGTTTCAAATTTGGTAGAACCAGAATAGATAGTTCCAAAACCAAAATCGATGATTTCAGATTCGTGGTGAGGGCTAATTTAACATAGTTCAAAGGGAACAAATGAAATTGCATCTATTAAAGTTTTCTTGGAATAAATTGATATGATTTCCCTACACCTATAGAAAACCATAATAACAGTATTAAATTTGTTCCAAGTCCAAGTGTTTAATCTCTAACAAAAGAAAAAACACATTAGCTCCTTTTTTGTGTTATTTTTCCTAAAACTACTGCAATGTGGATGTAAGGTTTCTTCTAAGCAGGCATGCATAATCTGTGGTTACATGGGAGATTGAGAAAGGAGAAAATGTTGACAATCCATAAGTTGAATATAGACTACTGTGAGTTTCATGAAAGAGTGCATTACCTAATGTGAAAGTGCTTCCATCTTCCACCACAGTGACAGGTGCTCTTGTAAAGGCCTGAAACCACATTCAAGAACTGAGGCAGATAAAGTTCCATGGAAGTGCATTGGAGCCACCAAAACTTCTGTTGGCTTGACGAATACATGTCTACAAACAACAGCTTCGTACTCCAAACAATTTGATGTTCTCGGAGGAGCATAAAGGTCCATTTGCTTACCTGAAGGCTGAGGAATTCATAAGGCATGTGCTGGCCTTCATACATGTCGATGAGCTCGAACTTGACGTCCTTCTCGTAGAGGCATGCAAGCACCCTGGACACATCTGGTAGCATGGGCTTCCCATAGTAC
This sequence comes from Musa acuminata AAA Group, assembly GCF_036884655.1. Classification (NCBI taxonomy): domain Eukaryota; kingdom Viridiplantae; phylum Streptophyta; class Magnoliopsida; order Zingiberales; family Musaceae; genus Musa; species Musa acuminata. Next base: position 36,550,646 of record NC_088351.1, on the reverse strand, counting down.
AGCTTCAGCGTTGAGGCCCCTGGCAATGCTGCCATAGATGAGACGGAGACACGCAACTTGGAGTGGATGGAGCAATGTGTGTGTGTATATATAAATGTATTTAAGGTTCCAAACTGTCGCATGAAGCAAAGCAGATGCTGCAAGAAAAGGCATAAATGAAACCCTAAAGAGAAAGTGAAAAGGGAAAAAGGAAAAGGAGAAAGTAAATATAAGCAATGCCGGTTGCATGAGTGCAGGTATTAAATACCTTCTGTTCTTGCTGTTCAAACCTCAAGTACTCCATCCCTGCGTTGGAAGTTAAGAATAAGTATGCATGAAACTTTGGCAGTCCTTTCTGCTTATTGTCAACTTTTTTTCCCTTTCATTGTTCACTACTATTTGAAGAAACTTGTGCTTATGCAAAGCAGGAAAAGAAAAAGGCAAAGGAAGAACTTATGGTAATTATTCTGAAGTATGGATAGAGTTTGTGTCTAAAGCATTCAGAAAGCAATAAACCTCTGCCTGGATTTGCTTAAGCTGCACTGCACTTGTGTTATTGTACAGATCGTCTCTTGTAAATGACGACTGAGTTGCTGCTTGATCTTGTTTCTGCAGGGTTTATTCAAGTTGGGGTTGCAGCAAACTACAGATCTTTTTATCCATCACCATGCATGGAAAAGAAGCAGTGAGTTGTCACCAGTACATGCATAAATCTTTTTGTAATGACTCGTCACCAACAGGCTCCTTTTCCATCGTGACGACAACCAAGTGTTTACATCCCCCATGTCAAGGGTTCTCCATAATATGCTTGACCCATTTAAGACAAGAATTTTATTCCCATAAATTCATAATTTTTCATACTATTTAACCAGTCAATTTAAGAATCTTGTTTCCAGAATAATGGTAACATATGTGTGATACATTTGGCCAAAGTTAATTTTTCCGTTAGATCAAAAGTAAATAGCTTATGCAAAAAAAGGTCATAAACACTTGAATTTCTACAATAAACATAGTTTCTTGCAGAAACAACTTTTTATACAGCAACATACCAAATAAATCAGGTCTGAAAAATGTCTATTGTGCATTATCGAATTGGGACTGAATAATGAAATTAGTTACAGCATAATCAGCTAGTCGTCATTTTGGCATCTGTTATTATGGTTTCGTTTACAACTCTAACAAATGATACTGAATCGTTACTATCTTTCAAAAGATTCTTAAATTTGTGTCGATCCTTCAAACCATTAAGCAAGTGAATGTTTTGTGTGGCATCTAAAAACTAATATTTTGGGCATTATGGACAATCATTACAGTAACAATTAACAAATTCTATAAGACTCCCTAATTTCATAAGGTATCAACAAATTGTCCCTCAGGTAAATTATCAGAAATTCTTCTATTACTAAGGCATTATGGGTAAAATTTAGAGTAAATAATGTTGTGTAAACTTGTATCATGTATCAAGAACATGCATGCACAAATCCTTAATATATAAAATATAATATAGGTCATCCATTCGGGTAAGAATTAAAAGATGGCAATGTCCAACATTACAACTCTACAGCATGCCAACCATCACAATATAGTTTCCTATGTCATGTCATTTAACTAAAAGCGAAGCTAAAACAACTGTTTAACAAAATAAGAATTGTTGATTTCCGAATTCATGTATTTGATTCATCAATTACACGGTCCATTTGAGAACCATTTCATTTGAACATTACACTGAAATCAGTTAATCATATCAGTTAAAAAATTTTCCAAGATTTTTGTGCAAGGATTTTTTCACTAAGCATTCTTAGCATACACATACTGAATCTCTCTCTTGGCCATTCCAATTTCAATGGGATATAATAAAAGAATTGCAAAGCATATCGTGATGATTTCTCCTGTACTAGCTAAATTATTTTTCAAGGAAATAACAAACCACTTGTGCGGTAAACAAATCAAATTCAACAAATTCAAAGGGTAAATGTGATCATAAAAGTTGATGAATGTAATTTTAAAAGCCACAGTTGGTAATAAGGGGTAAAATATAAAAGAACTCACCATTGCCAACAAAAAAGTCATACCCACATCACAACTTCTATATTTTCTCCCAACTTTTGTTACATTCTCTTAGTTGTGACTTATGAACTCACAATATTTTCAACATACTCAAGCTACTTTTTGCTGTTTCCACTACAAATTCACTCTGAAAAGCCGGCTCTTGGTTCAGATCTGATTGTGTACTCATGGCTTCATCCACTTCCCTCGATTTTCTAACTAAGCTAAGGTATGAAAAGCCCTAAAGCAGCTTGGATTTGATCGATTCTTCACTTGTAAAAATTCTTACAAGAACAATACAGATTGTCCAAATATCAGATCATTATACATTCCATTCTTTAGTATCTGATCCTAACCCCTCTTAAACCTAGGACAATCATGTAACCTCTAAGCTTACGGATTACATCACAGATATCAGTATTTTAAATATTTACCAATTAAAAAACAAATCTCAAGAAAATTGTCTAAATAAAATAGCTAGCCACTTATTGATACTTCCAAATTCTCATAAAAACTCTTCTGGTGAAAACTTCTTGACATATTTTTAGCACCAAAAAACAGTGACAACTAATGGAATTAAGGAAACTAGTTATCAACAGGTAGCAGACTATATTATGCCAGTGTGACTATGAAAGAATGTTCTAGTTCATGCCTTAGTTGGTAGGTTTCATGCAAGGATTGAAATATCATACCGTACTGGAGTTTCGAGATTCGTTTGGTACGATACGGTACTGTATATCAAGCGGTATATATATATACCACCCGGTAGTGGGCAATCCATGTACCGGTCTGCTGACAAACCAATACGTACCGTCCGATACAGATGATATTATTCGAAATTGAATACCTTAGGTTCATGAACGCATACAAGAAAAGTATTATACTAAAAGACAAATTTGGGTACAATTTTTCAGAAACCAAAATTTGCACACACTGAAACATGATAATTAAAAAAAGAAGAAATTTGGTGGAAAGAGTATCAAAAGAGCAGAATGACCTTCAATTATCACATATGCAACAGTATGAGGGATAACCATCATGGCTGCCAGCTCAACTACGTAAATCAGCATTCTGAAGCCACTGTTCCACAGCATACCATCCTGCAACAATTGTTCTGCTACAACAAAGTGAATAGAACTAAAAATTTGTAAGAAATAAAATATCAAATTGAAAGCATAGTAGTTTTCATAAAGTCATGAAGTTATCACAAACATGAACAAAACCTACAACACAAAGAAGTGAAGAAGAAAAAGAAGAGACACGCTAACGAATACCTTGATGAGGCCCAACATGGAGGCAAAGGGTCAGAAGCATCGATGTCCTTGGTGAGGATAAGCCTGCGGGAATCCCAAAGAGGCACAGCAACCAGCTCCATGCACTCTGTCATGCTGAGAACAAAGCAGAGGGCTTTTGGACATAGCAAACTCTTCATGAAACGTAGTACATATGCCAAAACAAGCATTGAGGGCCTTCTACGAGGTAATTTTAGCCAAAACATACTCTGATTGACAAACTAAATCTTAAGTTAACTATTCCTTTCATTTAAAGGGAAGTTTATTTTGAACAGGCAGACTATTGGTTGCACTTGGGTGGGAAGTGCAAATCATATGTATACATTTAATTCAAATTTCCTATGTGTAGGTATAATCAATGCTCATACGATATTCACAGAAAGAAACATTGTATACTGGACCTATTATTACATACCCATTTTCAATCACCTAGGCTCAACAGTATCAAATCGCAGACTATTGTTTGTTCTCAAAACTCTGTGCCTGACAACAAAAGTTAAAAAAATTAAAATCAATTATTCAAGCATCAAGTATCATCATTATCTACAGATTAATTATCTTACCTGAGTGCAATGTGTCGTATCTAGTGCTTGAGAACTTTGAAACGAGGAACAAACAGTTGATCCCTGTTAGCAGATCGACACACCGCAAGCAAAAGTTGGTAAAAATACCAGTTAAATTTAGCATGTGATTCATCAAAAAGAGTTGAACATGTGTAAAGTTAGCAAGTCGAGAAAAATACCCCAAAAAACTGTGTCAACATAGGACTGCCCCTCTGCTGAACTACTCCAGAGTTCATCCATGCTGATGAATCTGGATAACCAATGGCCTATGGATATCAAAGGTAAAATTTTATTATCCAAGGATTATGGAGAGCTACTTATTTCTTTGTGTCTGAAATATTGCAACATACACCAGCTGATGTCTGATATGCTGGATAATGGATGATGAGTCCTATTGAAGGCATATCTGAAGGTCTCTCCACACCCTATTTCACATATATTAAATATTACACATGATATAAAAGCTCAATGTAAGTGAAAGTTATTTTACCCTTGTTGTGTGTTACCTGCAATAAAGTGTGCCCAGTCAAAGGAGAAGGATTTGATCCATCATTTATCTGGTCAAGTAGTTTTGAGTTGGGGTTCTTTTTAGTTTTTAAGGCCTTTTGCTCTTATAATGTCTGAACTCTCAAAATCTTTTACTGATTCATCCTTTTGGTATGAAGTTGACAAAGATAAAGGATCACAAGTCTCAAAAGCAGCTTCGTTTATGTCTTTTCCCTTTTGTATGATTTCTTCAACTTTCATGCTCAAGTCAGCTGAACATTTGTCCAAAAACTTATAAGCTTCCTCACATTCTGATGCTCGAGCAACAAGCCTAACATACTTGGGGCACAAGTATCGATAATGCATTGAAGCTTTCATGTTTGTGGTAAGTTGGATATTCTTACCATCTTGGTCCTTCATGCTCTCATCCCTTGCATCCTTTGACCATCGTCTTGAGATATACTTGCTTGGCAGGTACTTGATGTCCATAGCATCAAGAACTTTCACAGCATGGCTACATAAGTATCCATGTGTCTCAAACTTCCTGCAGGTACATGACACACTTTGCTCCAAAGGGTCCCCAATGACTTTGTACACTGTGGGTTGATCACAAATTGCAACCAAGTATTCATGAGTTGGGCCGCTCTCGTTGCGGTATGTGATGTAAGCCGATTGGAATTCCTCATACTCAGACTGGAACAACTGAAAAATATTATTGGTGTAAATTACTGCAGTTTGCATCAGCATGGGAGCCTTAATCTTAAACTTCGGCAGCTTTTCCCTAGAATTGTATTCGGACTCCAATTCCGTATACCAATTATCATTAAACACCCGTTCAAAATGCCTAAAAAACTGCACCAAGTCCATATCAGACTTGAGATAGTTTCTCAAGCTAGAGTTCAAACTCTCACTCAAATTTGAACTCCTAATTCCAGCTGAAAAGCTGTACTTTATGTATGGTCTGGCCCATTTCTCTTTCACTTCAAATATTTTTTGCAACCAACTGTTGTCATGAATGCTATACTTATCAAGCATTGCATCCCATGCATGTAGGAACTCGTCCACTTCCTCATATTGACTGATACAAGCTTTGAATTCTTTCTTAAAATCAAAGTCACCTTTAAACAACTGACTAAGATTTTTACCAGCATTTTGTTTCATGTGTGAAATACAAAACTGATGGTATGTTTCTGGCATAACTAGAGAGACTGCTTTTGATATGGCATCATCCTGATCGGTGAACATGGTTTTGGGTTTCTTGCCCGACATTGCCTCAAGGAAAGTCTCAAACAACCACTGGAAAGACGCTGTAGTTTCATCATACAAAAGTGCTGCTCCAAACACGATGGTCTCTCTATGATGATTAAAGCCCACAAATGATGAAAAGGGACGGAGTTCTTTGTTGCTCCGAAACTTTGTTTCGAATGAGACAACATCACCAAAATGACAATAATTAATTATCATTCTCGGATCTGTCCAAAATACATTAGCTATCTTTTCATCTGCATCTAATTGCACTGCATAATAGAACGAAGGATTTTCCATCAACTGAGTTTGGAAGTACTTAAGTAAGCTTCCAGCTTCTCCATACTTCATGTCTCGCTGTCGTTTAGTGGAAAGGTGATTCCTGTGGTCTTGCTTGCATAAGCTGTAATCATTAGCTAAAAGAACCTCCGAGCCCTGTGCTTCCGAAATTTTCGGATTCGACCGTATCAAGTAAGGACACGGAGGGATGTGGAGAGGGTGATTGTGTTCAGCTTCGAAGCTGCAGATCAGATATTTTCCATTCGTCTTGCTGAGCTTAATGGTCATGTGCGCAAGGCAACCAGTCCTGGTCTCAGGACGAGGACTCTTCGGGTGCCTTACCTTTTCCTGCCGTTTGTCGGGGCCTCGAAACCCCTCCTTAGAACAAGTGAATTTTCTAGACGTTATCTGATCAGTCTTCCTCGATCTATTCCCATACTCTCTTCGGATACTGAATCCAGTCTTCCATCCATACTGAGTGTAGAATTCGTGAGCGTCCTGTTCGGAGTCGAATTCCATTCCTTCTCGAGGCAGACAGCTGATAACCGAGTCCGTACAACTCTCCGTGCTTTCGTTATTCCCGAGATTATCCACCATGGAACCACAACAAATGAATTGGTCTTACCTTCCGACGCCGGAGGTGCTTCGATGGAGAAGCCTTTGACAGCGGCCCAGCAGCAACAGCGACGATGGGGAGAGGCGGTGCACGGAGAAGGATTAGGGCACGGGGAGAGGAGACGGGCGGCGGCTTCGAATCGTTTAGAATTGGGGGTAGATCGAGTGGAGCGATTCGCATCGGCAACCAATGAGCCGATGGAAATGTATAAAAGGAGGCGTTGATCGGCTGATGCATAAAATGAACAAAATAAGGAGTTATTAGAAAATTGCAGCTTTTTTATGTTGCGAGAGAAAACTCTTATTAAATGGACTCTGCACGTGCACCGCAGGTAAAGAGATACGCGTGGTGTGACAGATCGAGCGGAGCGCACCATCGACACCGCACCTCGTCGTCATCCTCGTCGCTGTGGAATCCCTCGCCGTCGTTTCGTTCCGTGGCGAGATCTCTGGGTAGTCCTCCATCGCCTTCGCATCGCGTCTCTTGGCCCCCTCCCCTCCCCTCCTCGCTGTTGTCGGACGCGAGGCGGTGATAGTTTCGCGAAGACCACTTGTGGGGAGTTTTTTACTCGAGAATCGCGTTTGAGGGTTCAGGATGGCTACCTCGGGCAAGCGGAAGAGGAGCTGCAACAGTGGGATTCTCAACCTATGCCAGCGCGAGGTTGGGTTCCTCTCGCCTAGAACTTTCGCCCATCGCGCTGGGGCTTCCGAGGTGCGTCCTTATTGGTTTGGTTGTGTTCAATAGTTCCATTTTGTAGGGTATTTCAATTGAAGCTTTGATCATTACTTCATCTTGGAACCCTACTCTCAATTGTTTAATCGGTTTCAGCACAACTGATCCTTTCATCGTAAGGTTTTATGTGAACTTGTAGATTCATTTTTCGGGTGAGAAAACTTCTCGTAACTTTTACAAGTGGCCAGTTTATTGATCAGAGTATGGACAGCGGATAGGCTCTCTTCATTATTTATGAAGGAACTATTCTTCATTGAGGAAAATTGTGAAGGTACGCTAGAACAAAGTTTACATGACAACCAAGTGACTCCAATATAGTTGAAATTTAAGCGGTGTGTTGGTCCTCTGTTTACGACAACCTTGACGTTTGAAGGCTATTGCAGTATTCTTGGCCTAATTTCTAATTAGCTTGAAGCTGATAAAGGTTGAAGTTATAGGTTTAGCTTTGTGTTTCAAACTCTTAAAATGGCAGTATAACGTTTAGAAAATAGATGACATATTAATGGAGAAAAGGGAGGATTTTGCACTAGATTTTTCTAATTAAAAATTAGACCCTGAATTTTCTCTTTGGAGAGAGAGAGAGAGAGATTTAAATGTTGAACTTGAACTTGAACCGAAAACCAATATATGTCTGGAATATGACCTGTATGCATCGATTTTACAAGATGTGACTGAAAGCCATGCTAAAGTTTGACTACAGTATATCAAAGGGAACTAGGGTGCACCTTAGTTTGATGGTAATGTTTTTCCTTTGCGATATAGAGACTCAGGGTTCGTGTTGTGAGAACAACCTTCTTAGGCAGTACATTGATGTTTCTAGAACCCTGCAATTGATGGGAATCCTGTGCAGTCCGTTTGTCCACCTTGGAAGTGACTTGCTTTTTTCTTTTTTTTATGACTATTTGCTTGGTCTTTTTGCCATGCTTCCTAACATATTCAAGGACATAAGCTAATAGTCCCTCAATTGCCATGTTAGGTTTTGCAAAAATCTTTTTCCTTCCATACCTTTTTTTATTGTAGTAGCTGTTGTAATCGAATCTTGCTCTTTTTTTTGTTTCTCAGTTTGAAGCTCTAGTTCAGGCCATTTTTTATTAGCTAGGTAGTCCTGCCATGACTTTTTTAGTTGTCATTTATCTTTGCATTATCTATGTCGGCGCATCATTCTCCTTTGCTTCCTCCACCTACTCCCCTTCGGCTTCCTCAACCTCCTCCTCGAAGTGGCCTCCTCCTCCTTGCTGTTGCTGCTGTTGTACTCCTTTGCCTTATCACTTCCTGGTGTATATGTTCCTCTCTACTTGTAGTGGTTCGACTGGTTTCAATTGGAACCGACCAGTAGTATATATGTACTCAGTAATATACTTGTCTGGACACTGCCCGATACTGGTAATGCACTGAAATTTGAATTCTTTGCAGGAAGTACTATAAGTTGATGGTGGTACTTGTAAGCAGTGGTGCAAGATGATCACTCTGGTAGAGATCTAGTGGGTGTGTCTCGATTTGTATTTTTTGTGCGTATGGAACGTAAAGGAGGTGCTTATGATCTTTCACTGATAGTTTGCATGGGAGGTGCAGGATGAATTTACTTGCATTCTATGCTTTTTCTAATCTCGTCTCCGTAGACTCATGCAAGATTTGCAACACTTCTGGGTTTTTCTGTCTTCTGTCCATATATCAGGGAATCAATTTGACAAAGATATTATAGAGACTATTGTTTAAACATAAAAATGGCAGAAAATGACACAGGGCTTGAATTGGTGAATTAGATGGGTAATAGAAGTAGCACTACAGTTGGAGAATTCAGCAAAATTTAGGAAAAGTAGAGGAAAGATCATATGTAGTAGCATAGCTGCTCCAATTTCTTCTGGAACCTTCATTTTTTTTTAAAAGTTTAAGCTTCTTTAGTTTCATGGCAGAATTTGATTGAAATATTATGCATATTGCTTGTGATATTCTAGATTTTCAAAAAAAATTAAACCTTTTTGTTGACAGGATCTTGTTTTGCGTTTGGGAATTGACAGAAAGCTAAACAAGCATGAAGGTTGTGTGAATACTGTGAGCTTAAACGCAGATGGGAACATTCTTGTATCGGGATCAGATGATAGAACAGTAATACTATGGGATTGGGCTGTTGGAACTGTTAGGATTTCATTCAACTCTGGCCACAAAAACAATGTTTTCCAAGCACGCTTCATGCCTTACTCTAGCGACCGGACTATTGTTACATCTGCTGCTGATGGAGAGGTATATGCTTTCATAAGTTGCTTTCTTTTAGTGTTGTTCCCTCTTTAATGTTCTCTTTTTTATTTGCAGATATAATATCTCTTTGGCCTTAATTAATGTCATCAGGTGAGACTTGCCCAGTTACGTGAAGGTGGACAAGTAGCTGTAAAATTGCTAGCTGAACATGATGGTGCAGTCCATAAGGTGGCTATCGAGCCTGGAAGTCCTCATGTTTTTTTTAGCTGCGGTGAAGATGGCCTGGTTCGGCACGTGAGTTTTCAATTGGTCTCTTCTTGCTTGCAACTTTTACCAATATGCCATCTTGCATGTTCCTGACACAGTTTCTTCCTCCTAGTTCGACCTGAGATCCAAAAGTTCAACAAAGCTCTTCATATGCAGATCTTTTACAAGCAGCATAGCTTATATGTCACTTGTTAATCTAAATGCTATTGCGATAGATCCAAGAAATCCCAACTTTTTTGCAGTTGCTGGAGCTGATGACTATGCTCGTGTTTATGACATTCGCAAGTATAAATGGGATGGGTCAACAAATTACGGTTATCCATATGATTGCTTCTGTCCTCCACATCTGATTGATCATACAGAAGGCATAACAGGCTTGGCATACTCAGACACCAGTGAGCTGCTAGCATCTTATATCAACGAGTTCATCTATCTGTTTCCGAAGGATCAAGGTCTGGGCTCAAATCCTGTTGCTGCATTCTTAGAGTTGGATAGTGATTCAGATGATAAGTCTGATGTAGATGCAACATCTCTATCTCCTATTGATACAAATGTGAGGCCTGGACTTAGGGTCTACAAAGGGCACCGCAACAGAAACACAGTAAAGGGTGTCAGCTTCTTTGGGCCTAATTGTGAGTATGTGGTTAGTGGGTCTGATTGTGGACGCATATTTATTTGGAGGAAGAAAGATGGGGAACTCTTGCGTGCGATGGAAGGAGACAAATATGTGGTGAATTGTATTGAATCTCACCCTTATGCCACCATGATTGCAAGTAGTGGAATGGAAAATGACATAAAAATCTGGGTTCCTAACACAAAGGAACCTGCCCAAACCATAAATCTGGATGAGGTACGTATCATGAATATCCTAGTACTTTGTGTCTGCTTAAGCTGACTTGTGTTCTCAGTTATCCTTAACCAATCCGAATCTTAGGATCATAAATATATTGGATTTGATGCGATTTGGTCTCAAGAACATTCAAAATCACCTTATTGAAATTTGAAACAACCAAGGTTATTTATTTAGAATACATGACATAGACTTGAATGCTAAAAAGTCATTTTAGGTTTTGGCAATTTTCATCCCCAACGAGGCATCATTTCCATGCTATTCTATTTATTATTAGTTTAGGAACAGAGTAACATATCTGCTCAGAAAAGATTTTTATTACTTTTCTATTCACAAGTGCACTTCCTTTTTCAGTTACACAAAATTACTGTTGCTTTCTCACAAACATCTAATGTCACTTTTTTTTTTCATGGGAAGTTTCTGATGACAAATCGGTTGGATTCTGAATTCGACTATGATGATGAATATGACTATGATAATGACAACAACGATGATGACAATGATGATGATCATGACAGTGATGATGATGATGATGTCAGCTTTGGTGATGGCGATGATGACATTGATATCGACGATAATGACATGGACTACTATACCCATTTCAACAATTGGCCATGAAAACAACAGGAGTTGGGACGAAGTCAATTACCTAGTGGATGCAAAAATCTTGTTCCCCAAATTAACTGCTGTAACAAAGCCAACTCTTTTCAAGATCATGAGCCTCAATTTGAATTAGACAAGTTAAAATGCTTAACAGGAAGTTTTAGAAGATTGTTTTAGCAATACCCAAAATCATGTAAGTCAACTTGCATATCTTGCTTCAATATCTGCTCTTTCTTTTGTAAAGAGATAGCTATACACATACACTACAAGGGGGTTTCCACTGTTCAGTTAGCAATGATATTTATGCTATGTAATTAATGTTATCTCCAATGTGTTGTATTCCTTGTTAATTTGGTCTGTTGTCTCACTTGCCAGGACTATCAATCAGTTCACTCTTTGTCGTTTCTCTCAATTTTGTCTTTCATGCTTCCATATCTCTTCTCAGTACAGCAAACAAGTTGATGTGATTTCTATCTTCGAGTCCAACAGGGTGATCTCGCTTTCATTCGGTGATTGGTGCTTGTTGAGATCTTTGCCTCTGCTAAAGAGCAGGTATCTTACTGTGGTCTTAACTGCATCTTTTGATCTTTAGTTCCTGTGAAAATTGCAACCTCTTGAGACTTTGTTGCTGCAGACAAAACGTCTTGGCACCTTCTACCTTGCCCTAAATGACATTAATGGGTCACTGTAGAGAACTAAGAGAAAAAACTCAAAGATTAAGAGAGAATTTATCTTTTATTAATGATCGATCAAGGCACCTATTTCTGCAGGATGATGATGCTCTTTTGACCCAAGACTTGCCTTCACGTACTACAAATGGCATCCTCGTCAAGCATCAAGTGATGATGGTTGATGAACCCACCTTCCAAGGAGCCCAAGATGCTTTCTCTCCCAAATACTATTTAGTTTCATCTCGAAAAGACGAACTGTGTGGGATCCATTCAAAACGGACGATTCCTCATCACTCGAAGATCTCGGATCACTGAAGACTATTGTAGACCTTACCGGATGATGCCCACCGTAAGGCTCAAAGAGACCTCGATTGATGGTATCCAAAAGAGGATGTATTAGAACTCATGCTTCTGTAGGAACTTGGCAAGAGGTGATTTCGTGAGTTGGCAGGCAATTATAGGATTGATTCACATAAATATATTGTAAGCTTAAATGATTGAACAAATAAAAGATAAATTTAATGAAACATAATAGTATAACAACAACATAAAATCTCAACTATTTCTATATATAACTTTTGCTGCCATTAAAAATAAAACATAACACTAGTAGTGCAAATCAATTCTTAGTCGAGCACTAGAATGAAGGTGGCCACTCAAGAGATTCCTCCTACCATAAGGTTTCCAAGCTATATGAAGAATGATAGCATAGTTAGTTTATATGTAAACACAGGAACACTTGAAATACATGGTTCTTTACTTGTTCATATCACCTCCCCATGTTTTTCTTATATATAGATGAAAAACAATTCAGCTGCAGTTCATACAACACATGCACCTACTGTTTCTCATGACATATAACCAATCCATGTGTGCAGTAAGAAATCACCTCACTGGACACCTCCTATCTGTCCTGATGGATGAAGGATAAGTTACTCAAGATTCTGCTCTGCTAGCAGTTATCGGTTAGTGACAACATCAGGGAGTTCGATCACCAGGAAAGGCCCTGTTCTGGCATATTCTGAAGACCAAGTGGATCAAAGAAAGAGGCATGAGGTCCATGATAAGGAAAATTATTCAGAGTGAATGCCATCGTGCTGGAGGTCCACTGCTGATGCCTGAAATAAGCATACTGCTAGGGTAATGATCCTGTGTGTAAGAAATAGTACAATGTCGTAGGTTAAGACAGACATATTATCTGCTGAAGTTAATCTCTGCTTATGTAATCGAGAGCTCGATCATGGAGGTTGGTCTGGTTTAATTTAGTACATATGATTAATGAACCGAGATGAATCCATCGGGGAGGCTCAGACCTCTGTTG